>NC_140590.1:1862714126-1863084126 GCF_964204655.1 Triturus cristatus
AGGTGTGGCACGGTCAGAGAGGCAGTAGCCTTCAAAAACTCAACCGGAATGCCATTGGGCCCCATCGCCTTTCCGGATTTAATCTGCCCCAGGGCCTTACTTATTTCCTCGTTCGACAGGTCCGCCTCCAGGGCATCTCGCTCCACATCTGAGAGGCCCGGCACGTCACTGTCCTGAAGGAGCCGACGCGAGTCCTCTGCCGTGTACGGGGTAGAGGGGGAGTACACGGTTTCGAAATGATCAGCAAATTTCTCTGCTATTTCTTGCGGGTGAAGCACTATTTCTCCCCCCATCGTCGTCAATTTGTGTACCCACCTGGACCCCTGTTCTCGCCTCTCTAACCACGCCAGTGTCCTGCCAGCCCTGTCCCCCAGCTCATAGAGTTTATGTTGAGTGGCACGATGTTTAGTCACCATTTGCTCCCTGGTTTTTATCCTGTACTCGTCTTGTTTCAATAGGAGTCTATGGCTAGTGTCTGGCGAGGGGTCTCGTAAATGCTCCCGCTCTAGTTCAAGGAGGTCGGACTCTACCTGAACCAATAGTTCACGCTTTTTTGCGATATAGCTCGTCTTTAGTGACAGAGCTTGCCCCTTAAGAACCGCCTTGAATGCCTCCCAGATTACTTGTGCGTAATCTACTGAGCCCAAGTTTTCTGTAAAGTAGTTCTCCGTTTGAATACGGACCTCACTTCTTATATCCGGTATGTGTAAGAGCCATGGATTTAGGACAATGGTATTGCGTGGTTGTCGTTCCCAGTGTGTATACTCCGTCCACACCAGAGAATGGTCGGAGATACCCCTGGGGAGAACCCTGTAGTGGGCGAAATAACCTATCGAGGATAGATGTGTAAGGAAATAATCAATACGTGATAGACTGCGGTGGACACTCGAGAGATACGTGAATAGTTTATCAGTTGGGTGAAGTGCCCGACCCACATCTGTGAAACCCATTGCCTTCACAAAGTCAGCCATTAGAACGTTTGATTTCTCCCTAGACCTCGGTGGATGGCGATCCATAGTATCATCTAGGGTCATGTTGTAGTGTCCCCCCATTATAAGTGCTCCCTCCCGGAGTCTCGGGAGTCTATTCCCTAGTTCTTCCAATGCCCACTTGCCTAGAGCTGGCGGAACGTATACAGATAATATGCTGATGTCTCTCCCGTCCCACTGGGCCTCTGCCCCCACAAAGCGACCTCCTGTATCCGCCCAAGTCTTATGAACAATAAGGGGTGTATTTTTCCACACCAATATAGCCGTTCCCCTCGATAATGTGGTGTAGTCTGCGTGTACCAAAAGTTTATATCCCCATCTAGTAAGGGCCTTGGATTTCTGACCCACCAGATGCGTTTCTTGCAAGAGGACCACGTCGGGTGAGTGTCTCTTCAGATATTGTTGTACTATGCCCCTTTTAATTTTATCCCCAACCCCGTTAACGTTCCAGGACATCACGTAAAGGGTACGGTCTCTATCCTGCCCCTTTACTGTGTACCTTACTTATTACTACCATTCGGATCATTTCTCTGTAGGAAAAAACTTGAACCAGGTCACTCAGTATTCGCCGTCCAATAGTCCATACGACTGTTGTACGCTTTCGAAGTACAGTTACACCTCGCTTACCAATAACACAATCAGAAAAATAACATCTCCCAACTCTCAGCCCCCTGAACCCCTCCCCCTTCCCCGCTCCTCGATCAACGTCGTAGTGTACCTTCAAAACCCCTTCAGTCCCAAACCCCTCAACAATCTCCCCCCTCCCTGCCCCCCTGCCCGTGGATTAAAAACTACCCACTCCCAAACAAAGCAGAGTGCCTCTTCACCCCCTGAAATGCTAGAAATGCACGGGACAGTCCGCTCCCATCCCCGCCCGCTCTCATCACATTTAACTAGAAACGTTATCCCCCATCCACTGTTCACATAGTCCAGTTACATTCAAATCACATCTTATTATTCCCATCGGTCTCAAACCGTGCACTGGGTCTCGTTTAGAAGTCTCGCACCCGATGTGTATATCTGCCCCCTGTCCGACCGCCCCTACTTGCGCTTTTTGGTGGGCACCGGCTCTACCTTGGTGATGCCAGGGGTTCTCACTCCTGTTCCTTCAGCGGACCATCTGTCTCTGCCAGATCATTTCGAGTCTCGTCCGCATGGAAACCCCTGCGTTGGTCGGTCCGTTTACAGCGTTCGCGTCTCTGGCCGCCCACCGTGCTCCATCCTTCCATCCAGTCCCAGACTGCATCCGAAGAATCGAAAAACCATGATTTGCCACCTGACTGCACCCTCAGTTTTGCAGGAAAGAGCATTGCGTATTTCCTTCTATAACGCCTGAAAGCTGCGACGTTGGGCTTGTACCTTGGCCGTGAAATCGGGAAAGAAGGCCACCTCATAGTTGTCTATTTTCAACAGAGGACCGGATCTCACAGTTTGTAGTATAACATCCCTGTCTCTGTAGTTGAATACCCGAGCTATAAGGGGCCTCGGAGGTGCTCCCGGCTTTGGTCTACCTCCAGGTACTCTGTGAGCCCTTTCAATAGAGAAGTAGTTCGAGAGAGACTTAGGCCGTAGATGCTTAGTAACGAGGTCTTCTACATAGAGGTCTGCTGCCGGCTCCTCCGTTTTTTCCGGAACCCCTAAAATACGGATGTTATTTCGGCGGGCCCCACCTTCATAGTCGTCCAGTTGCTGTTCCATCCTGTCTTGTTTTTTCTGCAGTGCAAGCATCTGCATCTGGAGTTCCGACGTGTCTGACTGTAGGGCACTGGTTAGCACTCTAAGCTCCTTGACTTTCTCATCCATCTTCCGGATGTCTGCCCTTATGAGATAGACCTCCACCGTGACCGAGTCCACCGAAGCGCGCACTCCGTTAATAGCCGCCATGACATCATGCAGAGTTGGCTCCGGACCTTGCTTTGGGTCTGTCACCCCTCCATCCTTGTCTGGCTGCGGTGGATCACCTTTGTCTCCTAATTTGGACCAGGTGAACTTGGCCAGCTGCTTTTGGGCGTTCGCCTTGGGCACCTTCCCTCCCGTCGCCATGAGTGCGCAACAATGGACGTCTTCCTAGGTGAATGGCCTGGCCCAGTTCCGAAGATTGAATTTTAGTTAGTTGACAGGAGTGCCTGGATTGCCAGAGATTACTGTTGGATTCAAAATCTGGGTATTTCGGCCTCAGAACGTGAACTGTCGTGACTGGGCCACCACCCACCTTGCTCCTGCGCCAATACAGCTCCAGAATGTTCGCCTGCGTTCTGCAAGAAGCTCCTCCTCCAGCTATTCACGGCCCTCTGTCTCTATATCCCCTGCGGAGCTGGAGCTTGCAGCGCCTTCTCGTGATAGTGACTTGGGGGGGGGGGGCTCTGAGTGTGGTCTGCACTGTCTGGTTTCCACCGCACCAACCTTCCCTAAGTCAGTCGGGGGAATTTCAGGAGTTTCTTATGCTGCGCCACGCAGCCAGCAATATCCCACACTGATGATCCGCTCCGCAGGAGGAAGTGGCGAGCTCCCAGGCCAATGCTGTTTATCTGTGTGGAAATGCGCATGTATCCCACACTGCCCTCAACGGTCACCGCTAAACTGGGCACCCAGCGTTGATTCCTGCCCCAAAGTCAGGTTTACAGGCAGCATTTATTACCTTGGAGAACCGTAGACCCCGTGACCCTGCTCATGCGGCCGTGTCTGCCCACTACTCTCAGGCAGGGCGCAGGCCAGGCCTCCTTCTTAGTGCCATAACGGTCGAGTGTTCCATGAACCACTTCGTCCTGTATCTCAGATGCCTCCCATCACTGACCTTAGGGGAAGGCGTCTCGAACCAGGCCACAAGACTGTATAACCCACCGGGCTGTGTCTCCTAGTACTCACTGGCTCTCGTGGGGACGTCAACACACTCCTTTGCTCCCACAGGTTCGCGCTGTGTTCCCACAACAGCTGCAGAGATCACCGCTCCCTCAATATTAAGTTGGTCTGCCGCCCCGCCTCCTCCTTCTCTCCTCGCAGGCCGCAAAGCCTGGGCCTCGCGTATTCCTCCCAAGCAGGTTTTTTCGGGCCCTGGGTCGCCACGTCCCCTCCAGGATGTCCGCTGCCACTTGCGTGCCGGTTCCCGCGGCGCGGCAACACCCAGCGCGATGTCCCCACCAGTTCACCTCGCACCGCCAGGGGCCCTTCACGCCGTAGCGGACCGGGGGACCTCACGCCCAATGATCACATTCGCGGCGCTCCAGGGCCACGAAGCCGGGGGCTCCGGCAGTCATGGTCTTCACCACAGCCTCCCGTGCGCTGCAGCCTCGCTCAGCACGGTCCTTCACTGCATTGGGCTCCACCTAGGGTTGAGGCACTTCTTGGACCATACGGCCAGACGGTCTTCTCACCGGCTCCTGGGCAGTGGCTAGGATTCCGACCCATGCGCCGCCGCCGCCACTACCGCCTCGGCTGGGATGGAGCAGGAGGGGTCGTCGAAGCACCAGACCGGGTCACAGCACCCGCGTAGTCACAGGTAGAGGGCAGGAGGTAAGCTGCTATTTATTCCTTCAATTTTGGTTAGTGGGTGGCGGCGGATAATGGGAAATATACAGCGGGGGTTCAGGAGCTCTCTCAGTCTCAGGCAGCAGCCATTCTTGTTGGCCGCTAGCCAAGCCCCCCTGTCACTTATTTCTTAACAATATTCACTGAAACAGTTTGCGCCAATATATTTTGTATTATGACAAGAAATATAACTCCGTTCGACTGAACTGAGTTCTATGACAGCAATAATTGGGCTATTTAAGTCGTTCTTTAATTCATTTATGACAGATGTGTTCTGTTTTATTATTAATATTTCCTTTTTTAATTAAATCTGCACAGAATTATTCTGTGCCAATAAGAAATTATTTTCAGAAATTAGTTCCATGTGAACACTTGTTATAAGTTTACACCGTTCGGTGAGACATATGGGTTGCTCTCCTTCTTCTGAAATACCAGTGAGGGGAGAGGCAGAGACGACTGGAGCTGCACAGAGGTTCTATTATTCAAGTGGAAGATTAGGAAAAACATCAAGGTCCAGAGAGGGGAAAGGCAGAGACGATTGGAGCTGCACAGAGGTTAGATTATTCATGTTGAAGATTGGGGCGACATCAAGGTTGAGACAGCCGGAGCAACACAGAGGTTATACTGTTGAAATGGAAGATTGAGGGCAACACCACAGTCCAGTGAGTGGAAGGAGAGAATCAGCTATAGTGAAGGAAGCAGTATACTATTTGTGGTGTGAGCAGAACACTGGAAGTCCACCAGGAATCAAGAAGAAAAGAAGACGTACTCACCTCTGGAACATTGGAGGGGTTGCGTTTCCTCAGGGTCCCGATACGCCATGGGATGGGGCTCGTCCTCTTCTTTAAGGGTGACTGATACCACTGATGCATCCGTCCTGCATCCTGAATTAATAGATACGGGGAGATAAGTGCACTGTCAGCAAAGACGTAAACACCACTGGTTATTGCTTCATATATAAATTCACCTGTTTTTTTAGCATGAAGAGAAAAGACCAACTTTTCAGTCTGTCAGCCATCAAAGCTGGCGATATGGGTGTGAAAGCGCCCCCCCCCCCCCCCCCCCCCCCCCCCAAGTGGTGCACTCCCTGATATCTATGGTACAATTAACCATTTCTCAGCTCGTTTACGCTAGTTACCACTCCTGAGGCTTGAGCCGGGAGTTAGAGGAGAAGAGCGAGCACTATTTTTGCCAGTGAGATTTTACCGCTATTATTCTAGTGATTTTCCATTTGAACTAATTCGTGTGCATTTTTAAAACATTCTTATTCATTTTATTTCTGGGGCCATTGGAAAACGGGGTGATTAGGCTGCTGGTGGGCTGAAGGATCGTTTTTTATTGATTTTAAACCTAAACAGCATTTTGAGAACACTAGGGCTACCTTGTAAACAGCCAGTTCTCAGCGCGACCGCCATCTTGGGTGTAGCGTGGGGGAGCAGTCTAGCGTCTGGCTCCCACACGCTATATTTAGACCGATGGCGCAAACGCGCCTTTGTTACCACTCCTGAGGCTTGAGCCGGGAGTTAGAAGAGAAGAGCGAACACTATTTTTGCCAGTGAGATTTTACCGCTATTATTTTAGTGATTTTACATTTGAACTAATTCGTGTGCATTTTTAAAACATTCTTATTCATTTTATTTCTGGGGCCATTGGAAAACGGAGTGATTAGGCTGCTGGTGGGCTGAAGGATCGTTTTTTATTGATTTTAAACCTAAACAGCATTTTGAGAACACAAGGGCTACCTTGTAAACAGCCAGTTCTCAGCGCGACCGCAATCTTGGGTGTAGCGTGGGGGAGCAGTCTAGCGTCTGGCTCCCACACGCTATATTTAGACCGATGGCGCGAACGCGCGAAGCGGGCGCGCCGAAGGCGCGCCAAAGGCAAGCCCGTCTGCGCCCGTCCGCGCCTGGCCCGTGCCCAGTGCCACATCCCTTGTATCTTCTGTTGCGTGCAAACGGGTCCGGATTGTCTATTCACCGAGAGACCTATTGAGTAGAAGAGGTAGAGGGAGAAATCCTAAGTGTAGAGAGTGGGCTTTTAATGCAGAGTTGCCTCCAAAATCAGGAACTTCTATCACCTGTAAATATAGATTACCTACACTGCTATGTTTAGCACCCTACAAGGATAAAGCTTTGGAACATGGTCATCTAAAGGAACAAGCCCCGGCATGCAAATGTGTACTGCTAAACGCTAGGTCCCTGATTAAACATAGCACGGAATGTGCTCAGTTTATTGAGGACGATAACATCCAAGTAACATTCATAACAGAATCCTGGGCTGATGAAGCTTCAGGCCCTGATCTGTTGAAAGCAACACCGCCAGGTTATGTATGCTACGTACTAAACAGGGGCGGAGGCAAAAAAGGGGGTGGTCTGGCTATAATTTACCCCAGCTCTATTAAGGCAAACTTTCACCCTATAGACAATGAAGGGTGTGAAGCACTGGCCTTTAAATTTTACTTATCAAGCCACCATACTTTTAAAGGCATATTACTTTATAGACCCCCAAGGAATAAGCAGATTTTTGAGGCAGCTATTGGTCACCTACTGGAGGATTGTATCGGTCAGAGTTCCTATACAATCTTGGGAGACTTTAACTATCATCTGGAAATGCCCACAAACCCTGAGACTGCCATTCTTTTAGATATCATGAATAGCGTGGAACTCACAGAACGAGTTTTGGCTCCCACTCATTTGGCGGGCCACATGCTGGACGGGGTTTTTTTCTAACCACCCGGGTCTGCAGGTCTCAGAAGTCAGGCCTTTGATCTGGACAGATCATTCGGCCATTCTGTTTGACCTGACCAGTCTGGGACACACTTTCGGTGTGTCTAAGGGAAAGAAGCAGATTGAGGTCCGGCCCTGGAACAGATTGAATACAGGGGAGCTTCAAGATCTCCTCTCGGCTACCCTGACTTCTGCAAATCTAAAAGCAGAGGAAGGAGCAATAGCCTATACAAGTTGGGTCAATGCTGCCTGTAATAAACAGGCTCCATCTAGGCTCATTAGACCTAAGAGACTCACTTCCTCAGCTCCATGGTTCTCAGAAGAACTGAAACAAGGTAAACTTACCTGTAAACGATTAGAGCGAGTCTGGAGGAAAAAATATAAGGAAGCAGACAGAGAGGCATATAGGAAAGGGCTAGCAAACTACAAACACTTGCTATTCGTCACTAAACAAAAGTTTTTTACTAATAAAATTGAGCTGGCGAAAGATTCAGCGAAAACCCTTTTTAAAACAGTTTTAGATCTGTCACACCCTCGTCCGGTCCAACTGCAACCTAGTTCTGAACTCTGTGAAGGGATCGCATCCTTCTTTTTGAATAAAGTGGAGGTGATTTTTTCGGCCTTGAATAGTTCCCCTTGTGAGGGTAGCGACAAGGGGGGGCGGAAAGTTCAACTTGGCCCTAAAGTAGTCCTTGAGAATTTTGAGCCTCTTCCTCTGGAACTTGTTCGCACCTTACTTGACACAGCAAGATCCGGATCACCCTATGACCCCTGTCCGGTGTCCATTGCAAAGATAATTGCTGAACCTCTAAGTAAAGCCCGGACGTTAGTTTTTAACACAATGATCGAGTCAGGATGTTTTCCCAGGCCCTGGAAAAAGGCCTCTATTTTACCCCTGCTAAAAAAACCTAACTTAGATGCCCTTGAACCTGCAAATTTTCGCCCCATATCTAGGCTTCCACTACCAGCCAAAATGGTGGAAAAAGCCCTTAATACTCAACTTGCCGCCTTTCTTCTTAAATCTCAGACACTAGATGACACACAATATGGTTTCAGAAGTGGCCACAGTACAGAATCGGCACTTCTGAAAACCACAGATGAGATTAGAAGAGCGGTAGATTCGGGAGGAAGGGCAGCCCTGATCTTATTAGATCTCTCCGCGGCCTTCGATACGGTCCACCATCAGCGTTTGTTGGACCGGCTCTGGGCTTGCGGGATTCAGGGCAAGGCCTGGAGCCTCATTAAATCTTTTCTCACTGACAGATCACAGGTAGTTTCCATGGGTGAGTTTTGCTCTAACCCATTTGTCCTACCCTGCGGAGTTCCACAGGGCTCATCCATGAGCCCGACCTTGTTTAATATCTATGTGTCATCATTGGCCCCCATCATTAAGACCCTGGGTTTTCATTTAACATCCTATGCTGATGATACACAAATTGTGGTATCCATGCAGCAAGGCCAGGAGGACAGCCTGGCAATCAGATTCCATGATTGCATGATGGCAGTGAGTCTTTGGATGGCGGAAAACTGCCTGAAGCTGAATTCTGACAAAACTGAGGTCATGGTGTTTGGAAATTCTCCAACCTTTTGGAATTATAAATGGTGGCCGGTCAGTATGGGAAATTTCCCAGCCCCAGCTCCAAAAGTAAAAAACCTGGGAGTAATAATTGATGACAAGCTGAACTTGGGGGCCCAAATCAATTCAGTCTCTTCATCGACATCCTTCGTTCTGCGGGCCGTCAGAAAAATCTTGCCTTTCTTGCCTACAGATAGCCAGAAAACAGTGGTCTCTGCCTTGGTGATGTCTAAATTAGACTATTGCAATGGTCTCTATTTTAACATCCAGGAGCGTTTTCTGAAGAAATTGCAGAGGCTGCAAAATGCAGCAGCCAGATTATTGTCCGGGATCCCTAAATTTGCACCCATATCGAAGGAAATTCAGAAACTGCACTGGCTTCCAGTCAGGAAAAGGATTCTTTTTAAAACATTATGCACTGCTTTTAAGGCTCTCCACGCGACCGGACCGGTCTACTTGCAAGAACACCTAAAATGGTATATACCATCTAGAGACCTCCGGTCTCGGGGAGCTAAACTTGCCTCTATCCCCAAGGTAAACAAACAGTCTTGGGGAGGCAGAAGATTTGTAGTTGGGGCAGCAAAAGCCTGGAATGCCCTTCCGGCACAACTCAGAAACCTGTCAGATCTGCTGTCCTTTAGAAGGGCATTGAAAACATGGCTATTTACCCTCTAAATGATTGCGCTTTTCTCCGCTCGCTGGTAAATGTAGCTTCTTAAGTGATTGGTAACAGCGCCAGGACACCCTAGGGTAATCGTGCGCTTTATAAATTATTTAACATAACATTTCTTTCTTGTGGTTCCCCATGAGGTCTGACCCGCACGGTGGACGGCAGTCAAAACTCTTGAGGATTATTTATTCATTAAACAGTTTTATGTAGCGCTCATGCACCACATCGAATATGCTACTTACCAGTATGCATCTGTTCTTGGCATGTAGGGCTGCTGACATTCATATCTGTGCATAGATCGCCGCCTAGTGTTGGGTCCGGATGATTGCACATTGTTGTCCTGGAAGAGTCTTCGAAGTATCACGAGATAGGTGGCTCCTCTCCTGGACTACAGTGCGCATGGGCATCCTCTCCATCCTCAGATTGTTTTTCGCCATTGTGGCAGTGATGGAGTAGATACAGTAAGTGATGACCATACTATACAGTAATTCTGAGTGTTGCAGCCGCTACAGGCACCGGGGAGGAGGGTGGGCGATATGAATGTCAGCAGCCCTACATGCCAAGAACAGATGCATACTGGTAAGTAGCATATTCGGTTCGAGGCATGTGGGCTGCTGAATTCATATCTGTGCATAGATTATATAGCAGTCCCTCCATTAGCGGCGGCTGCCCGTGCCAGCTGCAGCAGTCTGAAAAAGGGTCGTGAGAACAGCCTGTCCTACAGCTGCCTGCTGTTTTGAATGCACATCTACACAGTAGTGTTTAGTAAATGTATGTATAGTGGACCATGTGGCTGCTCTACATATTTCTTCTAAAGGAATGTTCCCTAGGAAAGCCATGGACGCCCCTAACTTTCGTGTTGAGTGGGCTCTGGGAGGAATCGTTAATGTGCGTTTAGCTTTTTCATAGCAAATTTGAATACATTTAACGATCCATCTGGCTATCCCTGCTTTGGAAATGGCGTTGCCCTTGTGTTGTGGAGAAAAGGCAACGAACAGTTGTTTTGTTTTCCTAAAATCCTGTGTCCTGTCTGTATAGTACATGAGGGCCCTCTTTACATCTAGTGTATGGAGCATTCTCTCTGCGACATTTTCTGAATTTGGAAAGAAAACAGGCAGTTCAATAGTCTCATTCATGTGGAACTGCGATATCACTTTAGGCATGAATGTGGGGTTGGTACGTAGTACAACCCTGTTTGCGTGAACCTGTATGAATGGCTCTTGAATGGTTAGTGCCTGGAGTTCACTAACTCTTCTCAACAAAGTGATTGCCACTAAGAAAGCTACTTTCCAGGTGAGGAATTGAATCTCACATGAATGTAGAGGTTCAAAGGGTGGACCCATCAATCTGGTGAGGACCACATTTAGGTTCCACACCGGTGCCGGTGGGTGTGTTGGAGGAATCACTCGTTTGAGTCCCTCTAAGAAGGCTTTGATGGCAGGCACTCTGAATAAAGAGAGGTGCTGCCTGTTTTGAAGATAGGCCGCTATTGCGGTTAGATGTATACGGATGGAGCTGTATGCCAGATTGCACCGGTATAAGTGTAACAGGTAACAGATGATGTTCTGAATGGATGCATCCAGCGGATTAATGTCATTGTTTTTACAGTAAATGACAAATCTTTTCCATTTAGCCGCATAGCAAGCTCTGGTCGTGGGTCTCCTGGCCTCCTTGATGATATTCATACATTCTGGAAGCAGGTTTAGGTAGCCAAACTCTAAGACTTCAGGAGCCAGATCGCCAGGTTCAGCTGTTGCGGATCTGGGTGCTGAATTTCGCCATGGTTCTGTGTTAAAAGTTTGGGTGTTAGCCGCAGTCTTTGAGGCGGCACCACGGAAAGTTCTAGGAACGTGGTGTACTATGGCTGGCGTGCCCACATTGAAGCAACCAGGATGAGTGTCATGGAGTGTTGCCGTAGTTTGCGTGCCACTAGCGGTATTAATGGCGCTGGGGGAAAAGCGTACGCAAATCAGCCTGACCAGTTCATCCATATCGCATTGCCCTGTGGATGCGGAAACCTGGCGGCAAAGCTTTGGCATTTTGCGTTACCCTTGTGGCGAATAGGTCTATCTCTGGATGACCCCACTGCTGGAAGTACGGTTGGAGTACTGATGGATGTAGCTCCCACTCGTGCATTTGGTGGCTGTGTCTGCTGAGCAGATCCGCCATCTGGTTGTCCTTGCCCGGGAGGTGTTCCGCCATGAGGAACATGTTCCTCTGAATGGCCCACTTCCACATGCTCTGAGCCAGATGAGACAACTGTGGAGAGTGTGTTCCTCCCTGCTTCTGTATGTAGTACATGGCAGTCATGTTGTCCGTCCGGATCAACACGACTTTGTTGCACAATTGTACTGTGAATGCCTTCATTGCCAGGAAGATTGCCATCAGTTCCAGAAGGTTGATGTGCATCTTCTGTTGCTGTGTCGTCCATAGTCCCTGCACTGTGTAATTGAGCACATGAGCTCCCCATCCCTGGAGAGACGCGTCCGCCGTCAGTATTATTTGTGGAACAGGCTCTTGGAACGGTCGGCCCTTGCAAAGGTTGTGTAGATTCCACCAATGCAGAGTTGTATGCCCGACCGCTCACCAACACTAGGTCTTTCAACTGTCCTTGAGTCTGATTCCATTGACGTGCCAAGCACTCCTGAAGCGGGCGCATATGTAGTCTCACGTGCGGGACTATGAAGATGCAGGAGGCCATCATGCCTATCAACTGCATGAACACTCGCGCTGGAAGGGAGTGTTGAGGTCTGAACTTTTTTATCAGCAGTTGCATGCTGTTGATTCTCGCTAAATTTGGCTGAGCTTTGGCAGCCAGAGTGTCTATGGTCGCGCCCAGGTACTGCCGTACGTGGGCAGGTTGAACATGTGACTTTGGATAATTTAGTGAGAATCCCAGACTGTGAAGAAGGTGAATGGTGTGGGATAAGTGGCTGGCACACTGCTGGGCTGACTTTGCCTGAACAAGCCAGTCATCCAGGTAAGGGAAGACGTGAATGTGCTGTCTCCTTAAGTGTGCAGCCACTGTTGCTAGGCACTTGGTAAAGACTCTGGGCGCCGTTGTTACTCCGAAAGGGAGTACTTTGAACTGATAATGCTGATCCTGAAGAGTGAACCTGAGATATTGTTTGTGTGATGGGTGTATGGGTATGTGGAAATACGCATCCTTCAAATCTAGTGTTGCTAGGAAGTCTCCCTGACTGAGTAACGGCAGAACCGTATTGGAGGGTTTGCATATGAAAATGCTCTGACAGAATGTATTGGTTGAGAGGTCTGAGGTCCAGTATAGGTCGGAGAGACCCGTCCTTTTTTGGGATTAAGAAGTATAGAGAGTACACCCCTGACCCTCGCTGTTCCACAGGCACGAGCTCTATGGCTCCTTTCTACAGCATACTTAGTACTTCTTGCTGCAATAATGTCAAGTGCTCTGCGGACATAGGACGGTGTCTTGGTCGTATGTTGGGTGGATTGGATGTTAATTCCAGACAATAACCGTACTGGACTATTTCTCTGACCCACCTGTCTGTGGTGATGGATCTCCAGACTGGCAGGAATTGTTGGAGTCTCCCCCCGACCGGTGTTGTGGGCGGGGGGCAGTGACAAGACGTCACTGTTTGTTATTGGCGATGGACCTGGTGTTGCTGTGTCCTCGTCCTCTGCCTTTGGTGCTGGATCCACGATATCCACCCCTATTGTTTTTATTATAGGTACTCTGGGTACCTCCTTTACTGTACTGCTGCTGGGACCCCTGACCTCTAGCTGCTCCTCTATTCCCGGGGCGACGAAAGGAGCCACTCCGAAACTGCTGCGACTGTAAAGCCCCCATAGATTTCGCAGTTTCAGTGTCCTTTTTAATCTTTTCTAGTGTAGCGTCAACCTCGGGGCCAAATAAAAAGTCTGGGTTGATTCAAGATATTATTTTGAATCTCAGGTTTGAAACCTGATATTTTCAGCCATGCGTGCTTCCTCAACATCACACTAGTGTTGATTGCCCTCGCTGCAGTGTCAGCTGCATCTAGTGCGCATTTGATGGACGCATTTGTAATGAGTTGCCCCTCTCTGATGAGGAGCTCCGCTCCATCTTTGTATTCATCTGGTAGGTGTTCTAGCAGTGTTTCTAGGGTATCGTAGTGTGACCTGTCGTAGCGGGCCAGGAGTGCCTGAGTGTTGGCAATGCGCCAGATGATTGCTGCTTGTGCTGCTATCCTTTTACCTGATGTTTCTAGCACTTTGGACTCCTTGTCTGGAGGAGGAGCATCACCTGTAGTCTGCGAGTTAGCTCTCTTGCGAGCATTAGAAACTACCATGGAGTCCAACGGCAATTGACCCTTAATGTACATTGGGTCTCCTGGGGCTGGTTTGTATTTCTTCTCTATTCTCGGGTTCAACACCCGTGCCCTGGTTGTCTCCTTAAAGATGTCCTTAGCATGTTTAATAACCCCTTTTAACATTGGTAGACTCTTGACCCTTCTTTCTGATGTGGAGAACGTGTCCACCAAGAAATCCTCTTCCAAAGAGTCAGAATGAAGTTCCACTCCGTGATTGGCAGCCGCCCTTTCAATGAGGGCGTTAAAAGCAGCAGTATCTTCAGTGGGAGATGGTTTGATATTATAAAGATGAGTGTCAGGAGCATTTTGTGGGTCTCCTGGGTCATTAGGGTCTCCCCATGCTTGATCTTGGTCTTGCTGTTGTTCATCAGGGTCATTATCCACAGGATAAGTGGTATCATCCTCAATATAGCCCTCTCCTGCATCCGCCTCCGAGTGTGTGGGAGAAAAGGATGGTGGTTCCTGATCGTAGGTGTGGTAAGGTTCTACAAGCACTGGTGTCGAACCTGACGCCATTTTCCTTTTTAGTGGAATCTTGTATGAGTCCAAAGCCTTTTCTGGAACAATTCTCCACTTGCGGAACAACAGCCTACCAGTGTCGGCGTCGATAAACTGGTCCTGTGAGTCTTCGACATCGGCTCTTTCCGTGGACACTGTTCTTGGTTGTTCGATACTCTTCCTGAGTTCGAACAACTTCGGTGTCCCTGGTGGTGGCAATCCAAACTTGATCGGTGCCGGCGACGAGTGAGCCTTGGCGACCTTGTGCGGTTCGGGACCCGTTTTCGGTTCGAGAGTGGCCGTTCCCTGATGCACTTCAGGGACTCCGACACCTGTTGCAACGTGAATGCAGACGGTGCTTTGGAACCGATCGGCTCTTTGGAGACAGGCCTCGACGCGGTCTCCGGTTTCTTTCCAGCCTTCGGGTTTTCGATCCGAAGTTTGGGATAGACGCCCTGTTGATCCGATATTTTGGCAGTCTCAGCACTCTTCGGTGTTGATGTAGTCGGATCGACCACCTTGACCTTGGTCGTTGGTGCCCCAACCTTCGGTGCTATAGGCCGTTGCGTCTTCTCGGGACCGAGGGCCTTCTTGTGTTTGTCGGTGCCTAAGTCCTTTTTTGGTTTCTCGGTACCGAAGTCCTTCTTTCTTTGGTCGGCTCCGACGTCCTTCGTCTGTGTCGACGGATTGGAGGGCTTCGATGCCTTCGATCCGACCTGAACCAGTTGCACTTTCGGTTTCGATTTGACCGGTGCAGGTTTTGGTTTCGATTTCACTGAATCGACTCCAGTCTTTTTTGATATTTCTGGCTCTTTTGAAATGTTCGAAGCCGGGCCTTCTGGCGGGGCTGTAGAACGATCCGACCGATCTTGGGTAAGGCCCGCAGGCGATCCCTCGACCAGAGCCTTATCAAGACTATCTCCCTCGGCCTCCGCATCGACGGATTGGCCTAGCTCCTCGCCTGAGCTATCTTCCTCGGCCCCAAGGGCCTCATCGTCGTCTCCTACCTCGTCGACGACGTCTTCGTCCTCGAAGATCACCTCATCATAGTCGTCGTCATATTGGGATTCATGCTCCGAAGCATGGCTCGAGTCTATCTCTTCGACGCTCTCGACTTCTTCATCCTCGGTGCTGAATATGTTAACCGGGTTAGGCGCCGATTGTTTGGCCTCCAATCTAGCCACCCGTCGATTCCGAAGTGTCTTCTTTGTCCGGAACCGGGCGCAGGCCATACACCTGGACTCATCATGATCCGGTGATAAACATTTGTTACACACCGGATGGACATCGATGTGTGGATATTTCGCATGACATAGAGGACATCTCTTGAAGGGAGTCCTCGATTCCATCCTCGAACGTCGATCGATGTTCGGACCGAAACTCGGTCCGAGAAGGGTGAATAAGTCCGAGAACAAGTATAATAATTTATCGATACCGAGCGCAAACAATACCGACGATACCTAAAGGCTTTTGGCCTGAAATAAAGTTTTCCTAACTTGAGCTAAGATAAGCACATCCGAACCCAATGGCGGAAAAAAACAATCTGAGGATGGAGAGGATGCCCATGCGCACTGTAGTCCAGGGGAGGAGCCACCTATCTCGTGATACTTCGAAGACTCTTCCAGGACAACAATATACAATCATCCGGACCCAACACTAGGCGGCGATCTATGCACAGATATGAATTCAGCAGCCCACATGCCTCGAACAGAGGATTTACAGCGCTTTACAAGCAGCTTACCGTCACAACACTGCGCAAGAAAGTTTTAGTACCAAAGAAGAGTTATTGGATCACAATACAAAGGCCTCATTAACAGTACACACTGGGTCAACAAGGTTAACCTTTTTAGGAACTGGAGACCAGAAGTCATTCACGGAGAGATGAAACAACAAAATTCATAATTCCCAGTAAGAGTAGATTTGCACCCTGAAGAATTTTCTGGATTCACATGATGTACATTATTCCACCCATCTAGTTGTTGGGTCTGAAATGTTCTCCTTTCTAGTTTTCTTGTGAGAACAGGCACCACGTTGGCCACTGTTTGGTGCAATGCCTATCCTCCAATGATGCCAGAAGTATGCCACAGAATCCCCGAGTGTGGTCACTACCTTCAGATTTTTTTTTTCTCTTGGTGACTGCTGTTTACCTCCCTATGATCAGACTTTACTCCCTCCTTCCCAGCTCCAAATCACCTCATAGCTCAGGGAGGTGGGAGAGTCACACGTGGATCCAGAAAATGCTTTCTCCCTGCAGGTAAGTAACCATTTAATTTTGCAGTGTGAATCTCTTTTGGATTCATATGCTGCTCAGATTTTTGTAGCTGTGTTTGCCTCTTTTGTGTTGAAATGAGTGCGTATTTGTGAACAGGTATTAAGGTACATGTCGTCTCACCTGCGCTTCGGTTAGCTTGAATATGCAACACAGTAGTGCTCAGTGAATATGTGCATGGAAGGCTATGTGGCTGCCTGAAAATGCCATCAAGTGAATCATTGGCAATGAAGCCCAGCGTCACTCTTCCCCGCAAAGTCTGCTCTTTGTTTCTCTCGTAATGGTACCCCTGCTCCTTTGCAGCATATATGGATCATTTGCACTATCCATCTTGCAATAGTACTGGCGAGGGGGAGCCTGGGGAGGGGGATGGGATAGGGGACCCGTGAGCATCTCTCCATGAGAATGGGAGTGTAGGGTGGGGGGAGGACTTTGGACCCGGGATAGGATGCTTCCCCCTGATCTCTTGGTTTACTCGCTATGCCCTGTGGGAGGGGAATCTCTCAGGCGGTGCGGGAGGCTTCAGGGTTCACTTGGCTCCATTAGCTACTGGCGACATGCTTGGGGGGGTGGCTGGGGTGGGGGGCGTTGTTGGGGGAGGTTTACAGGGGATCGGGGTGGGGGGCCTTTTGCTTGTACTGCATTGTGCTAATGGACCACTCTTATGGACGATCTGCATTATGGCACAGATGCCTTGTGGGACGAGAGATATGCTTGTATTACTCTGTAAAGTTCAATAAAAGTCTGTTTAAAAAAAAATCCATCTTGCAATAGTAACTTCAATTCTTGCTGCTGCAAAGGAAACAAAGAATGGACTTCCATTTCTGCATGGTTTTGTTTCCCGTAAGTAGTACATAACTGCTCTGCTGATATCCAGAGCGTGCAGGGTCCTTTCTGCTTGCAACTTTGGTTACTGGAAAAACGATGGTAGCTTTACAGCTTAATTTACATGGAAATGTGATAAACTGGTAGCTCGCTCCCTCACTGCAAGGATGCGATGGTTATGAAAAAGGCCATCTTGACTGTTAAATATTTGAGTCCCGCTTTGTGCATTGGTTCAAAAGGTGATTTTGCCAACTGCATGAGTCCCGGATTAAAATTCCACAATGTATGTGTGCTAATCGGACGGTAAAAACAATGGTGCTCAAAATATAGGGGAAAGATAGTCCCCAAAAATATACCAAGCTGCCGGTGACTCTACGATTGATGGTTACAAAAAGAAATATACAAAGGAGATGGGGATCGAATGACCCTCCGGACACTTGCACCAGGAACAAGTATACGAGCGGAGTGATTGTCCAAAGATAAGGGAAAAAGTTGTGACAACCCTGGTAACAATATAGAAACGTAAGTGTTTGGGTATAACTTTTGAAACAATAATTCACTGACTGGGGAGGAGGAAAGAGTTGGGTACTGGAGAGAATGATGGCTAATCAACGCTGCACGGTGATGATCACGTATACTGTATGGAGAACTGTTAGGCGGTCAGTTTTCTGGGAGGGGGGGGGGAGTGGTAGTGGATTGTTGTAAATTCCACTAAAAAGCTTTACGAAAAAGAAAAAAAAAATGAATATTTCTCACTGCATTCTGTCATGTTGAAAAGGGTGTACTACAGCCCATCTGCTTATGTATCTGAAACCTTTCCAAGGAAACAGAAGCCACGCGGTGCCGCGTGTCAGCCGGAAACTTCCATTGTCGTTTATTCCCAATAGTGAATTCAAGAGCAAGATCAGTCTAAAAGACAGCTCTGCACAAGCTGGTAAGGTACACCAACGCCCCTTAGGGGCGCAGTAAAATGTACAACCACTCGTCGCCAGATCTGAAAACAGGGAGGCGAGAAGGTAAGTTCTTTATTCAGTACCTCACACTGCTTCATGGTCAGAATACATGGTCCAGCAGCGCATGCAAGCAAGTGGACAACTGGAATGTTTACAGTGTATAAACAGTGGTCAGCTCAAGTAATACTTAATGCTGCTGCACATATAAACAGAAATATACACGTTATAATAGAACATATTTCCACTCTGCGACAGGTCCCCACTCACCTAGGAAGGGGCTTGAGGTGCTTTTTCCTTCGACTAGGTAATGATCAACCGTCAAATCTTCATCTGGCTCGTGCCGTAAAATGATGTCAAGATTCAGGGAACTTGAACCTACATTTATGAAAAGCACAATTTCATTTACATTTTAAATCTTAATACGTCACATTCAAGGCACTTTACTATAAATGGAAATATCTAAACCGAAAGAAGGAAGGCAGGTGATGGCTAGTGACGTGCTGTATAATGATAAGTAATACAGATTCGACGGAGGGTCCATGTCTTACACAGCGCTCAGACACATCAGTCTGGTAAGGCAGCTCCAATCTAAAATCAACTTTCATCTATGAATGCAAGGCATGAAATGGGCACAGTTTTCCCATTTGGGCGTGATGCTGTGGGTATAAGAAAAGAAATAAGTGCAAAAATGGAGATTGGTGGTGATAAAATTCAGAGAAAAACACGCCATGAAATAACACATGGAGTACTGACGTTGCTGACTTAATATTTTATTTTTAAAAAATCTGTCACCTATGATGCTTGAAAATTGGATATGAACTTTTAGGAAGCAGAGAACTCAATAAAACATTTCCTTCATGGAGGAAAAGAGTACAGTGGTACCTGTTTGTGCTTCAAGTAGGTAGGTTGTGGGACTCTTCTGGACCTCACCTGTGTACCACAACTCCCAGCAGGCTCCGCTACTAGGAGGAGACCACTGCAGTTTTCCCGCTGCCAGCTCCCTCATTACAGGTTGCCTTCTCCCACATCACAGGACTTCTTTGGGCCTCGCCCGCGGACCACAACTTCCAGGAGCCTCCGCTACTGGGAGGAGACCTGCTGCCCTTTTCCTGCCACCATCGCAACCCACGCCCCGGACGCAATGAACAAGTTACTTACCTTCGGTAACGCTTTTTCTGGTGGATACAGTATCTGCCTGTGGATTCCTCACCTTGTGAATATCCCCTGCGCCAGCAACATTCGGAAACTTTTGTAGCAGTCCACGCCGATGGGGTCGAAGATGACGTCACAGAGGCACGGCTCCGCTCGCGACTCCACTGACGTCACTGGCTCCATAAGAAGACCTCCTCGGCGTGATGACGTCAGTTCCGCCCCTTTTTTCCGTGCCTTCGAGGCACACGGACGGACTGACAGCAATATGTACATAAACAGCATACACAGTACACAATATGCATATCAACACACACAGTGTGGAAAAGAAACATCAAAGCACTAGAAATAACCCAATGTCCTTGACAGTCATAAATACATTTGAAATCATCAATAGAATTACCGTCATAGAGTCACTGGAATAGAAGGATGGACAACGGGGAGGCGGGTGGGTCAGTGAGGAATCCACAGGCAGATACTGTATCCACCAGAAAAAGCGTTACCGAAGGTAAGTAACTTGTTCTTCTGATGGATACATCTGCCAGTGGATTCCTCACCTTGTGAATAGATTCCACAGCAGTCCCCGCTCCCGGAGGAGGGTGTCCATCCCCCTATACCAGAAAATCCTGAAGGACGGAACGGGCAAAATGTCCGTCCCTCCTCACCTCAGAATCTAAACAATAATGTTTTGCAAAGGTGTGAAGGGAGGTCCAAGTTGCCGCCCTACAAATGTCCTCCACAGGAACACCCCTAGACAAAGCAGAGGTAGAAGACTTTGCTCTAGTGGAATGAGCTCTTAAACCCTCCGGAGGCTCCTTACCAGCTAGGGAGTAGCAGATCTTGATGCATAGCACAATCCATCTTGAAAGGGTGCGCTTGTGCACCGCACGACCCTTTCTGCAGCCAGCAAAGCCCACAAAGAGCTGGTCATCAATCCTGTAGTCCTTAGTCCTGTCCAGGTAAAAGCTCACCGCCCTCTTAGGGTCCAAGCGGTGAAGTCTCTCCTCCTCCTTGGAAGGGTGAGGGGGAGGATAAAAGGTAGGAAGGGTAATGGACTGCCCCAGATGGAAGGGAGTTACCACCTTAGGCAAAAACGCAGCCCTGGTCCGGAGAACCATTCGTTCAGCATGCACAGTCAAGAATGGGGGTTTTGAACTAAGAGCTTGAAGCTCACTTACTCTCCTTGCCGAAGTGATAGCAACGAGGAAAACCGTCTTAAAAGACAACAGCCTCAAGGGACACTTATGTAAGGGCTCGAAAGGAGAACCCATAAGATAAGTCAGTACAAGGTTTAAGTCCCACTGAGGTACAATAAAGGGAGTAGGAGGAAATGTATTCGTAAGGCCCTTGAGAAACCTAAGCACAATAGGAGATTTAAATAAGGACGGCTGATCCGGCAGGCATAGGAAAGCCGACAAAGCAGATAAATATCCCTTTACAGTAGCCACAGCAAAGCCTTGCTGAGCAAGAGAAAGAGCAAACTGCAGAATGTTAGACAAACGAGCCTTCAAGGGATCAATCGACCTCTCTCCACACCAGAGAACGAACTTAGACCACCTATAGGAGTATATGGATTTGGTGGAGTGTCGCCTGGCCGATAAAATAACATCCACCACATCTGGCGGGAGAGAGAAAGAATTCAGGTTGCCCCGTTCAATCTCCAGGCATGAAGGTGTAAGCTCTGGAGGTGGGGGTGTAGAACCTGCCCCTCCGACTGCGAGAGGAGGTCTGCCCTCAGAGGGAGACGGAGCGGAGGGCACGAGGAGAGGTGGAGAAGATCTGTGTACCACACCCTTCTTGGCCAATCCGGGGCGATCAATATAACTTGGGCCCGGTCTTGGCGAACCTTCCTCAGAACCCGAGGAATCAAGGGTATGGGAGGAAACGCGTAAAGGAGTCGTGAGCCCCAACTCAACTGAAATGCGTCCCCCAACGCCCCCTGCATCGGATACTGGAGACTGCAGAATGACAGGCAGTGCGCGTTCTCGAAAGTGGCAAACAGATCCACCCGAGGAGTTCCCCACGTCCGAAAGACGTGACGAACTACCTCCGGATGGAGCCTCCACTCGTGGTCGGCGGAGAACTGCCGACTGAGACTGTCCGCACGTACGTTCAGCACCCCGGCCAGATGATTTGCCATCAGACAAATCTGATGGTCCCGAGCCCAGGACCAAAGACGCAGGGCCTCTCTGCATAGACAAAGAGACCCCACTCCTCCCTGCTTGTTTATATACCACATCGCGGTAGTGTTGTCCGTCAGGACCTGAACAGACTGACCGCGAAGGGAAGGGAGGAAGGCCTTGAGCGCCAAGCGTATCGCCCGTAACTCCAGAAGGTTGATGTGAAGCAACCTTTCCTCTGGAGACCAAAGACCCTTGATCTCCAGATCCCCCAGATGCGCACCCCACCCTAAGGTGGATGCATCCGTTATCACTGTGGTCACCGATGGAGGTAGATGAAAGGGCCTTCCTTGAGACAGATTGCCCTCCACGCTCCACCAAGATAGATCCGCTGCAGCTTCTCTGGAGATCCTCACAGACTCCCTGAGATCCCCTTTGTGCTGATACCACTGCTTGCGGAGGCACCACTGGAGCGCCCTCATGTGCCAGCGTGCATGGTTGACCAACAGTATGCAGGAAGCGAACAGACCGAGCAGGCGAAGGACCTTCAGAACTGGAACAACCGCTCCGCTGAAAAACAAAGGAATCATCTCCTGTATGTCGAGAATCCTTTGAGGAGGAGGGAATGCTCGACACACAGTAGTGTCCAGTACCGCACCTATGAACAGGTTGCGCTGAGAGGGCACCAGGTGAGATTTGGGCACGTTGATCGAAAAACCCAATCTGTACAACAGCCGAGTTGTATCCTGCAGATGACACAGCACCTTCTCCGACGACTCCGCCTTGATCAGCCAGTCGTCCAAATAAGGGAAAACCGAAATTCCCGATCTTCTGAGATGGGCTGCCACCACTGCCATCACCTTTGTGAAGACTCGAGGTGCCGAAGTAAGACCAAACGGGAGGACCGCAAACTGATAATGTTGCGACCCTACCGTGAAACGGAGATACTTCCTGTGCGACTTCAGAATGGGGATGTGAAAATACGCATCCTGAAGTCGAGCGACACCATCCAGTCCTCCTGATTCAGCGCCTGAAGAACCTGCGCAAGGGTGAGCATCTTGAACTTTTCCTGTTTCAGGTAAAAGTTCAGGATTCTGAGGTCTAGTATCGGACGCAATCTGCCGTCCTTCTTCGGGATCAGAAAATACCGGGAGTAGCATCCCTGACCCCTCTCCTGCTCCGGAACCACCTCTATCGCACCTTTCTGAAACCACTTCAGGACTTCTTCCTGCAGGAGAAGACGGTGGTCCTCCGAGCAAGCACCCTGGCAAGGAGGGTAAATTGGAGGGAATTCCCGAAAGGGAAGGGCGTACCCATTTTCTACAAGATCCAGAACCCAGAGATCTGTAGTTACAGACTCCCAATCTTGTAGAAAATGGGTAAGCCGGCCCCCCACAGGACCAACATGATCCGGAATGTCGAATCTAGGGCTGTTTTGCGGTGGTGGGAGGGGCTGAGGAAGAGGAAGAGGAGGAGGAGAGTTGACGGCCACGTGAGCGACCTCTAAGTCTTCCTCTATATCCCTTGGAGCTTTGCTGCTGCTGCTGCTGCTGCTGCTGCTGCTGGGCTGGTCTATAAGAACGAAAACTCGCCCTTCCAAAACCTCTGTACCTCTTGAAAGTACCTCTCGGCTGGGATTGAAGGCCCAACGACCTAGCCGTAGCCTTACTCTCTTTGAAGCGCTCGAGAGCAGCATCAGCCTTCTTCCCGAACAGACCAGACCCATCAAAAGGTAAGTCCAACAAGGTCGACTGGACATCCGAAGAAAATTCGGAGGACTTAAGCCATGCACCCCTCCTGGTGGCAACTGAAGACCCCATGACCCTGGCAACTGAGTCTGCTGTATCCAAGCCACTCTGTATAACCTGGCGAGCAGCCGCCTGGGCATCCGACAGTACTTCACTGAAGCCTGCCCTATCCTCCTCCGACAGCTTCGGTGTCAACTTTTTAGCTGAATCCATAAGCGCATGGATATAGCGCCGCAATAAACAAGTCGCATTAGAAGACTTTAATGCCATACTGGCTGAAGAAAAGACTTTCTTGGCTGATTGGTCTACCTTCTTGGCCTCTCTGTCCCCTGGGACCTGAGGAAACGCGCCTTTTGAACGTCCAGAACAAGCAGCCTGAACGACCAGACTTTCAGGTGAAGGGTGTGATGACAAAAACTCAGGATCCCCCGGAGCCACCCTATATCTCCTTGCAACCACCTTGGACACCGCAGGAGCCGAAAAAGGCTTGCGCCACACATCCAACACAGGCTCCAATATTGCTTCATTAAAAGGCAACAGCGGCTCTGACACCGCAGTTGGAGAGTGCAACACTTCAGTCAAGATATTGGACTTGAACTCAACAGATGGCAATTGAAGGTCCAACAACTCTGCAGCCTTTCTGATTACAGCATGATAAGGTGCCGCGTCTTTAGAAGGTTCATCTGAAGGAGGAGTGATCTCCCACTCCGGAGACAAATCCAACCCACTTGCCTCCTTCAACTCGTCAAACACCTCATCGGATTCGACCAATTCTCCCTCTTCAGCCTCATCCATAAGATAGCGCCTCTCCTCCAGCACTCTCTGCGCCTCCCTCCTGGAACGGATCCGCACCTGCGGCGTCGGCGGCGCCGTGATCGAATCCGACGGCGCCGGCAGAGGCGTCGAACGCGGATCAGCTGGAGCAGCCGGCGTCGAACGAGGTAGAGTCGGCGCCGGTGAAGAGGGAAGCGGCGTCGATGTTTTCGGCGCCGGCATCTGCCAAGACGGCGTCGCTGGGAAGAAAGGCATAAACGGTGCTTGAGGATAAACCTGCGGCACTCCCAGATTAAAAGCCATCGGACCCATCGGACCCATAGGTGCACCAGAGGAATACATGGCCCGTGAGAACACCCCATACATCGCATTGAGATACTGCGAGGGGTCCTGACCTGGATTAGGGAAAGCCGGATACTGGTCAGGTAACACCGGACTCGGGCCTGCCGGCGCCGACGGTGGAACTTGCGGCGTCACAGACTCACCCGGAGCCTGATCATCCTCATCCTGGGCCGGAGTCGGAGACGGAGCCGAAGGACCTGCAGGACCTGGAGAAGCCATCGGCGCCGGAGAAGACGCCGGAGCCGGAGAAAACACAGGAGAAGGAGCAAGAGGTGAAGCCGGGACAGGAGAAGGAGACACTGACTCCCTTCGACGCCGAGCAGGTGATTTAGACTTCGACGTCGAGGCCTTATGATGAGACGAATGCCTCCTTTTCTTCTTATGCTTCTTGCTCTTTGAAGCATGTCCTGAAGTCGACTTGGAAGCCGACCTCGACCTCGACCTCGACCTGGATCTTCTTCTACCTCTTTTCTCCTTTCTCTTCATCCGGGCGATAAAGAGCTTTGCCTCTCTTTCCTTCAGAGCCTTCGAGCTCATCTTCCTGCAACACGAACATCCTTCAACATCGCGGTCCGATGACAAACACCAAACGCAGTCGTCATGCGGGTCAGTGATGGACATGTGTTTGCCACATTCATGGCAAGGCTTGAAACCAGACTTCCTTGCCGACATTCTCGAAGAAAGACAGAGAAACTTCGGAATAAACACAAAGTAACAGGTAAAGCTACCAGTAACGATTCCCGAAATCCGTTGGCGTCGTCGGCGCGGAAAAAAGGGAACTGACGTCATCACGCCGAGGAGGTCTTCTTATGGAGCCGGTGACGTCAGTGGAGTCGCGAGCGGAGCCGTGCCTCTGTGACGTCATCTTCGACCCCATCGGCGTGGACTGCTACAAAAGTTTCCGAATGTTGCTGGCGCAGGGGATATTCACAAGGTGAGGAATCCACTGGCAGATGTATCCATCAGAAATTCATCACAGAAACTTGGCTGAATCCCGCATCCGCTTCGGACATCGCCATGGCAACCCCTGACGGATGCAAGATCGCACACCGGGACCGATCCAACAGAAACGGCAGAGGCATTGCCATAATCTACAAAGAGAACTTTGAATGCTCAACCACCATAGACGACTCCATCCCCTTCATGGAACACCCCCACTTCAGACTCCAAACAAACAGCAAAACCACCATCAGAGGCATCCGCACCTACAGACCTCTGGAACCCCTCCCTGCTTTCTGCAACGCAATCATCGACTCAAATCTGTACATATTCTTAGGAGACCTCAACTTTCACCTTGAGAACACTGACGACACCAACACAGCTGTCCTCCTTGAAAGCATGGCTAACCTTGGACTCAAGCAGCTAGTCACCGACCCCAACCACACCACAGGACACACACTCAACACTATCTTCTCAGCCAGCTAAAGAATAAAATACACCCACACTGAGGAACTAACCTGGACTGATCACCACTGCGTCATCTCGGAATCCAACCCCCGTCTCCACTGCAAGCGAGACACAGCGCAGATGGTCAAAGGTATCAGAGCAACGATGGACCAATACCCTCAACTCCCACCTACCCACCACCAATGTAGACACAGCACAGAACAAACAGCGGAAAACTTCACAAACTGGACCACGGCAAGCACTGATGAAGTAGCACCAAGGAAGCCCACCAACTCCAAGAAACGAACACGACGCCCCAACAGATTCATGGCAGAACTGAAAACCCAGAAACGCAACTGCAGAAAGAAAGAAGATGGCACACCAGTAAGACCCTCAAGGACCGAAAATAATTCAAAGACTCCCTCAGCGGATACCACCACCTCCTGTAAATCACCTAGAAAACCACCCTAGCCACCCACATCAATGATCGCTCCAACAACAGCAAGAAACTGTTCAACATATTCAAGTTCACCAACCCCTTGACAACCAGAAACATCACACCCTCGCAAGCTCTCTGCGTCACCCTCACAGACTTCTTCCACAACAAAATCAATACCATCTACCAAGACTTCACACCCCAACCCCCCACCAAGAATAGCCTCAACCTCCTCACGCCAAACTCCGCCTACCCACACCAGCTCAGCTCATGGAACACCCTCAGAGAGAAGGAAACAGCGGCCATCATGAGATCCAGCCACTCAGGAGCCCCAGAAGACCCTCTGCCTTCACCACACTTTCAACCTCGACAATCAAAGCATCAGCAAAGAACTCACCAAGGTCGCCAACTCCTTGAGCACTTCGGCCCACTTCCCCCAGAAATGGAAACATGCAGACGTAAAGCCGCTGCTGAATAAACCTTCTGCAGACCCCGAGAGAACTCAAGAACTATCGACCTATACACCTGCTCCCCTTCCCAGACAGGCTCATCGATAAAGCTATCAACATCCAAGTATATAGAAATCTGGAGAACCACGACTTTCTGGATCCCTCCCAATCCGGCTTCAGAGCAAACCACAGCACCGAGACAGCTCTAGTTGCAGCCACGGACGACATCACAATGCTGCTAGACCAGAGAGAAACAGCAGCTCTCATTCTCCTCGGCCTCTCTACAGTCTTATCCCACCACATACTGATCAAAAGATACCACCAGATCGGAATTCAAGGAGCAGCCCTCAAGTGGATCGCATCCTACCTCACAGGAAGAACGCAGATGATCATTCTCGCTCCCTAAAAACATCACCTGCGGTGTACCTCAAGGCTCATCCCTCAGCGGTATCCTCTTCAATGTATACACAACACCCTTGGCCAACATCGCCAGGACCCACGGACTCAATATCATTTCCTACGCAGATGACACCTAACTCATTCTCTCCGTGACCAATGACCATCAAAGACAAGTTGCAAAAAAATGCATAAAAGATGGGGCCGTCTGAATGAACAACAACTGTCTTAAACTCAACACAGACAAGACAGAAGTTCTCATCTTTGTGAAAGGCAAGGACACCCTCTGGAACAACAAATGGTGGCCACTTCAGCTGGGCCCAACAGCCAAACCCACCGAACACGCCCACAACCCCGGCATCATCCTCGACAACCAGCTATCCATGAAGAAGCACTTCAGCGCCATCGTCTCTGCTTGCTTCTTCACCCTCCATATGCTCAGGAAGGTCTTCTGATGGCTCCCACCCAGCACCAGGTGAACTGTCACACAAGCTCACATCACCAGCCGACTCTAAAACAGCAACTTCTATGTAGGAATCACTGCCCAACTAATAACAAAACTCAAGACCATCCAGAACACAGCAGCCAGACTCCTCCTTGACATCCCCAGACAGACTCACATCACCCCTCACCTCCGGAAAATCCATTGGCTACCAGTCATGAAGAGATGCCAGTTCAAGCTGCTCAACCATGCTTACATGGCACTACACAACGACGGACCGGCATACCTCAGCAAATGAGTGAATTTCCACCAACCGTCCTGGAACCCAGTTCCAGATCCCTCCACCTAGCAGCTACCCAATGCATCTGCCACGATAACAGCGGAGGCTGCTCGTTCTCCCACCTGCCAACTCAGACCTGGACACCCTCTGCCTGCACCTCAGAGGCTTACAATCACTCTAGCAGTTCAGGAAGGACCTAAAGATCAGGATGTTCAACCAATAGGAATAGGCAGCGTGATCCTGCAACGCCTCAAGACCCTCATGGGTGAAGCAGCGGCACTCTACTAATCCTGATTGATTGTAGGTGACAAGTTCAAATTTTAACATTCAGAGGGTAGCTGGGGTGGGGTGAGCCGAGAGTTGTTGGATGGAAGGTGTGCTGCCATGGAAAACACATTTCTAACAGGTCATAAAATGTCACAAGCAGCACAGACCTAGTATGCCCCTTTTGATATGCTTAAGAACCAATCACTGGACAAGTAACAGAAGTCACAGAAATCATTAAGCATAACTAGCCCATTTATTCAAGCACTCATAGACTGAGCAGTGGTGTGCAAGGGGGGAGGCACCGATCCTCACATGTTGAGCAAGAGGAAACACTGATCCTCACACTGTGAAGTACAGTACATGCTGATCCTCACACAGTGAACACACACCAATCCCCACACAGTGAAGCAGAATACATCGATCCTCACACAGTGACGACACACCAACCCTCACAGTGAAGCACAAGAATACATTGATCCTCACACAGTGAAGCACCAAGACACTCCAATCCTCACACAGTGAAGCAGGAGGACAGACCAGTCCTCAAACAACGAACCAACAAGACATGCCAATTCTCAAGTTAGGACATACCCAACCTCAAACAGCAAAGCTGGAGGACACTCTCATCCCCACACCTCACATGATGAAGCAGG
This sequence comes from Triturus cristatus, assembly GCF_964204655.1. Taxonomy (NCBI): domain Eukaryota; kingdom Metazoa; phylum Chordata; class Amphibia; order Caudata; family Salamandridae; genus Triturus; species Triturus cristatus. The sequence continues at coordinate 1,862,742,928 of NC_140590.1, forward strand.
AGGACATACTAATCTTCGTATGGTGAATGAGGACACGCTGACGCAGAAGGGCACACCAATCCTCACATAATGAAGCAACAGGACACCCCTGCCCCCACAAGGTGAAGCAGGAAAGCACACCCGAGTGTCAAATGCTGTAGCACAAGGGCTCACTTATCCTCACATGATAATGCAGGACACACCGCTCACAAAAGTGGAACCAGAAGATTACTGCAATCCTCAATGGCTGGCGAATGAGCAACACACTCATAAACTTGCACAGTGAAGCCGGAGGACACACCAACACTCTCCCAATGAAGCCGCAGGACAACCTCAGAGATGTGAAATTCCTATCAGCCTATGCCCCGGACATATTGTTTGTGGTCAAGGAGGACAACACATTTTCTTGTTCGTTTTGACCACTGGACTAGTAGAAGCAACTCTTTACAGAACATACCTTTTAGGTAACAGTGTACAGAATCAGAAAATGGAATTGTGCAAGCAGATTGTTTGCCACTGAAGGCAAGGTTAGAATGGTCATGTGTAAATGTTCACACGCCTGTATATGTTGCATTAGCTCACATATGGCTGATGTTTACCTCAATACCAACTTATTTACCTTAGAACCAAAATCACGAGAGGTGAAGATGATACTAAACATATCCCCAATTTTACTCTGCCAGGAAGGGCAAAGAGCACAGAAGTGATGCATGTTTGTCTGTGCAGATCATACCCTGCCCCACCTCCATCAGAGAGTAGATGAAACATTTCTAATCTTTCACTCACTTTGTTGATGGTTGTTGTGATTTCTTCTGTCCATGTCCTGGTCATCCTCTTGGCTTAGACCTTTCTTTACTTGTTCGCTTAATGAAAACACAGAAGCAGCGATCATAGGGCCTGAGGTAAAAATAAGGTATGTTAGTGAACTACAATTCATTGTATGTTTGTTTTCATGCCAAAAGTTATAGTATAGTACAAATACAAATACCTACTAAATATTAGACGTATCTGCTTAAAAACCTAGAAATGAACAATTGTTACTTACCTGTAAACAGGTGGTTCTCCAGTATTGGTGTCTTTCATAGATTCACATGCTTGAATATTCCCCGTCGTCAGAGTGGGAGTCCCACGGTAAATAATATAGCAATATATAGAGCCATAATATATATATATATATATATATATATATATATATATACATATACATAAGTAATCATATAAAACAGAGATATAAGTAATAACATCAAAAATGTCCCTATATGAAATTTCCATAGAGATACATGGAAAGAGAAAAAAAAGACATTCGTAGTCTATCTCTGTCATTATGTTAGTCCAAACTACGGCCAATCAGGCACCAGCTCCTCTCTAGAACCTTCTCCTCAGAGCTCCTCACCTCAGATTTTCGTAGCACCAAAGTGACCTTAGAGGGTATGAGGAGAAGAGAGCCTCTGAAGGGAGGAGGGAGGGTCGCATGTGAATCTATGAAAGACACCAATACTGGAGAACCACCTGTTTACAGGTAAGTAACAATTGTTCTTCTCCAGTATTGGGGTGTCTTTCATAGATTCACATGCTTGAATATAGAATAGCTAGCAGTAACAATCATCATTGTTTCCATGATCACAGAGCCTTGAAATTATAATGACAATAAATCTTCTCATGCATATGACAGTACTGAATAACTGTAATTGTATAAATGCATCATATGTCAATTATAAATGGAAACAATATGGAGGCGGGAGGAAGAAGCTCACCTTATTTAAAAAGATTGCGTAGCACTGCCTGTCCTACTGCAGCGTCCTCTTCGCTTAAAGTTGCCAAGCAGTAGTGCTTAGTAAACGTGTGTCTGGTCGACCACGTAGCTGCTCTGCAGATGTGTTGCAAAGGTACTCCAGCAAATAAGGCAGTCGATGATGATACTGCCCTAGTGGAGTGCGCTCTCACTGAAGACTGTAGGGGTTTGTTTGCCTTTTGGTGGCAGAAAGCAATAGCTGCCGAAATCCATCGAGCAATGGTCGGCTTAGTAACCTGACGTCCCTTATGACAACGTCCATATGCTATAAAAAGTTGATCGGATTTTCGAAACGAACTTGTCCTACTGATGTAGAATTTTAGGCATCGCTTCACGTCCAAAGAGTGCAATCTTTGCTCTGCAGGTGTCTGAGGGTTGGCAAAGAAGGTCTTTAATATTACTGGTTCATTAATATGAAAATCAGTAGGCACCTTGGGTAGGAATGATGGATTGGTGCGTAACACTACAGCATCCGGTTTGAACTGCAGGAACTGAGGTTTGACGGTAAAAGCATGAATGTCACTGACACGACGTGAAGACGTTAATGCCAGAAGTAGTGCGACCTTCCAAGTTAGATATTTTAGGTCGGCCTTGTGAATGGGCTCGAACGGAGGTCTCATCAATTGCGCCAACACAACGTTAAGATGCCACAACGGAGGAGGGCGTCGAATTGGCGGGAATTTCCGAAACAAACCCTTAAAAAATTGGCGGATTATTCTTGAGGAACAAAGGGAATTTGAGCCATCCTGCCGAAAACGGGAAATTGCTGTCAAGAAAACCCGTAGGGTTGCGTGAGACAAACCAGAATTAGCTAGGTGCAAGAAAAAAGGTAGTAATTGGTGCGCCCTGGAGTGTATCGGGTGGACTCCGTTAGCAGCACACCAGTGGCAGAATCTTTTCCATTTGAACTTGTACGTCCTGATTGTAGAGGGTGCTCTTGCTTGGGCCAAAATATCCCTACAATCCTGCGGGATGTCTAGATGGGCGAACTCATGGTGTTCAGGTTCCAGGCCGATAAGCTCAGTGAGGAGGGATTTGGATGACAAATTCTCCCTTCGCTCATCGTGAGCAGATCTGTCCGCTGTTGCAGGAGGATTGGTTGACATTGGGACATCAGAAGCAGTTCTGAGAACCACGGTTGTCGGGGCCAGCGTGGGGCTATTAGAATCAGGTGGCAAGGCTGTCTCTTCATTTTCCAAAGGACCCGAGGTATGAGGGGAATTGGAGGAAAGGCGTACGCAAATAGATTGCACCAGTTTATCAAAAGGGCATTCTCCTGCGAGCCCTTGTGGGGATGCCAGCTTGCATAATTCCGGCATTTCCGGTTCTCCGGCGTAGCAAAAAGATCCAGTTGTGGACGACCCCATATTTGGAATATCCTCTCTAGAGTGGGTTGGTGTAATTCCCACTCGTGGGTCGACGAGGAGGACCTGCTTAGGGAATCCGCTAGGATATTGGCTACTCCTGGTAGATGTACTGCTGTAATCATGATTTGATGACTGAGAGACCAGTCCCAAATTCTTTGAGCTAACCTGGACAGACTTGGGGATTTTGTTCCGCCTTGTTTGTTGACATAGTGCATACAGGTTGTGTTGTCTGTTTGTATTAGCACTGATTCTCCCTGGGTCAAGGGCAGAAATGACTTGAGAGCAAGATAAATTGCCATCAACTCCAACCTGTTGATGTGCCAAGTTCTTTGCTGTGCTGACCATCTTCCTTTTACGGAGAGATCTTCCAAATGTGCACCCCATCCCTCTAATGAGGCGTCTGTCGTGATTGTCCTGTCCGGCGGCACCGACAGAAAAGACATGCCTTCTGTGAGGTTGGCTGGATTTGTCCACCATGCGAGCGCTGACCTCATTTGATCTGTGACACGTACCATATCGTGGAACGAACCCGTGACTTGACGCCACTGAACGTCCAGTGCTTCCTGAATAGGACGTGTTCTCAGCCTGCAATGAGGAACTAAGGCAATGGAGGATGACGCCATCCCCAGAAACGATTTTAACAATCTCACAGAAACTGACTCTTTTGATCTGATTAACACCACCAGCCGTAGTATCTTTTGCAGACGCTCTTGGGAAAGAAACGCTCTTGCGGATACCGTTTCCAGAGTTGCTCCCAGAAAATCCCTTTGTTGAGCAGGATGAGGTTGGGATTTTGCTGCATTTATCGACAGACCTAGTGAGCGAAACACGTTCTGGCACAGAAGTATGTGTTGTTCTAGGTGAGTGCTTGACTGGGATTTTAGGAGAAAATCGTCCAGATATGGAAAAATCTGCACTCCCTGAAGTCGCAGAAATGCTATCACTGGAGCTAGTACCTTCGTGAACACACGAGGGGCCGAGCGCAGACCAAACGGCAACACCTTGAATTGGTAATCGTGTTGACCCACTCGAAAACGCAGGAACCTTCGATGCCTTTGTAATATTGGAATATGAAAATAGGCATCCTGGAGATCTATAGTTGCCATGAAATCTTCCTGCGAGAGTAGACGCAAGATGTCTACTAGCGTCATCATACGAAAGGATTGGCTCTTTAGGTATTTGTTTAGTGCCCTTAAATCGAGGATGGGCCTCCACTCCCCGTTCTTCTTTGTGATTAGAAAGAAACAGGAATAAAAACCCTTTCCCCTTTGCGATACTGGCACCATTTCTACAGCTCCCTTCTGCTGTAGAAGTCGAACTTGATGTAAAAGTTCTTTCATGTGAGCAGGTGGTGGTCCGGAAGGTGGTGTGGAAGGAGGGAATTTGGTGAATTCTAAGGCGTGTCCTTTCTTCACAATGTCCAAAACCCAATGGTCCCTTGTGATGGAGGACCATTGAGAAAAGAACAGAGATTCGACCTCAAACCATGCATGTCGGAAAGAGTCACTGTCTCTTAGATGCGTTTCCTCTGTATGAGGATTTCCCTCTATACGACTTAGAAGCCTGCTGTCGGGACGATTGCTGTTGCTGGGTATTGGAATATCGGTTGGATCCTTGATTACAGGGTCTGTATTGATTATTACCCCTTCGAAAATTGGAGGAGGAGGAGGTGCCGCGTCCGCGTGCACCACGAAAATTCTGCCTTTGAAATTGAAGGTTTCCTAAAGATCTAGCTGTCTCAGTGTCCTTCTTTATGGATTGAAGTGCCTCATCAACGTGAGTTCCAAACAACGCTTCGCCGTCATAAGCCATGTTAAGAATCATGGATTGTACTTCCTGACGAAAGGATGTCGATTTTAACCATCCTTGCCTGCGCAGAACAGCCGCTCCGGCAAGCTGACGGAATCCCGTGCAGGCGATGTCTACTGCACAATCAATTATCTCCGTCGATGCTGCTTCTCCTTCTTGAAGCAACTTCATTGCTTCCCCCTTAGAAGGCTCCGGTAACTGTTGCAGTACTTCTGAAATGTCAGCCCACACCTGTCGGTCATAGCGACCCAATATGGCCAAGGCATTAGCTGCTCTTACCACAGTGGAGGCCATAGAAGAGAACTTACGCCCTATGGCATCCATTCGACGTCCGTCACGGTCCGGTGGTGCGGTGACAGTCGACGTCGGATTCTTTGCCTTACGTTGCGCTGCCTGCGTAACGACTGATTCAGGTTTAGCCTGTCCCGTGAGGCATGCTGGGGTTCCTATTAGTGCCTTATATTTTTTCTCTAATCGAGGCACCTGTGCCGGCAAGGTATTCGGTGCTTGCATCAACTTCTTGCCTTCCTCCCAAATAAATTCCACAATAGGAATAGCATGAGTCTGTTTAAACGGCTGACTTTTGAAATCATAGAGGAAACAATCTTCCTCTCTGCGCTCAGTTGTTAGTTTAAAACGTTGCGCCGCCCTCTCCATTAATTGATGGAAATTTGCTATGTCCACTGGAGGTGAATCCCCTGTGACTATCTGAGAGGGGGATGGTGTCTGTACTTGGTAATTGTCCCACTCCGCCATATCCTCATCATCGTCATCCACATCCCCATCATCATCTGGGAGTTCACCCTCTTCTGTTTCTTCCTGCGGAGGCTGATATTGAGGCAACAACCTCTCTGGGACCTGTCTTGGTGGTGCAGACGGCAGCAGAGGTACAGGATTCTCTATTGGTATCTGTGGTATAGTTGGAACCACAGGAGTTGACGGGACCTCAGAACCTTGTGGAGGTAGCGGAAAGCGTGGATTATAGTCATCCAACATGCGTTGGAGATTAGTTATAAGCGACAAAGGAAGAGTCGCCTTTGGCGGTTTCGCAGGTACCTGCTGTATGTACACTGGATCTTCATCCTCACTGCTGTCCTGGCATTTAATTATAAGGTCAGATGGGCTTTGCGCCGTTCCAAAGGACTCCGGCAGACCCTCAGACTCCTGATCAGAATCCGTAGCAAATAAAGGCGATGGAGGCTGCGCCTCTGAAAGCGATGCTGAAGATGCGTGAGGTAGCTGTTCCCTCCTTGACTCTGGGGCAGACGCTACTTTTTTCAACTTTATCCTTATGAAAGAACCTGCCGTTGACTGCTGTATGGTAGACACTGTGGATGTCTTCGGAGAAGGCCTCGTCGACGGAGCTGTCGTAAATGGAACGATTGTCGACGGAATATGCGTCGGTGAACCTTGCGCCTTTGAAATCGACGTCGGTGAACCTTGCGCCTTTGAAATCGACGTCGACGGAACCGCCGTCGACGGAACCGTCGTCGACGGAATCGTCGTCGACGGAGTTGTCGTCGTCGAGGTCTTGGTCGACGAAGTCGCCGTCGACGATCCCGTCGACGGGATCTTTTTCTCACGACGTGCGGTAGAAAATCTGAGGTGAGAAGCTCTGAGGAGAAGGTTCTAGAGAGGAGCTGGCGCCTGATTGGCCGTAGTTTGGACTAACATAATGACAGAGATAGACTACGAATGTCTTTTTTTTCTCTTTCCATGTATCTCTATGGAAATTTCATATAGGGACATTTTTGATGTTATTACTTACTTATATCTCTGTTTTATATGATTACTTATGTATATGTATATATATATATATATATTATGGCTCTATATATTGCTATATTATTTACCGTGGGACTCCCACTCCGACGACGGGGAATATTCAAGCATGTGAATCTATGGAAGACACCCCAATACTGGAGAAAAACACCATATCACCAACCAAACTCACTCCAAGGGAAACACACGGGACCTTTTCCTCGCAACAGTCCAAAACCTGCACAACCAGCCCCAACCACACTCTTGGGCTGATCACCGTGCCATTCCTTATACAACATTTGTCCGTGAAGGTTCTGTCCCGGACAAGGTGGATTCTTGTTTTGCGCCGTTCCTTCGGTGTGGCTGGAGAACTGTAGTTGGACTGTGAAGAACTATGTTAAACAAATTTACAGGCAGCACAGCCCTACTTTTCGTTGGAATGAAAGGTGTAGGTTTTCTCATAGTTTGTTTTTTTGTAGTAACTCATACTGGTAAATTGCAGAGTCTTGCAGTTAACAGTGTTTTGTAAGTTAATTGCTGCCTCTTCGTTTTCAGCACAGTATTATCTTGAGTAAAGTAGGTGTGAATGGGGACTGTGAGTGAGAATGGAGTAGGCATATTTTGTTTACATTGACATTTAATCCTGTCTGCAGTGAGGTGTTTATTAGAGTATGGTACCTCAGAAATGATGTACCCCCACGCCACTGCCCCACTCCGCCAAACTCGACTGCCACCAGATTAGGAGTTTTCTCCTGGTGCGGCGGGCAGTCTCACGGCAGTGCTGTGCTAAGGGTCATATGTGAGACTTAGCAAGGCAGTGCCGTGGGAGCACCAAAGCCCGTTCCTGCCTCCATGTGCCCCCTACATGCATCCTCAGGCCTTGAGGCAACACCCTAATATGCTTGAAAGTGCTGTACCTCCAGCATATTGCGAGCCTATGACCACCATGCCACGTCCGAGGGATCACGGATCCCCGGCCAATGGCGGTCCGACTGCCAAACTCATTATAGGGAGGTCGGACCGCCAGTGCGGCGGTTGCAGCACTGCTACCATGGGTTTGGCAGTCCATCGGATCGTCAAACTCAAACAGACCCTTTGTGGTTTCCCAATTTCCAGCAACAGATTTCAGTAAGAAGTAATATTAGGATCGATTTACTGAGTAAAATATTTAATTTTTCGCAGAAAATAGATCTTTGTTTACTTTAGGGAGACAATGTCCATTCTTCATACCAAGAGCAGTCAATCTAAAGGATTTTTTCTCACACATGAGTTAGCCATTAATGTAATGTATAAATAAGGTATACTCTTGAGACAGCAGAGAGTTCAAAACATGTTTGGGGAGTCTATTTCTGTCAGGAATTCGATCCAGCGCATTAAATTAGAGTAGACAACATCTATGCATTCCCTTCTCGCCAATCATGTGGTTCTCAAGGACTAGGATCAACAGAGCTGAGAGTAGACAAGATACCAGGTGAATTGGAGGCCAGTCCATGATTACCTCTGAAGTTTCATATTTCTAACAGTAATTCTTAGTAGCACTGGTCCTGCCCAATGGTGATAATCCATGGCATATTGTGGGCAGCCATGGAGACAAAAGCATAAATGTAATCATTTTGAATGGGGGGGGGGGGGGGAAGAGTCATTTTAATGTACATAAATGAATGAATCAGCATTTCTAGAGCGCATGGTTACCCGGGGGCATCCCAGGGCCTCCGGGTACATGTACATCTAAAACTGCGACAAATGTCTTCGCTCACGCTGGCGTTCTGGATAAGGTGACTCCTCATGCATTTGAATATTCTGCATTTACACTTTCTCGCGCACCATTCACCGCTTTCACAAACCGCCATGTGCAACTCTTCTTTGAGTATCATGTTCCACCGTCAAACAACCCATTGTCATGCAGGTCATAAAAAGAAGGCTTAATTTATTCCACTATTATTTAAATGCTCTCACTTATTGCGCACCATAGTTCAGTATTTAAATTTCAGGAGGGCATTATCTTACAAATAATTCCTCCGTAAACAAGATTAATTTGACCCGACTGAAATGGCAATGAATACTTGGGAATGCTTTTCAAACAACATTAAGGCCCTTAAAAGGCCCAGAGCCATCTTCTTCACCAGGCGCTCCGTCTTTTCTGCAGTTACTAGAGGGTAGTTGATGGTTTTCTAAGAACTTTCACTCTATACACCTGTAAACCAATTTCTGATCTTTTCCTGTGCATTGAAATTCAACCTGGCCATAGAGTCGGCCAAATGCACCACTCAGGTAGGATATTTTCCCTCAGCTCCTCCGGCACAATCAGCAATTCTTTCTTAAGCACAATTTCACTTTCATACAAAAGCCCTACATTAATAATCATGTATGTTTCTCTTTCTACACGATACACACCACCCTTCAAGGGTCAGACAATAGACATACGTTCACAAACGTTACAGAAGACCTGATTACACCTTACAACACTTAGTCTCAAATCCTCAGGAATGCAACCATTCATTGTTTTTTGCGCAATCACTATAACATAATGATATTCCTCCTCACTCTTCTTTTATTTCCTTCCTCACAGGTAATCTCGAAAAACACTCCACGAACACATTCTTATTCCATGGTATGTACTCTACTCCAATGTACCATTCTTACGTTCTCAAAACCAGCAAGAAATTCCAGAAGACACTCTTTCAGCACTTTTAGCGGTGAAGAATAAAACAATTGCTAGCATTCGCACCAAGAATTTTATATTCTATGAAGGACACGGAGGAGAGGATTATGCAGTCTTTTTCTTCACTGTTTATTTTTACAGAAGTCAATGAAAAACATCTAAACATTTTAATAAACCACATTTTCAATAATGCCATGGAACAGTCCATCAACCATAGAGACTATAGCTCTATATATGGAATCCCACACACGAGCATTTCCTGTCTCTTTGCCTTGAATGAACATTGTCCATGTAATCCGAATTTAAGTCAATCAAAGAACTTGCAGAAACAGTAAACAAGTCATTATGCCAGACCCAAAAGGAGTCCATGTAAACGAAGGATTCACAGCATGCCTTCCGAACTTGCTCACATATGGCTGATGTTTACCTCAATACCAACTCATTTACCTTAGAACCAAAATCACGAGAGGTGAAGATGATACTAAACATATCCCCAATTTTACTCTGCCAGGAAGGGCAAAGAGCACAGAAGTGATGCATGTTTGTCTGTGCAGATCATACCCTGCCCCACCTCCATCAGAGAGTAGATGAAACATTTCTAATCTTTCACTCACTCTGTTGATGGTTGTTGTGATTTCTTCTGTCCATGTCCTGGTCATCCTCTTGGCTTAGACCTTTCTTTACTTGTTCGCTTAATGAAAACACAGAAGCAGCGATCATAGGGCCTGAGGTAAAAATAAGGTATGTTAGTGAACTACAATTCATTGTATGTTTGTTTTCATGCCAAAAGTTATAGTGCAGTACAAATACAAATACCTACTAAATATTAGACGTATCTGCTTAAAAACCTAGAAATAAACACCATATCACCAACCAAACTCACTCCAAGGGAAACACACGGGACCTTTTCCTCGCAACAGTCCAAAACCTGCACAACCAGCCCCCACCACACTCTTGGGCTGATCACAAGCGGGTGATTAATCACCTTTCTGCTCTGCCCCTGAGACAGAAACAATTACTTCGTAATAACCATGATAACCAAACATATCAGGGTGGGTAATAAATAATCATAAATATAATATATACAATGGGTGGGCTAATCCCCGCCTAAGTTTCCTTAATAGAATTGAAAATTCTTGGGGCGAATGCTAGCAAATTTTGTATTCTATTACAAGACAGGAGGCTTCAGATTATTGCTAGTTTAACGCTTTACCAATACAACAGAAGCAATGTTGCCCACAGGTTTATAGTAGAATTGCTTAAAAGTAGAATCAGATGACCCATCAGCTGCTTTCATAATACGCTGTAAACTGGTGCCTGCCTTAAGCAACAACAGCACAGAGATCGCCCTACTCACCACCACAGATAACATCCGTACCCTCCTGGACCAAAGCCACTCCGCAGTCCTCATCCTTCTCGACCTATCAGCGGCCTTCGACACCGTCTCCCACCGCACACTAGTCACCAGACTACACGACGCAGGCATACAAGGAACATCCCTGAACTGGATCCGATCATTCCTCACCGGAAGAAGCCAAATGATCAGACTCCCACCCTTCCTCTCTGACCCCACAAAAATCACCTGTGGAGTCCCACAGGGTTCATCCCTGAGCCCCACCCTCTTCAACATCTACATGACCCCCCCCCCCCCCCCCCCCCCGGCAGCCATCGTCCGGCAACACGGCTTCAACATCGTATCCTACGCCGACGACACCCAGCTCATCCTCTCCCTCACCAAAGCCCCACCACTGCCAAACTCAACTTCCAGAAAGGAATGAAAGACGTCACAGTCTGGATGACCAACAGCGGCCTGAAGCTCAACGCCGAGAAGACAGAAGTCCTTGTCCTCAGTACCACCCCTTCTGCATGGGACAGCACCTGGTAGCCGACTGCCCACGAAAGCCCACCTACCCCTTCAGATCAAGCCAAGAACTTCGGCATCGTACTCAACTCATCACTCACCATGAACCGACAGGTCAATGCCGTCACCTCCAGCTGCTTCAACACCCTCCGCATCCTCCGCAAGACCTTCAAGTGGATCCCCCCTGAGTCAAGGAAGATAGTCACCCACACACTCATCACCAGCAGACTGGACTATGGAAACGCATGCTACGCCGGCATCAACAAGTCCCTACTCCACAAACTCTAGACAATACAGAACACCGCCGCCAGACTCGTCCTCGGCATCCCCCGACACAAACACATCAGTCAACACCTACGAAGTCTCCACTGGCTCCCCGTGGAGAAAAGAGTCTCTTTCAAAATCCTCACTCACGCCTACAAATGCCTACACAATAATGAAACCAAATACCTCAACGACAGAATCAACTTCCACGTAACCAAAAGAAACCTCCGATCTTCCAACCTTGCACTGGCCGAAACTCTGCGCATCCACAGAGCCAGAGCAGGCAGAAGATCCTTCTCTCACATTGCAGCCAAGACCTGGAACGAGCTACCGGCAGACATCAGACGCGGCCCCTCCCTGAACGCCTTCAGGAAGACCCTCACGACCTGACTCTTCGGCTAAACAGATCTGCAGACCCCCCCCCCCCCCCCAGCACCTTGAGACCCTCACGGATGATTAGTGTACTTATAATTCCCTGATTGATTGATATAAGATTTGGAAGCCATAGCGCCCCTCACAGAATGGGCCCCAAACAACCCAGTGTCAATACCAGCTTCTTATATTATATATCTGAGCCATCTGGCAATAGTAGCAGAGGTAACTGGTTTAAACGATTTTTGCAAAGCAATTAACAGTCGGGAACAACCAACTGGGTACAATCTTCATAGGCTTTCAGGCATTTTACCACACACGATTTACCATTTGCAGGAAATGCATGATAGTCAATGGAACGTGTAAATGTCTTTCTCCTTGCAGAAATTGTAAAAAAAAAAAAACCTTCCGGCGAAAAAACTCTACCTGTTAAATCCAGGAATCTGATCTGATATCGGAGATTCGACGGCAAGCAGACAAAGGAGCATAGCTAATGTCGCGGACAATTGTTTTCTAGATAGTTCCACATTATGAGGCCAATTATCAAATAAAGTTAAAATCTTAGAAACATCCCATATATCTGAGTACTAAGCCTTTGGAGGGTTCGCCACACGTATACCTTTGAGGAGTTTACATACCACCGGGTGCATACCTACCAGTCTACCGTCTATCTGCGCATGTCAAGCAGAGATAGCCGATCTGAAATGATTAACCGGCCTGTAAGATAGCCCCTCCGAAAAAAATGTAGATAAGAAATTCACAACTTGTGAGAGGTCTGCCTCCACAGGATTCACCTGTTTCTCCAGGCACCAACCCAACCATGCTCGCCATGCTGAGGAGTATCACTTCCTGGTAGAGCTAGCCCAGGCTTGTTGGATGAAACTTGAAGCCTCCTTTGAAATTCCTGGCAACAACCATTGTTGCCTGAAAGCCTCCAGGCCATCAGGGACAACTGTCCCGCTAGAACTAGCGGGTCCAATTCTCCCTGAGGGCCCTGGAGCATCGTCCGAGACCAAGGAAGGAGAAGAGGGAAGTCGCATGTCAGTTCCAGATGTACTGGGAACCAAGGTTGCACTTTCCAAACTGGTGTGATTAAAATAACTTGTGCCTGCTGAAGGACTATCTGGTTCGCTACTCTGGGAATCAGAATGAACAGGGGGAATGCATAATTCAGTGATCTCGACCAGTCCTGTGTGAACACATCCGTGGCTTTCGCCAGAGGATCCGGCCTCCAACTGAAAAAGGACTCTAGTTGGCGATTGGGCCTGGAGGAAAACAGATCTATCTTGAGAGGATCCCAAACTGCTTGAATCGTTTGAAACAGCGAGGGATGGAGCTTCCAGTCGCTGTAATCCCTCAAGTGACGGGAATTCCAATCCGCTTTTGCACTGTCTTGCCCCGAAAGGTATACCGCTATCACCGTTATTTGGTGAGCCAGGCAATAATGCATGTAAGGAAAGGTTTTCCCCAAAAGGACTTTTAGGCTCAAGAGGGGGGAAAAAACAAAAATTAAAGAGAAGTGACCTCTTTGACGGCCTATATTTCTTTCTGTTCCTGGCAAATACTCTGATTAAATTTTAATGAACATGCGCACCTACAGTGATGACCTCCAAAATACAATGTATACACACACACAATTATTTACTTTTTATCTTTGTTTATTTTTTGTTTGGTAAGCAAAAGCATTTTTTTGTATCAAAAAAGTGATTATAGACATTTCATCTGAAATGAAATGTCTATAATCACTTTTTTGATACAAAAAAATGCTTTTGCTTACCAAACAAAAAATAAACAAAGATAAAAAGTAAATAATTGTGTGTGTATACATTGTATTTTGGAGGTCATCACTGTAGGTGCGCATGTTCATTAAAATTTAATCAGAGTATTTGCCAGGAACAGAAAGAAATATAGGCCGTCAAAGGAGCCAGGCAATAATGCCAGAAATCCTTGGCGATCCCAGCCAACATTGGTGATCTCATCCCCAATAACTTGTTTATGTACCTCACCGCTGACACGTTGTCCAGCCTCAGAAGGATGCAACAAGACACCTTCTTGGGTGAGAGTAATCGGATTGCAAAAGATCCCGCCAGGAGCTGAGACAGTTGATGTGTAATGCTAATTCCTGGAGAGATCATCTGCCCCCTGTGGCTATCTCCCCCCCCAGCCCCACCGGCTGGCATCTGACTATCATCACCTCCGGGCAAGAGCCAAATATCGCTCGGACGTTCCAAGCATCTACGTGGGCTAACCACCATTTTAGTTCCTCCCTCACCTTCTCCGTAAGGGGAACCTGGTAGGAAAGACCCTCTGCAAGTGCTGAATCTTTAAACGCTGCAGGGCCCGGTAGCGCAATGGGCCCCGAAATATCGCTTGAATTGCGGACGGTAGAGGTCCTACCAGGCAAGCAATGGCTCACAGCGACATTACTTACTCGGTTAATGCTACCTTTAACTCTTTCTTCAAATCTCTCAACTTGGACTTGGGCAATTGAAGTTGAGCCATCTAAGAGTTGATTACAGAGCCTAGAAACTCTATCGACTGAGTCAGACACAGGATAGACTCAGTTGAGTTGCTCACGAAATCTAGATTCTCCAAAAGCTGCACCGTCATCTGAAGGTGCTGAGATACTAGAGACACGGACGGTGCCAGGATGAGTATGTCATCCAGATAAATTATTATTCGAATACCCTGCTCTTTGAGAAGAGCGGTCACCGGCTTTATCAGCTTGGTGAAGCACCAAAGAGCCGAGGAAAGATTGAAAGGAAGGACCAAGTATTCCAACCATCGGTCCCGCCACCGGAACTGTAAAAAGCGCAGATGGGGAGGAAAGATCGGTAACATTAGATAGGCATTTGTGAAGTCCAATCGGACCATCCAATCGCCCTGCCTCAAAATGTCTGTCAGTAAATGGATCCCTTCCATTTTGAAGTGTCTCTAGAGGATGAGGTGATTGAATTCTTTCAGGTTTAATACCAGTCTGTGGCCACCACTCCTTTTCTGTACTAGAAAGACATTGCTGCAGAAGCCCTCGGTCCTGTTGTCGCAATAAGCTACCGTGTGCTTCTCCAGCGAGTCTGTTATTTCGGGCTCTATAAACATTTCGTCTTGTTGGGAAAAAAACTGCCAAGCCATGTCTTGGTTCAGACTGATTCGCATATGGCCATGTGTGAACTGTGGTGGCGGAGTGAGCTAAAGAATGATGATGGATTAAACCCAGATCAGTTGACTGGGGGTGAGTGCTTGCTATGTTCAACACTCCGTCCATCATCCCCTTTGGTTTTGCTTTGTTCGCCCTAAGTTGGCAGGGTATGCCCACATGTGGGTCAGTTGCTCACTTTGCCACTGGATTCAAGCTACCCAGGCTGATGACGGTTGATTAGACAGAAACCGGTCCCAGGATGCTTGTTTCCGGTCCAGGGAAGGCATGGCTTGGCAGTTCGGGCTGGACTGTTCCCATGCGGCACAGGGTCAGACTGATTTGCATATGGCCATGTCTGAACTGGGGTGGTGGAGTGAGCTGAAGAATGAGGATGGATTAAACCCAGATCAGTTGACAGGGGGTGAGTGTTTGATTTGCTCAAACGCTCCGTCCATCATCCCCTTTGGTATCGCTTTGTTCGCCCTAAGTTGGCAGGGGATGCCCAGACGTGGGTCCCTTGCTCACTTTGCCACCGGATTCAAGATAGCCTAGCTGATGAGTTATAAACCAGAAACCGGTCCCAAGATGCTTGTTTCCGGTCCAGGGAAGACATGGCTTGGCAGTTCGGGCTGGACTGTTCCCATGCGGCACAGGGTCAGACTGATTTGCATATGGCCATGTCTGAACTGGGGTGGTGGAGTGAGCTGAAGAATGATGATGGATTAAACCCTGGTCAGTTGACAGGGGGTGAGTGTTTGATTTGCTCAAACGCTCCGTCCATCATCCCCTTTGGTATCGCTTTGTTCGCCCTAAGTTGGCAGGGGATGCCCAGACGTGGGTCCCTTGCTCACTTTGCCACCGGATTCAAGATAGCCTAGCTGATGAGTTATAAACCAGAAACCGGTCCCAAGATGCTTGTTTCCGGTCCAGGGAAGACATGGCTTGGCAGTTCGGGCTGGACTGTTCCCATGAGGCACAGGGTCAGACTGATTTGCATATGGCCATGTCTGAACTGGGGTGGCGGAGTGAGCTAAAGAATGATGATGGATTAAACCCTGGTCAGTTGACTGGGGGTGAGTGTTTGATTTGCTCAAACGCTCCGTCCATCATCCCCTTTGGTATCGCTTTGCTAATGTTGCTATAGCGATCCTTCTTCTAGGAAAGCCTGCAGCTGCTAACGTTGCCATAGCAATCTTCCTCTAGGAATGCCTGACCTGCTAACGTTGCTACAGCGATCCTTCTTCTAGGAATGCCCAAGCTGCTAAAGCGATCCTTCTTCTAGGAATGCCTGCAGCTGCTAACGTTGCTACAGCGATCCTCCTTCTAGGAATGCCTGCAGCTTCTAAAGCGATCCTTCTTCTAGGAATGCCTGCAGCAGCTAACGTTGCTATAGCGATCCTTGTTCTAGGAATGCTTGCAGCTGCTAATGCTGCAATACCAATCCTTCTTCTAGTAATGCCTGCAGCTGCTAATGTTGCTATAGCGATCCTTTTTCTAGGAATGCCTGACCTTCTAACGTTGCTACAGCGATCCTTCTTCTAGGAATGCCTGCAGCTGCTAATGTTTCTATAGCGATCCTTCTTCTAGGAATGCCTGCAGCTGCTAACGTTGCTATAGCGATCCTTCTTCTAGCAATGCCTGCAGCTGCTAACGTTGCTATAGCGATACTTCTTGTAGGAATGCCTGCAGCTTCTAACGTTGCTATAGCGATCCTTCTTCAAGGAATGCCTGCAGCTGCTAACGTTGCAATAACAATCCTTCTTCTAGTAATGCCTGCAGCTGCTAACGTTGCTATAGCGATCCTTCTTCCAGGAATGCCTGCAGCTGCTAACGTTGCTATAGCGATCCTTCTTCTAGGAATGCCGGCAGCTGCCAATGTTGCTATAGCGATCCTTTGTCTAGTAATGTCTGCAACTGCCAATGTTGCTACAACGATCCTTCTTCTAGGAATGCCTGAGCTGCTAACGTTGCTATTGCGATCCTTCTTCTAGGAATGCCGGAGCTGCTGATGTTGCTATAGCGATCCTTCTTCTAGGAATGCCTGACCTTCTAACGTTTTTTTTTTTTTTTTTAGCAGAGTTTTATATAGCCCGAACTTGACCCGAATCCAATCAGGTATCAGAGCGCTTTACATAGCACCAGTTACGTTACATGAGGACACACATTAATTTTTTTGTTAGGCACGGGGAGATTAAGTGATTTGCCCAGAATCACAGGAGGTTTAGCGTCGTTACCGAGACTCAAACCCAGTTCCCCCAGGTCCGAGGTCGAGCGCCCTAACCATTAGGCCAACTCCTCTCCCCACCTTGCCCATTTAAGAGTGACCAGGGGAAGAAGTGTAAGCTTGAGAAGCTGGAAATCTTCGGAAGCTCTTACAGTGTTTCTGGGCAGGGAGCAAAAGTAGCTGAACACCAATGTGAATTATTTAACAACCTTATCATGTAACACATAGGGAGGAGAGAGCAGAGGCTAGAGGTTGCCCATACAGAAGAAGGCAAGCCTGGGAAATGTATAGTGATGTCAGCCCTGGCAAGCAAGCGTCACTCTACACACAGGCCTGGTTGTTAGATGTCACTCCAATCAGCAAGACCAGGGGAATCACTCACACAAACAGAATATGGGCTACATAGCACTGGTAAACTCACCCCCACTAACCGCTTGCACTTCTGAACTCCTGCAAGAGTCCCTTTGCATCAGCTCCCGTGATTTGCAGCAGACACCAGCTACAACGCCTACTCTCATCGTGTATATGAACTCAAGCAACGCCAGCGGCTACAACTATCACCCGCTTCTTAGTACAATAGACTCCACTTGAGGCTACAACACATGTTGTGGACAAGGCAGATCTGATGCCACAGCACCCCAGCCTCTTGATGTGCAGAATCAGTACAGAAAATAGACTGTGGTGGTAAATCAGCAGACTGGGCAATATGGGGTCCTGGAAGTCAACGCAGTGAGTCGCAGGGTGACTTCATCTCTCTGTGACAGGATTTCGAGTCACAGGGCCAAAGAACACACACCCTAGGCAGGGAGGATAGAAACAGGATGCTGTGGCAAAGATTTGTGAGAGGTGCCCTGCAATCACTGCAGTGGGAAGAGAGAGGATTCGGGGTGTAGGCGGGCCGTGTTTTATGCTGCTTTTCACCTATTTGGTGCGACCTACCTGCTTTCACTTTGTAGACCCTGACTTGCTGTCCGGTTCCTCACCTGTCCTTCGTGTTTTCATCCGCCGTCTTCAGCTCCGAACATCTCTCAGGGGCGGAAAGGAGACGAGCCCCCTGATTCAATCACATCTCAGAATTATCAGAGTCTGCTTCCTCACCTCTGTGAATATTTCATAGGAACCATTTTGGCTGAGGTATTACTTATGCCAGTGCATCAATCACAGAGGATCACCTGCTCAAATGTCTCGAGGGGAATAAGCCTCTCCCCACTCCTGGGGGAAAGGATTCGGAATGCGCAATAGTAGACTGGACATTAGAAAGATGTATCCAGGCTACAAGGTCACAAATCATCAAAAAGATGCTTCACTCAATACAGAGGAAAGGGAACTTGGACCCACGTTGCTAAAGCGATCCTTCTTCTAGGAATGCCTGCAGCTGCTAACGTTGCTATAGCGATCCTTCTTCTAGGAATGCCTGCAGCTGCTAACGTTGCTAAAGGGATCCTTCTTCTAGTAATGCCTGAGCTGCTAATGCTGTAATAGCGATCCTTCTTCTAGTAATGCCTGAGCTGCTAACGCTGCTACAGCGATCCTTCTCCTAGTAATGCCTGAGCTGCCAACGCTGCTATAGCGATCCTTCTTCTAGTAATGGCTGAGCTGCTAACGCTGCTGTAGCAATCCTTCTTCTAGGAATGCCTGCAGCTGCTAATGTTGCTATGGTGATCCTTCTTCCAGGAATGCCTGCAACTGCTAATGTTGCTATAGCGATCCTTCTTCCAGGAATGCATGCAGCTGCTAATGTTGCTATAGCGATCCTTCATCTAGGAATGCCTGCAGCTGCTAACGCTGCTATAGTGATCCTTCATCTAGGAATGACTGCAGCTGCTAATGATGCTACAGCGTCCTACATCTAGGAACGCCTGCAGCTGCTAATGCTGCTATAGCGAACCTTCTTCTAGGAATGCCTGAGCTCCTAATGCTGCTATAGTGATCCTACTTCCAGGAATGCCTGCAACTGTTAATGTTGTTATAGCGACCCTTCTTCTAGGAATGCCTGAGCTGCTAACGCTGCTGTAGCAATCCTTCTTCTAGGAATGCCTGCAGCTGCTAATGTTGCTATGGTGATCCTTCTTCCAGGAATGCCTGCAGCTGCTAATGTTGCTATAGCGATCCTTCTTCCAGGAATGCTTGAAGCTGCTAACGTTGCTATAGCGATCCTTCTTCAAGGAATGCCTGCAGCTGCCAACGTTGCTATAGCAATCCTTCTTCTAGTAATGCCTGCAGCTGCTAATGTTGCTACAGCGATCCTTCTTCTAGGAATGCCTGCAGCTGCTAATGTTGCTATAGCGATCTTTCTTCTAAGAATGCCTGCAGCTGCTAACGTTGCTATAGCAACCTTCCTCTAAGAATGCCTGATCTGCTAACGTTGTTACAGCGATCCTTCTTCTAGGAACGCCTGAGCTGCTAAAGCGATCCTTCTCCTAGGAATGCCTGCAGCTGCTAACGTTGCTATAGAGATCCATCTTCTAGGAATGCCTGAGCTGCCAAAGCGATCCTTCTTCTAGGAATGCCTGCAGTTGCTAATGTTGCTATGGTGATCCTTCCTCCAGGAATGCCTGCAGCTGTTAATGTTGCTATAGCGCCATAAAGTACAGACACTGGGGAGTGATATGATTGGAAGTTTCAATGAGACTTGCGACGTGGAAGTGAGATGAGCCCATCGCGAGGTGGGAAAAATGTTTGAGCGATGGGGTTTTGGACATTGTGACCCTCCCTTTCAGGTGATGCTATCAGCAAATAAGGGTAGCAGGATCAATCCGGGCGATGCACAGTTTCAATGTTTACAAGACTGTCTTTGAGGCTGGGGAGAAGTGCGACGGCTCTCGGACTTCTTCCCACCTACACGCAAGTACTGTTGATGGGATTGAAGCACTCTGCTATGTTGGGGTGGCGGGTAGTTGGGGATCCGTCTGGCAGGGGAGCAGGGAGGGGGGTGGTTTTTCATTAGTAGATTTTCGGACTTTTGTGTTTTGTTTTTGGTTTTTATTGTTCATCAGTCACCTTGAGTTGGTAATGGGAATACACCCACATGGGACACGTTTATCGACTAGAAATATTAAGGAAATGTCAGATGCACCACAAGATTGGACCATGACACATATCTGCTCACACACAAATCGCAAACAATACCATGACAAATGCGAGTTTGCAACTGGATGATCGCCATGCCCCGGGCAGCCCATTGACCGTGATATCGTGGAATGTGAACGGCCTGGGCAATAAAATTAAGAGGGGGTTGGTGTTACAACACCTTAAGAGGCACACTCCATCAGTGGCTCTCCTACAGGAGACCCTTTTAGTAGGCACGGCCGTCAAGGCGCTTGATAGATGGGGTTTTAAAATGATAGCACATTCAGAGTTCACAGCTGGTTCCAGAGGAGCTGGGATCCTCCTCCGTAAGAGCTGTCACTTGGGGGTGACCGGGAAGTGGACAGACGACCAGGGACGTTTTGCTGCGATCGCCGGGCAATGGGAGGGGCACAACTTCAATTTTGTCACGGTATACATCCCCCCGGCATTGCACTCACTTGCTTTCCCGGCTCTGGAGAGTTTCCTGCTGGTCTTACCACATGGAGAACTGATACTAGGGGGCGACTTCAAAACCACATTGGACGATGAGTGGGATAGGCAACCCCGAGAGGGCAGGGTGTAGTTTCATCGCCCTTACGTGACTTCATAGACGCAATGGGACTACTGGATAGCTGGCGCATGCGACACCCCACAGAACGTCAATACACACATCACTCTAGCGCGCACAACAGTCTCTCGCATATAGACTACTTCCTTACCTCCCCTGCCTGCATTGATAAACTACAGGTGATCAAACACCTTCCCAGGGGTATATCTGATCACTCGCCAATGTTGCTAACTTACTCCTCATGCCTATTAGGTAGGAGACGTACTTTCCCCGATACATCCCGGGTACATGAAGGTCCCTGGCGTGCGAAAGGCCCTACATAAAACTACGAAACATTACTTTCAAGAAAACATAGTCTGTTTCCTCACCCATTGTCCTCTGGGAGGCCTATAAAACGGTGCTGCGCGGACAGGCCATTGCAGTAATTACAGCCCACAAACGTGACTCGGCACACCAGGTGGTGGAGCTCGAGGAAGCAGTGGCCAAGGCAGAAAAAGAGCACACCAGAGACCCCACCGACGCACACACACCCACACTAAACCTCGCTAAACAAACATAGAGACCATCTATGGGAGGCAGCCCGGACACGTCTTACGAAAACACAACATACAGTATATGAGATGGGGGACAAAGCGGGCAAATTGCTAGTGTGGCTAGACAAAAAAGAGAAAGCCAACCCCTGGGTGGCGTGGCTACGTTTGACCACTGGAGAGGTTGTGACAAATCCTGACGACATAGTGATGACTTCGGAAGACGCGCTGGCACTGGAGGCGTATCTTTCGATAGAGGAGGTCGCCCTGGCCGTTAAAAGCCTCCAGTCAGGGAAAGCATTGGGTCCGAACGGGATTCCGGTGGAGTTGTACAAGTGGGAGACGGGTACGGTAGTTCCGCGCCTGCTGAGAATGTATGAAGCCAGTCTGGAGGAGGGCATACTTCCCCGTGATCAAAGGGTCGCGACACTGGTAGCAATACTAAAACCCGGGAAGCCCCCTCATGAGTGTACCTCCTACAGACCAATCTCACTCCTCAACGTGGAAGACAAAATTTTAGCAAAGGTGCTAGCGACCCGTATACAGCCTCATTTACAGGCACTCATTCACCCTGACCAATCAGGCTTTATGCCAGGGCGAAACACGGCAATGAATATTAGACGATTGCACGGCATACTGGCCAGTGGGCTCTACATCCATGAGGATGCAGTTATTATCTCGCTAGATGCAAGTATGGCATTTGACCGAGTGGAGTGGTCCTTCCTCTTTGCAGTGCTTGCGCGTTTGGGTTTCGGGCCCATATTTTGTGCATGGGTGCGTTTGCTGTATACGGAACCTCTGGCGCAGGTGGCGGTGAACGGACGTCTGTCAGGAGACTTTGCGCTGGCAAAGGGGAATAGACAAGGGTGCCCTCTCTCCCCACTACTGTTCGCCTTGGTGCTGGAACCGTTGGCGGCATGGAAAAGGCAGGACCCATTTATAACAGGCCTAAAGTGGACGGAGAGCTGGGACGACCGTATCTCGCTATATGCGGACGATATCTTGGTATACCTGACGCGACCGGAGCGGTCCATAGGTAGCCTACTGGACATTTGTGAATCCTATGGTAGACTATCCGGTTACTTGATCAACTGGGCGAAATCAGTGCTTTACGTCTTACATGGACCCACACCACAGCTACCCAGAGGAGTGATGATATTGGTGGCGGAGGATGGTTTCAAATACCTCGGCATTAACATCACACCTGATCCAGCACTATTCTTTGAACGCAACCTACTTCCGCCCCTTAGAAGACTACGAAGCGATGTCAATTTCCGCTGACGTTGCTAGGGAGAGCAGCTTTGTTCAAAATGATGGCTCTCCCTCGATTCCTTTATGCACTACAAAACACGCCCATACCGATCCCAGACTCCTACTTTAAATCAGTGGAGGCGGAGGTGGGCTGTCTGCTGTGGGAGGGTAAGCCTCACCGCATAGCTCTCTGTAAACTGGTGCGGAGTTGGTACGATGGTGGAATCGCCCTGCCCAACATACGTCTATACTATTGGGCCTCCCAGCTCATTATAATTAATCAATGGCTACACGCACCGCAAGACGACCCGGCTCTACGAATGGATAGGCACATGATGGGGTTGAAGGGAGTCCTCCAAGCCTTGTACGATAAATCCCTGAAAAATAAGCTAACGGGCCCCACAGCACACACCATACAGATATGGTACACAGAGCAGCGCGGGCTGGGTTGGGAGGGGGTGATCACTCAGCAGACGCCGCTGTGGAAACGGGGTGGGGTGATCCCGTTTGAGCAGTTGCAGACAAGTATCAGATGGAACGAACGGAGTGTTTCAGATTTCTGCAAATACAGCATGCACTAAGGAAAGCCATACCTAGGGGGACCGCCCTACCTGAATCCTCCCCACTTGAGGATCGTTTGCTCACAGACCACCTAGTCAAGAAAGCTATATTGTTGACATATCGTAAACTGGTGAACCATCAAAGAGACCCCACAGGGATCTTTAAAAGGAAATAGGAGGCAGAGGTGGGGGAAATGGACGAACAAGAGTGGCAGGAGGCGCTGGCGTCCCCGCGGGAGGTGGCGATCCCATCCAAACTAAAGCTGGTACAACTTAAAATACTACACCAGATATACTACACTAGATCCACACTTCATAAAATAGGGAGGGCTGATACTCTGTTCTGCCTACGAGGGTGCGGCCTCCAGGGCACCTTCTATCATACCATATGGGACTGCCCTGACATCACTAGATACTGGAGGGAGGTTATGGCAACGGTCTCCCTTGTTACCGGTCACGATGTCCCCCCTGAGCCGCGGATGTGTTTACTGAATGTGTGGGACGCTACCGATCTTAACCACGCCGACCAAACCTGGGTGGCCATGGGACTAGCATTAGCAAAGAGGAATATTGCACAACACTGGGGGGGGGCGCAGTCAACCCCTCCCATGCGTGGTGGTGTCGTGACCTAGATGGCGCCATGATTGCGGAAAAGGTGGTATGTAGTAACAGGGGTTGCCCTCGGAAATGGCAGCGGGTTTGGGGAAAATGGAACACATTCAGGGGTAATATATGTGAACCCCCTCTGCCGGACTCAGAGTCAGACCTGAGCGAATAGAAGATGGGCATCATTACACTATAAGGGATGGTGGAACCAGGGAATGGGAAAAGCTCTACGATGCTACGTAAAATGTATGTAAAAGTGGCGTATAACTGCATAATAATACTATTACGAATGTTACAACTTGAACAATCTGATTGCAAACTATGTCTTGAGAGTGAAGACTGTATTGACAAAAGGTGTACAATTACTGTTAATAAAAATTGTTTACAAAAAAAAAAAAAATGTTGCTATGGCGATCCTTCTTCCAGGAATGCTTAAAGCTGCTAATGTTGCTACAGCGATACTTCTTCTAGGAATGCCTGCAGCTGCTAATGTTGCTATAGCGATCCTTCTTCTAAGAATGCCTGCAGCTGCTAACGTTGCTATAGAGATCCTTCTTCTAGGAATGCCTGAGCTGCTGATGTTGCTACAGCGATCCTTCTTCTAGGAATGCCTGCAGCTGCTAATGCTTCTATAGCAATCCTTCTTCTAGGAATGCCTGAGCTGCTGATGTTGCTACAGCGATCCTTCTTCTAGGAATGCCTGCAGCTGCTAATGTTGCTATAGCGATCCTTCTAGAAATGCCGGCAGCTGCTAACATTGCTATAGCAATCCTTCTTCTAGTAATGCCTGTGTTGGACCTATGTCCTAGGGGTAGCTTGGCTCAGGTCAACAGGCTTACAACTCCCTCTGGCTTCTCATGCTTGCATCCTACCCAGCTTGCAATCTGGCGCAGCCTCACCCAAAAAGGACTCTACACTGATTAAATGTAAAGCTTTATTAAAAAGACTTTAATACCTCTCTTCCTTGTTAGGCTCAGATAATCAATCTCCTATTAACATTTCAGTACATTTCCAAATTAACATTCCCCTATATGTTGAGGCACACGAGGTCTTACAGCACACAAACTTTTCATTCAGTGGTTTCAAAAACAGAAGCTTAACCCCACTACTACTTTCCCTGGGCCGCTGTACAGCACCTGGACACTCTAGGAGGTTTCACAACAACTTATTTAAATAACAACTTTTGATGCCTTTCATTTTAGCCATAGTAACAGTCCTGGCAACTAGAGATTAATAAACATTCCCAACAGTGCATTTCATCACAATATTACTTAGGCTCTAATCTCCTCGAGGTCTGTGTTTGTCCCCTAGGGGACTCGGCTCCCAAGAAAATAAAGTTAGCAGGTATTTCTATGATGCACCCTGAATTCAGCTGTGAGCCTCGTAGAACTCGCTCTCCCCCTCCCCTCTTTACCAGGCCCAGCTTACGGTTCAGTCTCGTTGTCCTCTGCTCCAGGTGTTCTACCAGAACGGGAACTGCGGTCCCCTCACACCGTGAGAGTCGGGTCTGTTCGTTAGGGTGGAATCATTTCCCCTATGGACGGCGAGAACCGGGAACTTCCACAGGTTTCCCCGCCAACTGTTGGAACAGTGCCTTCCCCCCTCCCTTCGCTACTGCTCCTTGACAGCCCGTCACGATGAACTTAAGTGGGGGCCCCGGCTGGTTCTCGTACTTCCCCCTTGAGCGCCAAGGCAATGTGCAGGCTTCCTCACTTTCCTCAGCGAAGGGCGGCGCTTGGGCCGCTCTTCACGTGATCGGAGGACGGCGGCCTCCAGGCCGGGCCCGCCCCCTCACCTCTCCAGCCTGCTTCCTGACGCGACTCTCGTTAGACCTCCAGCGGCCTCGCCGACTCCCGGCCCCTCACCTCTTCAGCCCGCGGGGCACCACAAGTCCATTCAGAGGACCACCGGCCACTCCACCATCACGGGGTGGCGAAGGGGTCCACTTCAGGTAGGGACTTGATGCGAGTATTTTACGGGGCAGTGGGGGGGGGGGGGTTTCTGGCGCTGCACTGTGCTCTACCAGGAAGGCTCCGGGAAGGTTGGACAATATAGCCCAGTCCTCCTACTGCGGGCTGCGTTCCACTCTTCACCCACCAAAGACACAAAGGGGGGGTTAACGGGTGCCGGATCCCACACGGGGACAGTGACAGAGGCCGGATAGACTCTCGGGGCTTGGGCACGATCACCTCTGCTATCTGTCAAAAGGGGGTTGGCCACACCCGGCCAGTCCTGTAATCCCAGGCACAATGGGTTCGGGGAGTAGGTGGCCCCCGGCGTTGTCTCACTCCCAGGTCCAGTGAATCAGGGGTTCAATCTACCTTGAGACCTTCTCTGGTACGGGGATCTCCAAGTCCCGGCTGCGTTCAGGGACCGGTCAGGTGGTTGAGGGTGGTGTCACTGACGAAGATACCCTGGCAAATACTGAGATCTGTCCATTCCTTGTCCAGCGCAGCCACCTCCCCACTCACGTGCCTTACTCCTGACTAGCCTGCTGCCTCACACTAACCTAAAATGGCTGCCCCCCTGCCACCTCTATTTATCACCTTGGGCCTGACTTGCCAGAGGGGCCCAGAAGGTTCCGGAACCTCTCATGGCAGTCATGGCCCAGGTGCAGAGGTGACAGTTGGAGCCACCATTTTGTGCCCCTCACCTTCCTCATCTATTTTCCTCAGAGGAGCACCTTGCGTCTTTCCCTCAGGTGATGTGGAAAAGACACCCAGAACCTCTACATCAGCACCCAATAGTTAGGTAGACAGAAAAAATGAGGAGGGGGGAAAAGGGACAAAAATAATAAAAATGAGGAGGAAACTGCCAAAGGGCTGACAGGTCTAACACGCGTCCCCCCCAGCTGAAAGTGGGGAGAGCTACCCAACCCCTTGGGAGTCCTCTTCACTAAGGCGGAAATACCTGGATAGACCGTCAGCATTGGCGTGGTCCACTCCTGGGCGATGTTCCACCCTAAAGTCCATTCCCTGTAGGGAAATGGACCACCTCAACAGCTTGGGATTCTCGCCCCTCATTTGCATCAGCCACCTGAGGGGCCGGTGGTCGGTCTGAACCAGGAAGTGCGAGCCAAACAGGTATGGCCGCAGCTTCTTCAGAGCCCACACCACCGCAAAAGCCTCCCTCTCAATTGCACTCCACCTCTGTTCCCGGGGGAGTAGTCTCCTGGACAGGAAAACCACCGGTTGATCTAGACCCTCGTCATTGAGTTGCGACAGCACTGCCCCGATACCGTGCTCCGACGCATCTGTCTGGACGATGAACTCCTTAGCGAAGTCAGGGGCCCTGAGAACAGGTGCCGCACACATGGCCTTTTTCAAAGTGTGAAAGGCTTGTTGACATCCCTCGGTCCAGATTACCCATCGAGGGTGCTTTTTGGAAGTGAGCTCAGTCAAGGGGGCTACAATCGTTCCGTATCCCTTGACAAAGCGTCGGTAGTAGCCAGTGAGGCCCAAGAAGGCCCGGACCGCTGTCTGAGTCTTGGGGGGTTCCCAGGCCATGATGGTTTCGATCTTGGCCTGGAGGGGTTGCACCTTGCCCCGACCCACCAAGTGACCGAGGTACACTACCGACCCCTGCCCGATCTGGCACTTACTGGCTTTGATCGTCAGACCTGCCTGCTGCAAAGCCTGAAGAACAGCCTGAAGGTGACACAAATGGTCCTCCCAGCTGTGGCTGAAGACAGCGATGTCATCCAGGTACGCAACTGAAAAGGCTTCCATTCCAGAGAGGACCTGGTTCACCAATCGCTGGAACGTAGCAGGGGCGTTCTTGAGCCCAAAGGGCATCACACAGAACTGGTAGTGACCCTCGGGTGTGGAGAAGGCTGACCTTTCCTTGGCTCCATCCGTCAGGGAAATCTGCCAGTACCCGGATGTAAGGTCAAAGGTACTGAGATATTGGGCAGCTCCCAACCGGTCAATGAGCTCATCCGCCCTCGGGATAGGATGAGCATCTGTCTTAGTCACTGAATTCAGTCCCCTATAATCCACACAGAACCGGAGTTCTGGGGTAGTGCCCGGTGGGGCAGCTTTGGGTACCAGTACCACCGGACTGGACCAGGGACTACTTGAAGGCTCAATCACTCCTAGCTCTAGCATCTTGG
Organism: Triturus cristatus; assembly: GCF_964204655.1. Taxonomy (NCBI): domain Eukaryota; kingdom Metazoa; phylum Chordata; class Amphibia; order Caudata; family Salamandridae; genus Triturus; species Triturus cristatus. The sequence continues at coordinate 1,862,770,853 of NC_140590.1, forward strand.
TAACTTCCTCATGGATGCTAGCCTTCACCTTATCCGACAGTCGGTAGGACTTGGACTTCACAGGTGGGCTGTCCCCTGTGTCCACGTCATGGGTACACAGATGAGTCCTTCCCGGGATAAGGGAGAACAAGGAAGCAAACTGCTCCAGTACCTGGCGACAGTCCTTCCGTTGTTCAGGAGTTAGTGACGGTGAAAGGATCACTCCCTCCACCGATCCATCCTTCTCTTGGGACGCAAACAGATCGGGAAGAGGTTCACTTTCCTCTTCCTCTGACCCATCAGTCACCATCATTAACGTGACCTCGGGTCTCTCTTGGTGAGGCTTGAGGCGATTAACATGGAGCACCCGATGGGGCTGCCTGGGGGTCTTAAGATCTACCACGTAGGTGACCTTGCCCTTTTTCTCAACCACCTCAAAGGGACCTGACCAGCGATCCTGGAGGGCGCTAAGCTCTCCAGGTTCCATCACCCACACCTTCTGGCCAGGCTCCAGCTCCACCGGGTGAGCGTTTCGGTCATACCATTCCTTCATGACCGTTTGGCTGGCTTCTAGGTTTTCCGAAGCTTGCTTCCACAACCTAGCCATTTGGCTACGAAAGGCCAGCATGTAGCTCACCACATCCGGGGGAAGTTTTCTGGGAGTCTTTTCCCATCCATCCTTCACCAGGCTGAGGGGTCCACGCACGGGATGCCCGTACAACAGCTCGAAGGGGCTGAAGCCCACTCCCTTCTGTGGTACCTCCCTGTACGAGAACAGCAAACAAGGTAGGAGGACGTCCCATTTCCTCCGCAGGCTCTCGGGCAGACTCCAGATCATGCCATTTAAGGTTTTGTTAAACCTTTCCACCAGACCATTGGTCTGGGGGTGATAAGGGGTGGAGAACCGGTAAGTGACTCCACACTCCTTCCACATAGCCCGCATGTATGCCGACATGAAGTTGGTACCTCTGTCCGACACCACTTCCTTGGGGAATCCCATCCGGGTAAAAATTCCCATAAGGGCCCGTGCCACCGCAGGTGCAGTAATGGTCCTCAGAGGGATAGCCTCTGGGTACCGTGTGGCATGATCCACCAGAACCAGGATAAACCTGTGACCGGCCGACGTTGGTGGATCCAATGGCCCGACAATGTCGATGCCCACCCTTTCAAAGGGGGTACCAACGACAGGCAGTGGTTCCAGGGGAGCCTTCAGCTTCACCCCTGTTTTCCCACTAGCTTGGCAGGTTACACACGTCCTACAGAAAGTATCTGACGTAATCCTCATCTGAGGCCAGTAAAAATGAGGGACAAGTCGAGCAAAGGTCTTGTCTTGTCCCAAGTGTCCTGCCAAGGGTATTTCGTGAGCCAGTCCTAATAGGAAGGCTCGGTAACGCTGGGGAACTACCAAGGCCCGGGATGAACCATGCACCGGAGCCTTGGGTTCGCTATACAGGAGTCCATCTTCCCAATATCTGTGGAAGTTCCCCGAATCGTTACCCGCTGCCTGGGCTTCGGCCTGCCGCCGTAAACCCTCAAGGGTAAGGCACTCCTTCTGGGCCCGACAAAACTCTTCCCTAGTAGGTCCTCCCTCCACCTGCCAGTCTGCAGGGGTAGGCAAGCCCTCCAGGGACGTTACATCCCCCTCCGTAGACTCCGGGACCACCTCAGTTGCCCCATCCACCTTTGGAGGGTCAGATGCCGGGGCAGGCTTCCCCCGTCCCAGTCTACCCTTTCCGGCAGCTGGTTGGGCCTTTGTCCCAGGCTCTAACCTCTGTGAATCCCCTCTTCGGGTAGTCACGGACCGAGTGTGGGCACACGTCCACTCAGGGGTCCCCAACATTTCCATGTGGGCCCTGAACTCAACCTCCTTCCATGCCGAGTGTTCAAGGTCGTTTCCCAATAGGCAGTCGACCGGCATGGCAGGGCTGATCGCAACTCGTAGAGGACCCACCACCCCTCCCCACTCAAAGGGAACCTGGGCCACCGGATAGTGACCCTCTCGTTGTCAGCCATCACAACCGGGTGGACTACATTGGGGACCACCTGCTCCGGGGACACCAGCTGACTCCTTCCCATAGTCATGCTGGCTCCTGTGTCCCTCAGAGCCTCCACCCTCTGGGCATTGACGGTGACCCATTGCCTGTACTTAGTAGTATTCGAGGGCATCTGGGTCTCAGGAACCATCTCACAATCCCCTAAGGACACTAAGGTTAGCCCTGCCCACTCACCTCCCTTATCTAGGGGCAATTCCTCCCCGAGCACTACACTCGCCACCCCAGGGGTCTTTCCTCCAATGGGAGGGTGTGGTCTCTTGGGACACTTGGCATCCCCCTTATAGTGCCCAACCTCACCACACTCATAACATCGGACAACCCTAGGCTGCTGACCACGGTCAGGATAAGGGGGTTTGTGGGGACCAACCTTAGGAGGGAATCCTACTCCCTTCCCTGGTGAACTCTTTTGGGGGCCTTTAGAGAACTCCCTCTTTTTGTCTCCCCCCTCTTTCTTCTGGGGGGCGCCCTGTCCAGCCCCTTGGAAATTCCCTCCAGTCCCTTTTGAAGATACCCGGGTACTCGCCCAGATATCCGCCTCCTCTGCAAGCTTCCTGGGATTAGTTAGCTTGCTGTCTACCAGGTGCTGACGCAGCTCAGGAAAACTTTTCTCGAGGAGGTGCTCCTTTAAAATTAAATTGTACAATCCCTCATAGTCCTTGACATCACTGCCCTGTACCCAGCCCTCTAAGGCCTTCCTAGCATAGTCCAAGAAGTCCACCCAATTCTGGGTGGACAACTTCTGACTGCCCCGAAACCTCTGCCTGAATTTTTCAGGGGTCAGTCCAAATTTCCTTACTAGGGCTACCTTCATGACGGGGTACCTGGTCTGGTCTGGCTGTTCTAGCGCCAACAAGGCATCCCTCCCCACCGGAGGCATATACCTATACAGGCCACCCCCCCACTGGGCATCGGGGACCCCATGGGCTCTTAGAGAAACCTCATAGGCAGCCAGCCATTTTACAATGTCATCCCCTATACCATAGCTAGCAACTACATCTTTGGGCAGGTAGGGCCTGGACTCTCTCGGGATCTCTCGGTATGCTGCCACCATTAGGACTGCTGGGGGTTCCAAGTTGAAGGGCTTTGAGCTCTAACTCTTTTAAGTGAAGCTCATGGAGGAACCTCCTCTCCTCCCTCTCCTTTTCCAACCGGGCCAGATCCATTCTACGTTGCCTCTCTTCCCTTCGGTCAACTAGGTCAGCAGAGGACAGGCTCCCCCCTGAGGCGCTACTTCCCACCCTTGATGGGGCCCTGGACCCAACGTCCATATTACCGCTCCCAGGGGGAAGAAGGACTTCCGGTTCTTCTAGGAGATCTAGTCCTGGTTCTTCCTCCCGTTTCCCGCTAGGGTGGGCCATAACCCAGGCTCTTAAGCTTGCTTGGAGCTCTGTTTTCTTCGCCCCCTGCTTAAAGAATACCTCCCGTCCCTGGCAGAACTCCTTCAATTGGGCCACTGTATACTCCTCCAGCCTACCCAATTCGAATTCCATCCTACCAGATGGGACCCCAACACAGTTAACAAGAACTTTACTCAAGAAAGGGAATATACCCAGGACAATTTTAAAAACCTCCAATTAGGAAAACACTCTGGAGAAAACTCCAGCCAAAACAATCCAGTGTAGGTGGTGATGCACGCTAAACTGCCACTAAGCGGATGCAAGCACTGAATAAGGAATCCCACCGCTGAGCACCAATCTGTTGGACCTATGTCCTAGGGGTAGCTTGGCTCAGGTCAACAGGCTTACACCTCCCTCTGGCTTCTCATGCTTGCATCCTACCCAGCTTGCAATCTGGCGCAGCCTCACCCAAAAAGGACTCTACACTGATTAAATGTAAAGCTTTATTAAAAAGACTTTAATACCTCTCTTCCTTGTTAGGCTCAGATAATCAATCTCCTATTAACATTTCAGTACATTTCCAAATTAACATTCCCCTATATGTTGAGGCACACGAGGTCTTACAGCACACAATAAACTTTTCATTCAGTGGTTTCAAAAACAGAAGCTTAACCCCACTACTACTTTCCCTGGGCCGTTGTACAGCACCTGGACACTCTAGGAGGTTTCACAACAACTTATTTAAATAACAGCTTTTGATGCCTTTCATTGTAGCCATAGTAACAGTCCTGGCAACTAGAGATTAATAAACATTCCCAACAGTGCATTTCATCACAATATTACTTAGGCTCTAATCTCCTCGAGGTCTGTGTTTGTCCCCTAGGGGACTCGGCTCCCAAGAAAATAAAGTTAGCAGGTATTTCTATGATGCACCCTGAATTCAGCTGTGAGCCTCGTAGAACTCGCTCTCCCCCTCCCCTCTTTACCAGGCCCAGCTTACGGTTCAGTCTCGTTGTCCTCTGCTCCAGGTGTTCTACCAGAACGGGAACTGCGGTCCCCTCACACCGTGAGAGTCGGGTCTGTTCGTTAGGGTGGAATCATTTACCCTATGGACGGCGAGAACCGGGAACTTCCACAGGTTTCCCCGCCAACTGTTGGAACAGTGCCTTCCCCCCTCCCTTCGCTACGGCTCCTTGACAGCCCGTCACGATGAACTTAAGTGGGGGCCCTGGCTGGTTCTCGTACTTCCCCCTTGAGCGCCTAGGCAATGTGCAGGCTTCCTCACTTTCCTCAGCGAAGGGCGGCGCTTCGGCCCCTCTTCACGTGATCGGAGGACGGCGGCCTCCAGGCCGGGCCGCCCCCTCACCTCTCCAGCCTGCTTCCTGACGCGACTCTCATTAGACCTCCAGCGGCCTCGCCGACTCCCGGCCCCTCACCTCTTCAGCCCGCGGGGCACCACAAGTCCATTCAGAGGACCACCGGCCACTCCACCATCACGGGGTGGCGAAGGGGTCCACTTCAGGTAGGGACTTGATGCGAGTATTTTACGGGGCAGTGGGGGGGGGGGTTTCTGGCGCTGCACTGTGCTCTACCAGGAAGGCTCCGGGAAGGTTGGACAATATAGCCCAGTCCTCCTACTGCGGGCTGCGTTCCACTCTTCACCCACCAAAGACACAAAGGGAGGGTTAACGGGTGCCGGATCCCACACGGGGACAGTGACAGAGGCCGGATAGACTCTCGGGGCTTGGGCACGATCCCCTCTGCTATCTGTCAAAAGGGGGTTGGCCACACCCGGCCAGTCCTGTAATCCCAGGCACAATGGGTTCGGGGAGTAGGTGGCCCCCGGCGTTGTCTCACTCCCAGGTCCAGTGAATCAGGGGTTCAATCTACCTTGAGACCTTCTCTGGTACGGGGATCTCCAAGTCCCGGCTGCGTTCAGGGACCGGTCAGGTGGTTGAGGGTGGTGTCACTGACGAAGATACCCTGGCAAATACTGAGATCTGTCCATTCCTTGTCCAGCGCAGCCACCTCCCCACTCACGTGCCTTACTCCTGACTAGCCTGCTGCCTCACACTAACCTAAAATGGCTGCCCCCCTGCCACCTCTATTTATCACCTTGGGCCTGACTTGCCAGAGGGGCCCAGAAGGTTCCAGAACCTCTCATGGCAGTCATGGCCCAGGTGCAGAGGTGACAGTTGGAGCCACCATTTTGTGCCCCTCACCATCCTCATCTATTTTCCTCAGAGGAGCACCTTGCGTCTTTCCCTCAGGTGATGTGGAAAAGACACCCAGAACCTCTACATCAGCACCCAATAGTTAAGTAGACAGAAAAAATGAGGAGGGGGGAAAAGGGACAAAAATAATAAAAATGAGGAGGGAACTGCCAAAGGGCTGACAGGTCTAACAGCCTGCATCTGCTAATGTTGCTACAGCGATCCTTCTTCTAGGAATGCCTGCAGCTGCTAACGTTGCTATAGCGATCCTTCTTCAAGGAATACCTGCAGCTGCTAACGTTCCTATAGCGATCCTTCTTCTAGGAATGGCTGCAGCTGCTAACGTTCCTACAGCGATCCTTCTAGGAATGCCTGCATCTGCTAACGTTGCTATAGCGATCCTTCTTCTAGGAATGCCTGACTGCTAACGCTGCTATAGCGATCCTTCTTCTAGTAATGCCTGAGCTGCCAACAATGCTATAGCGATCCTTCTTCTAGTAATGCCTGAGCTGCTAACGCTGCTATAGCGATCCTTCTTCTAGTAATGCCTGAGCTGCCAACAATGCTATAGCGATCCTTCTTCTAGTAATGCCTGAGCTGCTAACGCTGCTATAGCAATCCTTATTCTAGGAATGCCTAAGCTGCTATCGCTGCTAAAGCGATCCTTGTTACAGCAATACCTGCAACTGCTAATGTTGCTATAGAAATCCTTCTTCAAGGAATGCCTGCAGCTGCTGTCGTTGCTATAGCAATCCTTCTTCGAGGAATGCCTGAGCTGCTAATGCTGCTATAGCGATCCTCCTTCAAGGAATGCCGGCAGCTGATAACGTTGCTATAGCATTCCTTCTTCTAGTAATGCCTACAGCTGCTAATGTTGCTACAGCGATCCTTCTTCTAGGAATACCTGCAGCTGCTAATGTTGCTATAGCGATCCTTCTAGAAATGCCGGCAGCTGCTAACATTGCTATAGCAATCCTTCTTCTAGTAATGCCTGCATCTGCTAATGTTGCTACAGCAATCCTTCTTCTAGGAATGCCTGCAGCTGCTAATGTTGCTATAGAGATCCTTCTTCTAGGAATGCCTGCAGCTGCTAATGTTGCTATAGCAACCTTCCTCTAGGAATGCCTGATCTGCTAACGTTGCTATAGCGATCCTTCTTCTAGGAATGCCTGACTGCTAACGCTGCTATAGCGATCCTTCTTCTAGTAATGCCTGAGCTGCCAACAATGCTATAGCGATCCTTCTTCTAGTAATGCCTGAGCTGCTAACGCTGCTATAGCAATCCTTATTCTAGGAATGCCTAAGCTGCTATCGCTGCTAAAGCGATCCTTGTTACAGCAATACCTGCAACTGCTAATGTTGCTATAGAAATCCTTCTTCTAGGAATGCCTGCAGCTGCTGACGTTGCTATAGCAATCCTTCTTCGAGGAATGCCTGAGCTGCTAATGCTGCTATAGCGATCCTCCTTCAAGGAATGCCGGCAGCTGATAACGTTGCTATAGCATTCCTTCTTCTAGTAATGCCTACAGCTGCTAATGTTGCTACAGCGATCCTTCTTCTAGGAATACCTGCAGCTGCTAATGTTGCTATAGCGATCCTTCTAGAAATGCCGGCAGCTGCTAACATTGCTATAGCAATCCTTCTTCTAGTAATGCCTGCATCTGCTAATGTTGCTACAGCGATCCTTCTTCTAGGAATGCCTGCAGCTGCTAATGTTGCTATAGAGATCCTTCCTCTAGGAATGCCTGATCTGCTAACGTTGCTACAGCGATCCTTCTTCTAGGAATGCCTGAGCTGCTAAAGCAATCCTTCTCCTAGGAATGCCAGCAGCTGCTAACGTTGCTATAGCGATCCTTCTTCTAGGAATGCCTGCAGCTGCTAATGCTTCTATAGCAATCCTTCTTCTAGGAATGCCTGACCTTCTAACGTTGCTATAGGGATCCTTCTTCTAGGAATACCTGCAGCTGCTACCGTTCTAAAGCGATCCTTCTTCTAGGAATACCTGCAGCTGCTAACGTTCCTATAGCGATCCTACTTCTAGGCATGCCTGAGTTGCTAAAGCGATCCTTCTTCTAGGAATGCCTGAGCTGCTAAAGCAATCCTTCTCCTAGGAATGCCAGCAGCTGCTAACGTTGCTATAGCGATCCTTCTTCTAGGAATGCCTGCAGCTGCTAATGCTTCTATAGCAATCCTTCTTCTAGGAATGCCTGACCTTCTAACGTTGCTATAGGGATCCTTCTTCTAGGAATACCTGCAGCTGCTACCGTTCCTATAGCGATCCTTCTTCTAGGAATACCTGCAGCTGCTAACGTTCCTATAGCGATCCTACTTCTAGGCATGCCTGAGTTGCTAAAGCGATCCTTCTTCTAGGAATGCCTGCAGCTGCTAACGTTGCTATAGCGATCCTTCTTCTAGGAATACCTGCAGCTGCTAACGTTCCTATAGCGATCCTTCTTCTAAGAATGCCTGCATCTGCTAACGTTGCTATAACGGTCCTTCTTCTAGGAATGCCTGAGCTGCTAACGCTGCTATAGCAATCCTTCTTCTAGTAATGTCTGAGCTGCCAACACTGCTATAGCGATCCTTCTTCTAGTAATGCCTGAGCTGCTAACGCTGTTATAGCCCTCCTTCTTCTAAGAATGGCTGAGCTGCTATCGCTGATATAGCGATCCTTCTTCCAGGAATTCCTGAGCTGCTAACGCTGCGATAGCGATCCTTATTCTAGGAATGCCTGAGCTGCTATCGCTGCTAAAGCGATCCTTGTTACAGCAATACCTGCAACTTCTAATGTTGCTATAGCGATCCTTCTTCTAGGAATGCCTGAAGCTGCTGACGTTGCTATAGCGATCCTTCTTCGAGGAATGCCTGAGCTGCTAGCGCTGCTATAGCGATCCTTCTTCGAGGAATGCCTGCAGCTGCTAATGTTGCTAGGGTGATCCCTCTTCCAGGAATGCCTGCAGCTGTTAATGTTGCTACAGCGATCCATCTTCCAGGAATGCTTGACGCTGCTAACGTTGCTATAGCGATCCTTCTTCAAGGAATGCCTGCAGCTGCTAATGTTGCTGTAGCAAGCATTCTTTTAGTAATGCCTGCAGTTGCTAGCTTTGTTGTGGTCGACTTTACTCTGGCTGTGCCACCATGCTTATCCTTTCACCTCAAGGGGCTCATTTATCAATCTTGCAGGCTTCATATACCTGAAGCATTCACCAGACAGCATTTCCATGCATTTTGAGACAGTATCTATAATGGGAGCTATGTTGTCTTTTGCCCCTCCCAGGTCTAGAGGTAGCGCGCATGTACATGGTGGCATATACTAGTAGTCGCATAAATGGGGGGTGCAAATCGTTCAAAGGCAAATGGGGCCACACTCCAACTGCGTAGTCCACAGGCCGTAAATCGATGGCCAGCTAGTGTCTATTCCGTACAGTTACTTTTAGAAAGCAATACACACTAAACCTGTAAATATCGTATGGAACACAGTAAGTTTGTGAGTGTCTAATGGTGTTCGATTGCTACAAGACCCAATTTTTTTTAAACAAAGGAGAGGTCCCACATGGACCCAATTCCTCCCAAATGGTTGCGGGCCTTGCCACAGATCGTTCGCAAACGTCAACTGGGAGGTGTTTTAATCCCTACGTACCTGCTCATCACCAATGAAATAAAGCAAGTCGAAACAAAAGAAGATTATTTGAGGAATACTATACAAGGAAGGAACTACCAGCCAACTGGCTAAATTGGAACTACAACACTATTCAACCATTGCAGATTTTGAGAACATAGCGGTTCTCACAGCAATGATTCTTTCAGGCAGGATGCTACACTGGCAAAGCCATGGCCTAACGTTAGCAGGTAGGCTAAGAGGCTGGGCCAAGACCCTATGAACTAGATGGCTAAAGGATATGGGTAAGTTATGGAGGGAGCATTTGCTTCAGCTATATTTTCTCACCTCTCTAAGACCAACATGAGCTCCAGGCCATGAGACCAACATCCTGATATGCCTTCAACAAACCTCTGCTGGTGAGCCATAGCCATTGGTTACAACTTGTGGTTCACTTCTTGTACATGGGTGTTAGGTTCATATGCATGACCGTAAGCTGCCTTTTCAGAGTGATCGAGTACAGAATTCATTAAAGTTTAAAGATACAAATCAAAACCGATTTTGAGCATCAAAAGCATGAAAACAGGAAGGGAATTGTATGTATTAGGCAAGTTTTAAGAATGAAGCTCAGTGTTACTTAACCCAGCGAGGTGAAGGCCTGGTGTATTTCCTTCATTAGGTTTCTGTACAGCTCCCTCTGCCATGTGTTCAATAGCTTCCACTCCTCGACAGAGAAACCGGCAGCAAAATCCCGGAATGTAACTGGAGCCTGGAAGAACAGGTTGTAAACATAATAGAGATGAAGGGCATGTTCATAAACTACACTGCAGAAAGATGAACTAGAAAATGGAGATAATATGTAAAGTAGGACATAATCCTTTCATGAGCCTCTGGGTTAGCCACATCTAATCTGACAAAAATAGAACAGTAAACACTATAAAAATTGCATCACAGGTGGAGTTTTCTGCCTTTTCAAGGCCAAGACGTAAAACATATGCATACGTTTGACCTTGCCAAAATGGGTCTTCTGCAGGCAACCACAAACCACTAGCCTAAGACACTCCCTCAATATGCAGGCATCTAAGATAAGGTAAGCTTAATTGCAATCAGTATAAAATATACGAGTTTGCAAACAGTACAGTAAAGAACACAACATGTAAGGGACACAAGGGGACTATAAATAAACAGAAGCATTAAAACATTAATAGCAGTTCACCTTGATTACTCCAATACATACAAAACCATAACACAAGAGTAAAAAGTTAGATCAAACAAATTAAATGATCAATATCTTAGTAGGCACAAATCATAAACAGATTTCACACTCAACTTGTAACTAATGCCAAGAGAGAATTCCCGAAAACAAGATGGTTACTTACCAGTATGAGTAGTTGTTAGACGGACCGGGAGGGTCGGCCGAGGACAAGGGGAGAGGTCTCCGGGGAGAGCCGTCTCCAGCGATCGTACAGATAAATAACTTCCCCCCCCACAGACAGACACCACACAAGGAGAAGATTTAGCGTTCTTTATATGCACTTCTTAAGGTACGATGAAATAGTACAAGGAGGTCTGGACTCAGGGGTCCCCTCGATTTTAGTCTCTCAGGATAGGGAAAGGGTAGCGGGACAGTCTGTTTACCAGTCTGGTAGTTCGGATGGAATGATGATTAGCTCACAATCCTCGAGCTTGGTGGTTTAGCTGGTACGGGCCGCGGCAGCGCCAGCAGGTCCCGGTAGAGATGGTCGGTACACGGTCCGCGGCAGCGCCAGCAGGTCCCGGTGAGGATGGTCGTTACAACGGGCCGCGGCAGCGCCAGCAGGTCCCGGTGAGGATGGTCGATACAACGGGCCGCGGCAGCGCCAGCAGGTCCCGACGAGGATGGATGTTGCAGAAGGCCGCGGCAGCGCCAGCAGGCAGGACGATAGTTCGCAAGATAGGGCTACGGCAGCGCCAGTAGTCCGTCAAGGCTGAGTTCTCTCGGTGTCTCTCGACTCCAGGATACAACTGCCTTCCTGCTCCGGAGCTGCCCCAGTTATAGGGTAGGCGCCCTTTGATGTCCGGACCCTCGCACTTGGAGGTCGGAGGGCCCGGGATGAAGGTGTCCAGACACCCAGCAGGGGGTGGAGCCAGCGCCTGGGGGAGCTGGAGGCGATCGGCACCTGGCGGGGGAAGAGCCCTTGACGCTTCGTTCTCCCATTGATCTGCCAAGTGGTCCGCTCACCTCCTGGGTGGATGGTGGTGCCGGAATGTCGGGGCCGGCCAGGCCCAGGGTTAGGGTCGGGTGGAGGCCACGCGGCCTCGTGGTGCAGGGCCCAAGATGGCGGCTTGACCCGGCCGGGGGAGCCGGTGGGGGCTGGGGCCCTGTCATGCGGGGAGGGAGCGAGCCCTTCGTGTGGCCTGTCCAACATGCGTCCCCCCCAGCTGAAGGCGGGGAGAGTCACCCATCTTCTTGGGGATTCTCCTCGTCGAGGCGGAAAAAGCGTGACAGGCCATCTGCGTTGGCGTGGTCTTGGCCCGGTCGGTGCTCCACGGTGAAGTCCATTCCCTGCAGGGAAATGGACCAGCGCAATAGTTTTGGGTTCTCCCCCCGCATCTGCATCAGCCACTGCAGGGGTCGATGGTCGGTTTGTACCCGGAAGTGGGTACCGAAGAGATAGGGCCGGAGCTTTTTGAGGGCCCACACCACTGCGAAGGCCTCCCTCTTGATGGTGCTCCAGCGCTGTTCTCGGGCCAGGAGACGTCGACTGATGAAGGCCACCGGCTGGTCATGACCTTCGGGGTTCAATTGGGAAAGAACCGCTCCGATGCCGTGGTCGGAGGCGTCTGTCTGTACCACGAATTCCCGACCGTAATCGGGGGCCTGGAGCACAGGGGCGGTGCACAGGGCGGCCTTCAGCTTCTCGAAGGCCGCTTGACAATCGGGGGTCCAGTTAATCCGCTTTGGTTGGTTTTTGGACGTGAGACCCGTGAGGGGCCCCACGATGCTGCCGTAGTCCTTCACGAACCGCCGGTAGTAGCCGGTGAGCCCTAAGAAGGCTCGGACCTCGGTCTGGGTGACGGGGGGCTGCCAGGACTGGATGGCAGCAATCTTAAGTTGCAGCGGGGCCACCAGCCCGCTTCCCACTTGGTGCCCAAGGTAGGTCACGGACCCTTGGCCAATTTGGCATTTGCCGGCCTTAATTGTGAGGCCGGCCCGCTGGAGGGCCTGTAGGACTTCTTGGAGGTGGAGGAGGTGGTCGGACCAGTGGCGGCTGTATACAGCGATATCGTCCAGGTAGGCAGCGCTGAACTCTTCGAGCCCCGCCAGGACCTGGTTCACAAGGCGTTGAAACGTGGCGGGGGCGTTCTTCATGCCGAAGGGCATGACCCTGAATTGGTAGTGGCCATCGGGGGTAGAGAAGGCTGACCATTCCTGAGCCCGGGGTGTGAGACCGATCTGCCAGTAGCCCGCTGTTAGGTCGAAGATACTGAGGTAGCGGGCGGCCCCCAGCCGGTCGATCAATTCGTCCGCTCGGGGGATAGGATGAGCGTCGGTCCGGGTGACAGCGTTCAAGCCCCGGTAGTCGACGCAGAATCTCAGTTCAGGTGTGGTGCCGGGGGCAGCGGCCTTGGGGACTAATACAACCGGACTGGCCCAGGGACTGTCCGAGGGCTCGATGACCCCGATCGTGAGCATTTTGGCCACTTCCTCTTGTATGCAGGCCCGTACCCGATCTGGTACGCGGTAGGCCCGGTGTCGGATAGGGGGACTGTCCCCGGTGTCCACGTCGTGCAAACACCAAGGGGTGACCCCGGGGGTGAGGGAGAACAGGGTAGCGAACCGCAGCAGGAGGTTCCGGCAGCCCTGGCGTTGCTCCGGGGTGAGGGCATCGGAGAGCCGGACCCCGTCCACGGAACCGTCATTCTCCCGAGTCTTCAGGAGATCCGGGAGGGGTTCGGAGTCTTCCTCTGCCCCACTGTCCGTAGCCATCAGGAGGCTGAGTTCTGAGCGCACAAAGTGTGGTTTGAGTCTGTTGGTGTGGAGGACCCGAAGGGGGTTCCGGGAGGTCCCCATGTCGATGAGGTAAGTGACGGGGCTTTTGCGCTCGACCACCTTGAAGGGCCCCGTCCACTTATCTTGCAAGGCACATGGTTCGGTGGGGGACATCACCCACACTTGTTGACCAGGCTCGAACTCGACGGGGGAGGCATTGTGATCATACCATCTCTTCATGTCTTCCTGGCTGGCCTCGAGGTTCGCCTTGGCCATCTCCCTGAAGCGCCGGGTCTGATTGCGTAGGGCCAGGAGGTATTTGAAGACGTCTGGAGGGGTCTTTAGGGGGGCCAACTCCCAACCTTCCCTGACTAGGCTGAGGGGCCCTCGCACAGGGTGCCCGTACAGGAGTTCGAAAGGGCTAAAGCCGAGGGACTTCTGGGGAACTTCTCGGTAGGCGAAGAGGAGGCACGGGAGTAGTACATCCCACTGGCGACGGAGGGGCTCTTCCAATCCCCCAATCATCCCCTTGAGAGTGCGGTTGAAACGCTCCACTAGTCCGTTCCCTTGGGGGTGATAGGGGGTCGTGAATCTGTAGGTGACCCCGCATTGTTGCCAGAGGGACTTCATGTATTTGGAGATGAAGTTCGTGCCTCGGTCGCTGACGACTTCTCGGGGGAAGCCCACCCGGGAGAAGATCCCCATTAGGGCCCGGCCAACCACCGGAGCTGTCACGGTTCGTAGGGGCACCGCCTCGGGGTAGCGGGTGGCGTGGTCCACCAGTACCAGGATGAACCTGTGTCCTTGTGCCGTGCGGGGGTCCAGGGGCCCCACAATGTCTATTCCTACCCTCTCGAACGGGGTGGTGACCACAGGGAAGGGTTGCAGAGGGGCTTTCAGCTTACGGCCACTTTTCCCGCTGGCTTGGCACGTGGGGCAGGACCGGCAGTGGTTCAGGACGTCGTTCCTCATTTTCGGCCAGAAAAAGTGGGTCACTAGGCGACTGTAAGTCTTGTCCTGGCCCAGGTGTCCAGCCAGGGGGACATCGTGGGCCAGGTTGAGTAGGAAGTCTCTGAAGCGGAGAGGTACCACCAGCACCCGACCGGCCCCTAGCTCCGCGATTCTCTGTTCGCTGTATAGCAGGTCGTTATCCCAATAGACCCAATGAGTTCCGGTGGCGTCCCCTGCGCTCTGGGCGCTGGCTTGCTGTCGGAGTCCCTCGAGGGCGGGGCAGGTCTTTTGCTCCTGGCGGAACTGTTCTTGGGTGGGCCCCCCTTCTTGACGCCACTGAGCCAGGCCGGGAAGGTCCTGGGGTTGCGCGACTCCTTCGGCCGTTGGTTCTGGGGGGTTGGCCTCGTCGTTGTCCTCTACTGGGGCGACCGGGGGTGGAGGTGCTGGCCATTCCGGTTCTTCTGATCGGGGGACAGCACGGGCGGCCATGGACCGGGTGGTTATGCAGGCCCAGTCCGGGAGGCCCAGCATCCCCAGGTGCTCTCTTCTCTCGACGGTGGCCCACGGGGAACTCTCGAGGTCATTCCCCAGGAGGCAGTCCACGGGGGCATCATCCCGGACCGTCACCTTCAACAGGCCGGAGACCCCTCCCCATTCGAATGGGACGCAGGCCATTTGACACAGACTTTCGGAATTGTCGGCTGAGCGGACGGGGCAGAGAATGTTCGGCAGGATCTGCTCGGGCTTCACCAGGTGACAGCGGACGGCCGTCACACTGGCGCCCGTGTCACGTAAGGCCTCGGCCCGACGCCCATTAATGGTCACCCACTGACCGTATTTCCGGGTGTTGGCGGGTAGGGGAGCCCGCGGGACCATGTCTTTTCCCCCGAGGCACGCTAGAACCATGGCGGCCGGTTCCCACTCTGGCCGGGCCGGCTCATATTCTTCCTGTTCCTCTGATAGTCGTTCTTCCCCCAGGGCGGCGGCAGCTACCTGGCGGGGCCTTGGTGTTTGGTTCTGCGGGCAGCTCGGGTCATTGGCGTAGTGGCCGACTCGCTGGCATCGGTGGCACGTGACGTTGGCTCGGAACCCAGGACGCATCGGGGGGTTGCCCCGGCCGGCCGGGGGCGGGGTGCTGGCCACGGGCGTTGCCGGGATGGTGTCTCTCCCTCGGCCCTGGCCTCCTCCTCCTCGAGGACGGTGCTGGCCTTGGTTGCTTCGGTTCTGCTCGTGTGGCCCTCTCCGGCCCACTCGGGTGCTTTCCCATCGGTCAGCTTCGGCGGCGAGCTGCCGGGGGTCAGTCAATTTACTGTCGAGGAGGTGCTACCTGAGCTCGACGAAACAGTTGTTCGACAGGTGCTCCCATACCATAAGGTTAAAGAGTTGTTCGTAGGTCGTGACATGGCTCCCCTTGATCCAACCCTCGAAGGCTCGGCTGAAATAGTTAACGTACTCCACCCAAGTTGTACCCGGGATCCGGGTGCAATCTCTGAACCTCTGGCGGTACATCTCGGGTGTGAGGCCGTAGCGGGTGAGGAGGGCAGCCTTCATGTGGTCGTAGGACGACATTTGGTGATCTGGGAGCTGCAGCAGGGCATCGCGACCTTCGTTGACGAACCTCCCCCATAGTCCGGCTCCGCAATCACTCCGGTCGATCCGGTGGGAGGTCATGGCGATCTCGTAGGCTTTGAACCACTGTTGTATGTCGTCTTCTCGGACATACTCTCGGACAACATCCTTGGGGATGTGGACTTTTTTCTCGGTTGGCCCCGGGGTGTGCGGTCGCTCAGGCACCCCCGGTTCTTTATTCTGTTTCCGAAGTTCTATTTCTGCCAGTTTGCGCTCGTGTTCGAGTGTTATTCTCTTTTCCTCAAGCTCTCTCTGTCTCTGCTTTTCTTCTCGTTCTTCTCGGAGCCGCATATGCTCTAGATTTAGTTTCTGCTCGGCTAACTTGAGTTCACCGTCCATCTTGAGTCGTGCCATTTCCAACTCGTGTAATCTGGTTCTTTCTCTTTCCTGGATCTCCTCCTGCGAGAGGCCCGTTCCCCGCTCCTCGGGAGCCGTGGCGTTCCCCTCCGGTGTGACACTGTTTTGGTCGGAGGGCCCGGCGATCCCAGTTTCTGTCCACGACTCAAGGGCGCGCTTCAAATCATCTTTTGTACTCAGGCCGGTGGTAGCAATGCCTAGTTCCATGCAGAATTCCTTTAGTTCGCGGTGGCTGTATTCTTCCAACTTATCCATTTGGAATCTTTCAGTGGAACCGCTATCTTTGGCTGACATCGTGGTTTTGTCGTGGGGTGAGCTACTCTCTGTACGATTACGCGTTGATTCGGATCGCGCCGCTGGCCACCAATGTTAGACGGACCGGGAGGGTCGGCCGAGGACAAGGGGAGAGGTCTCCGGGGAGAGCCGTCTCCAGCGATCGTACAGATAAATAACTTCCCCCCCCCCCACAGACAGACACCACACAAGGAGAAGATTTAGCGTTCTTTATATGCACTTCTTAAGGTACGATGAAATAGTACAAGGAGGTCTGGACTCAGGGGTCCCCTCGATTTTAGTCTCTCAGGATAGGGAAAGGGTAGCGGGACAGTCTGTTTACCAGTCTGGTAGTTCGGATGGAATGATGATTAGCTCACAATCCTCGAGCTTGGTGGTTTAGCTGGTACGGGCCGCGGCAGCGCCAGCAGGTCCCGGTAGAGATGGTCGGTACACGGTCCGCGGCAGCGCCAGCAGGTCCCGGTGAGGATGGTCGTTACAACGGGCCGCGGCAGCGCCAGCAGGTCCCGGTGAGGATGGTCGATACAACGGGCCGCGGCAGCGCCAGCAGGTCCCGACGAGGATGGATGTTGCAGAAGGCCGCGGCAGCGCCAGCAGGCAGGACGATAGTTCGCAAGATAGGGCTACGGCAGCGCCAGTAGTCCGTCAAGGCTGAGTTCTCTCGGTGTCTCTCGACTCCAGGATACAACTGCCTTCCTGCTCCGGAGCTGCCCCAGTTATAGGGTAGGCGCCCTTTGATGTCCGGACCCTCGCACTTGGAGGTCGGAGGGCCCGGGATGAAGGTGTCCAGACACCCAGCAGGGGGTGGAGCCAGCGCCTGGGGGAGCTGGAGGCGATCGGCACCTGGCGGGGGAAGAGCCCTTGACGCTTCGTTCTCCCATTGATCTGCCAAGTGGTCCGCTCACCTCCTGGGTGGATGGTGGTGCCGGGATGTCGGGCCGGCCAGGCCCAGGGTTAGGGTCGGGTGGAGGCCACGCGGCCTCGTGGTGCAGGGCCCAAGATGGCGGCTTGACCCGGCCGGGGGAGCCGGTGGGGGCTGGGGCCCTGTCATGCGGGGAGGGAGCGAGCCCTTCGTGTGGCCTGTCCAACAGTAGTTTTAAAGCTTGAAGAATTTTCTGGATTCACCTGCTGTGCATTATCCCGCCATCTAGTGGTTGGGTTTGGAATCTTTGTTAGTTCCTTTTTTAGGTCTCGCCTAGGCAGCGATTGCACTATCTATTCGAGACATGTTGTAATTAGGTGTGGGCTTAAAGCTCCGCCCATTTTCCACCTATCTTTTCAATTGGCTTCTGTTACTGTCCTTTCTAAATGCTTGATTTTGATTCGTGAATAGTCGTAGTAGTCCCTCCTTAGTACCGCCTTTTCTACTTTTGTAACCTCTCATGAGGACTTTCAGTAATGCAACAGCTATTGTATTGCAAATGTTTTTTTTCTATGATTTTTTTAAGAAATAGGCGCGGGTGCCATGATTGCTTGAAAAATACATAAAAAGTAATGCGAGACCTATTGCATTGCAAATGTTGGTTATCTTTTTTTGTTGCAGGGCATAGCCTGTAGCCAGTTGATGTCCAATTCTCCTATGACATCAGACGTGTGCCCCGGAAGTCCCTGTGCGTGGTCGCCATCTTCAGATTCTTTTTCCCCTCCGCGACGTCCTGGGTTAGTTGGCTTCCTCTGCGTCTTTAAAGTTGCATAATCTTCTCTCTCTTCGTCTCACCTCATTTTATACACTGGGGAGGTGGAAGGTCGCATATATATCCATAAAATTCTTCAAGCTGCAAAACTACTCCTGCTGGTAACCATTTCGTTTTGCAGCATGAATCCTTTTCTGGATTCACATTCTGTGTATTGATTTAATACATCCGGTTACTCCTGATGGTGTCAAAAATTAGTTTGAGCTTGCAAATAGATGTTTCAGTACTCTTTGGCCCACTTCTGACTCCTTTTTCACTTGTGTATCCAAATAATAATAGTGTTTTGGTGAAGGTATGGAAGGATGACCATGTGGCTGCAATACATTTTTTGTTTAAAGGCACATTTGCTATGAAGACCAGGGTCGCTCATTTCTTACTTATGGAGTGTGCTCTGGGCTTTGTTTCCAAGCGCACACGTGCTGTTTAATAGCATTATTAGATTGTTTGCACTATCCACCCTGCAATGGTGCTTTTTGTCACCAGTGAGCACTACCTTGAGCCCATAAAAATATGAACTGACTTCCGTTTCTGAACTTCCGTGTCCTTTCCAAGTAATACATCACATCTCTGCAAAAGGCTAGCATATGCAGTGCCCTATCAGCTTGTGTCTTTGGCTGCAGGAAGAAAAAAAAACAGTTGAATGGTTTGATTTACATTGAACTGTGATAGGACTTTGGGGAGGAAATGTCGGTTAGCCGCATGGCTACCTTTCCTTGTGTATTTGCAGGTAGGGTTCTTGAGTGGTTAGTGCCTGCAGCTCACTCACCCTGTGTAGTGACGTGACTGCAATTAGAAAGGTGGTCTTTAAGGTTAGGAACCGTGCTATTTCTTGTGCAGAAGTTCAAAGGGCGCCTTCATAATGCAAGGTTGAGGTTCCACAAAGGCATCAGCGTTGACCTTGGTGGAGTTATTCTCGTGGCTCTCTCTAGGAACCTTTTGATAAGTGTTGCTGTGAAAAGGCTTCGCCCTATGCATCCCCTTGTCTAGGCTACTATTTCCACCAAGTATACTTTCAGTGAGGCATACGATAGTCCGTTATATAGCAAGTATGTGAGGTATCCAATCCACTGTGGATTCATCCATTTTGTTGTGAAACATTCAATTGTTTCTGCACCACAGGACACATGTCTGCCATTTTGCTGTGTAGCACTTCCTTGTGCTTACCCTTCTACCCTCTTTGAGGATGTTCACAGATCATTAAGGTAGGTTCAAGTGTCTGACCTCTATGTCCTTAGGAACCACACTGCTAGGGTCAGGCTGCTCGCTTCTGGGTGTTGGATCTTCCCTTTCTGCAAGGAGAGGAGGAAGTGAGTTTATCGCAACGTTTTTGCATTTCCCTGCGCCATTTCCACCAGGTCCAAGAACCAAGTTCTGGGGCGAATAGGATCAATGACATCTGTGACAGCTTGTACTTGCTTATCGCTAGAGGTACCAGGGGAATCTGAGGAAAGGAGCATGCAAGTTTCCTTCCCCAGACTATCAACAGGGTATTCCCCTGGCATCAGGAGGGTGCCTGGGCGCATAGTCTGGGCATTTTGCATTCTCTGGGTTACCGAACAAGTGAATGTCTGGGGTACCCCATATGCGGAAGACATCTTGGACCACTAGTTTGTTCAGTTCCCATTTGTGAGAGAGAAGAATGCTTGTTTGCTAAGCCTGTTTGCCTCTTCATTTCTTGCAGGTGTATCGTTATTAGGGTTATTTTTCTCTGCATGGTCCATTTACAGATCGCTTGGGCTAGTCAACACAGCATGTGCAACCTTCTTTGCTTGTTTAGGAAGAACATCATGGTTCTCTTGTCCATTTGTATTAGTACCGTCCTACCCTTAACATGCAATCTAGAAGGCCTTTAGGGCCAGGAAGACTCTTTAGCTCCAGGACATTTAAGGGCTGGATTACTTCCTCTGCCTGCCATAGTTCTCAGATTTTTAGTCCCCTCCCTCCCCATCTCGTGTGAGACTCATCCATGGTGATTGTCACTGTTGGAGTTGGCTGTGTGAAAGTGTTGCTCACTGTTGTGCTGCCCACTTCCACAAAATCCGGACTGAGGACACTGCACTGGCTCCCTATAAAGGAAAGAGTAAACTTTATATCACTCTGCATCGCTCACCAGACTTTCTGGTCTCTAGGCCCGGCAATCAATCTCCCTCTCATCACACCCTATCTCCCCACAAGACAGTTGCGCTCCACCACTGCGAATCTAGCCATTGTGCCGCCAATAAAGAAATCAAGGTCTGGAGGCCGCTCCTTCTCTTATAATGTAGCTAGGAGGTGGAACGCTCTACCCCAGCATCTCAGATCTAATCCTGATATTCTCTCCTTCCGCAAACAGCTGAAAACGCTCCTGTTCACTACATAACTGTGGAGCTGAATCTGCCTCTTCCTAACCCAAACCTCAGTTGGTATGCTTAGCGCTTGGACGCCTCAGGGCAGCTACGTGCGCTTTAGAAATCGGAGTTCATTCGTTCATTCACAATGTCATCTCTCCTGCACTCTGTGTTACAACGACTAGAACTTTCCAACTCCTGTTGTCTTGCACCATTGGTTCTGGATCCATTCTTGCAGTGGTCTCATGTGTAGTCGTGCATTAAGGTTGAGTGGGATGCATGAGGCTTCATGCTCATCATTTCCCTAACTGGTCTCACGGTCAGAGACTGACCCCTGCGGTAAAGGCAAGCTTGCTCTGTTATTTCTTGAATACTTTTGAGGATGAGATAGGCTCTCTCCCTCACCTGGCTGATTCTTGCGCCTAGGACAATCTTTTTTTCCAGGTACCTTAAAGACTTTTCTAGGTTTACTGTGAAACCCAGTCTGTGGAGTGTGTGGTCATTTCGCTTTGCGAGTACAAGCTTACTTTTATTAGCCAGTCATTTAGTTACGGATACACATGTTATCTTTCTCGTCAGACACTGCCACTAGGCACTTTGGGAACATCATGGGTGCTGACTTGATTCCAAAGGCAGTGCCTTGAATTGGTAGTGGTTTTTGTTGACAAGGAAACATAGATATTTCTTGTGTTGTGGTTCATGGGAATCTATAGGTAGGCATCTGTTGTTGTGTAGTCCTTTTCTTACAGGGACGGGATAACATCTTGGGGTGTGGGCAGTTTGAATTATTGCGTTGCTATTTACTTCTCGCTGCAAGCAGCACCTCTCTTCCCAGCCTGTGATCTTGTTTTTGGTCTGCCTCTGGTGGTCTCTTTATGAGTTCTATGCAGTATCCTTGTTGGGTCATGTTGAGAATACATTTGCAAGGTGGTTCCCTTCCCCTGGCTCTGCCCTGATAAGGCTGACGCTGTGCCAGTTGAAACAGTTGCTGTTGTTGTGACCCTTGTTGCAATGCTGTCTGCTGATAAGATGGCTGTGAGTACTGCCCCTCAGTGAGGAGTGCCCTTCAGTGGAGAGTGCCACAGTGCGGAGTGCCCCCGAGTGAGGATCTTCTTCCCAATGAGCAGTGCCCCTTTAGTGAGTAGTGCTCCTCAGTGAGAAGTGCCACCAGCTAGGAGTTTGCTTCAGAGAGGATTGTCACAGTGAGGAGTGCCCTTATGTGAGGAGTGCCATCAGTGAGGAGTACCCTTCAGCGAAGAGTGCCCCAGAGCGAGGATCCTCTTCCCAGCGAGGAGAGCCCCACAGAGGGTTCCTCTTAACCAGCAAGGAGTGCCCCAGAGGCGTCCTCCAGAGTGAGGATCCTCTTCGCAGCGAGGATCCTCTTCGCAGCGAGGAGTGCCCCAGAGCGAGGATCCTCTTCCCAGCGAGGATCCTCTTCCAAGCGAGGAGTGCCCCAGGGAGAGGATCCTCTTCCCAGCGAGGAGTGCCCCAGAGGGAGGATCCTCTTCCCAGCAAAGAGTGCCCCAGAGCAAGGATCCTCTTCCCAGCGAGGATCCTCTTCCAAGCGAGGAGTGCCTCAGGGCGAGGAGCCTCTTCCCAGCGAGGAGTGCCCCAGAGCGAGGATACACTTCCCAGCGAAGAGTGCCCCAGAGTGAGGATCCTCTTCCCAGCGAGGAGTGCCCAGAGCGAGGATCCTCTTTCCAGCAAAGAGTGCCCCAGAGCAAGGATCCTCTTCCCAGCGAGGAGTGCCCAGAGCGAGGATCCTCTTCCCAGCAAAGAGTGCCCCAGAGCAAGCATCCTCTTCCCAGCAAAGAGTGCCCCAGAGCAAGCATCCTCTTCCCAGCGAAGAGTGCCAGAGAGCAAAGATCCTCTTCCCAGCAAAGAGTGTCCCAGAGTGAGGATCCTCTTCCCAGCGAGGAGTGCCCCAGAGCGAGGATCCTCTTCCCAGCGACGAGAGCCCCACAGCAAGGTTCCTCTTAACCAGCAAGGAGTGCCCCAGAGGCGTCCTCCAGAGCGAGGATCCTCTTCGCAGCGAGGATCCTCTTCGCAGCGAGGAGTGCCCCAGAGCGAGGATCCTCTTCCCAGCGAGGATCCTCTTCCAAGCGAGGAGTGCCCCAGGGAGAGGATCCTCTTCCCAGCGAGGAGTGCCCCAGAGGGAGGATCCTCTTCCCAGCAAAGAGTGCCCCAGAGCAAGGATCCTCTTCCCAGCAAAGAGTGCCCCAGAGCAAGGATCCTCTTCCCAGCGAGGATCCTCTTCCAAGCGAGGAGTGCCTCAGGGCGAGGAGCCTCATCCCAGCGAGGAGTGCCCCAGAGCGAGGATACACTTCCCAGCGAAGAGTGCCCCAGAGTGAGGATCCTCTTCCCAGCGAGGAGTGCCCAGAGCGAGGATCCTCTTTCCAGCAAAGAGTGCCCCAGAGCAAGGATCCTCTTCCCAGCGAGGAGTGCCCAGAGCGAGGATCCTCTTCCCAGCAAAGAGTGCCCCAGAGCAAGCATCCTCTTCCCAGCAAAGAGTGCCCCAGAGCAAGCATCCTCTTCCCAGCGAAGAGTGCCAGAGAGCAAAGATCCTCTTCCTAGCAAAGAGTGTCCCAGAGTGAGGATCCTCTTCCCAGCGAGGAGTGCCCCAGAGCGAGGATCCTCTTCCCAGCGACGAGAGCCCCACAGCAAGGTTCCTCTTAACCAGCAAGGAGTGCCCTAGAGGCGTGCCCCAGAGCGAGGATCCTCTTCCCAGCGAGGATCCTCTTCGCAGCGAGGAGTGCCCCAGGGCGAGGATCCTCTTCCCAGCGAGGAGGGCCCCAGGGCGAGGAGCCTCTTCCCAGCGAGGAGGGCCCCAGAGCAAGGATCCTCTTCCCACCAAAGAGTGCCCCAGAGCAAGGATCCTCTTCCCAGCAAGGAGTGCCCCATGGGCGAGGATCCTCTTCCCAGCAAGGAGTGCCTCAGAGCGAGAAGCCTCTTCCCAGCGAGGAGTGCCACAGGGCGAGGAGCCTCTTCCCAGCGAAGAGTGCCCCAGAGCGAGGATCCTCTTCCCAGCGAGCAGTGCCCCAGAGCGAGGATCCACTTCCCAGCGAGGACAGCCCCAGAGCAAGGATCCTCTTCCCAGCGAAGAGTGCCCCAGAGCAAGGATCCTCTTCCCAGCGAGGAGTGGCCAGAGTGAGGATCCTCTTCCCAGCAAAGAGTGCCCCAGAGCAAGGATCCTCTTCCAAGCGAGGAGAGCCCCACAGCGAGGTTCCTCTTAACCAGCAAGGAGTGCCCTAGAGGCGTGCCCCAGGGCGAGGATCCTCTTCGCAGCGAGGATCCTCTTCGCAGTGAGGAGTGCCCCAGAGCAAGCATCCTCTTCCCAGCGAAGAGTGCCAGAGAGCAAAGATCCTCTTCCCAGCAAAGAGTGTCCCAGAGTGAGGATCCTCTTCCCAGCGAGGAGTGCCCCAGAGCGAGGATCCTCTTCCCAGCGACGAGAGCCCCACAGCAAGGTTCCTCTTAACCAGCAAGGAGTGCCCCCAGAGGCGTGCCCCAGAGCGAGGATCCTCTTCCCAGCGAGGATCCTCTTCCCAGCGAGGAGTGCCCCAGGGCGAGGATCCTCTTCCCAGCGAGGAGGGCCCCAGGGCGAGGAGCCTCTTCCCAGCGAGGAGGGCTCCAGAGCAAGGATCCTCTTCCCAGCAAGGAGTGCCCCATGGGCGAGGATCCTCTTCCCAGCAAGGAGTGCCCCATGGGCGAGGAGCCTCTTCCCAGCGAGGAGTGCCACAGGGCGAGGAGCCTCTTCCCAGCGAAGAGTGCCCCAGAGCGAGGATTATCTTCCCAGCGAGGAGTGCCACAGGGCGAGGATCCACTTCCCAGCGAGGACAGCCCCAGAGCAAGGATCCTCTTCCCAGCGAAGAGTGCCCCAGAGCAAGGATCCTCTTCCCAGCGAGGAGTGGCCAGAGTGAGGATCCTCTTCCCAGCAAAGAGTGCCCCAGAGCAAGGATCTTCTTCCCAGCGAGGAGTGCCCCAGAGCGAGGATCCTCTTCCAAGCGAGGAGAGCCTCACAGCGAGATACCTCTTAACCAGCAAGGAGTGCCCTAGAGGCGTGCCCCAGGGCAAGGATCCTCTTCCCAGCGAAGATCCTCTTCCCAGCGAGGAGTGCCACAGGGTGAGGATCCTCTTCCCAGCGAGGAGGGCCCCAGGGCAAGGAGCGTCTTCCCAGCGAGGAGCGCCCCAGAGCAAGGATCCTCTTCCCAGCAAAGAGTGCCCCAGAGCAAGGATCCTCTTCCCAGCAAAGAGTGCCCCACAGCAAGGTTCCTCTTAACCAGCAAGGAGTGCCCCAGAGGCGTGCCCCAGAGCGAGGATCCTCTTCCCAGCAAGGAGTGCCCCAGGGCGAGGATCCTCTTCCCAGCAAGGAGTGCCCCAGAGCAAGCATCCTCTTCCCAGCGAAGAGTGCCAGAGAGCAAAGATCCTCTTCCCAGCAAAGAGTGTCCCAGAGTGAGGATCCTCTTCCCAGCGAGGAGTGCCCCAGAGCGAGGATCCTCTTCCCAGCGACGAGAGCCCCACAGCAAGGTTCCTCTTAACCAGCAAGGAGTGCCCCAGAGGCGTCCTCCAGAGCGAGGATCCTCTTCGCAGCGAGGATCCTCTTCGCAGCGAGGAGTGCCCCAGAGCGAGGATCCTCTTCCCAGCGAGGATCCTCTTCCAAGCGAGGAGTGCCCCAGGGAGAGGATCCTCTTCCCAGCGAGGAGTGCCCCAGAGGGAGGATCCTCTTCCCAGCAAAGAGTGCCCCAGAGCAAGGATCCTCTTCCCAGCAAAGAGTGCCCCAGAGCAAGGATCCTCTTCCCAGCGAGGATCCTCTTCCAAGCGAGGAGTGCCTCAGGGCGAGGAGCCTCTTCCCAGCGAGGAGTGCCCCAGAGCGAGGATACACTTCCCAGCGAAGAGTGCCCCAGAGTGAGGATCCTCTTCCCAGCGAGGAGTGCCCAGAGCGAGGATCCTCTTTCCAGCAAAGAGTGCCCCAGAGCAAGGATCCTCTTCCCAGCGAGGAGTGCCCAGAGCGAGGATCCTCTTCCCAGCAAAGAGTGCCCCAGAGCAAGCATCCTCTTCCCAGCAAAGAGTGCCCCAGAGCAAGCATCCTCTTCCCAGCGAAGAGTGCCAGAGAGCAAAGATCCTCTTCCCAGCAAAGAGTGTCCCAGAGGGAGGATCCTCTTCCCAGCGAGGAGTGCCCCAGAGCGAGGATCCTCTTCCCAGCGACGAGAGCCCCACAGCAAGGTTCCTCTTAACCAGCAAGGAGTGCCCCAGAGGCGTGCCCCAGAGCGAGGATCCTCTTCCCAGCGAGGATCCTCTTCCCAGCGAGGAGAGCCCCAGGGCGAGGATCCTCTTCCCAGCGAGGAGGGCCCCAGGGCGAGGAGCCTCTTCCCAGCGAGGAGGGCCCCAGAGCAAGGATCCTCTTCCCAGCAAAGAGTGCCCCAGAGCAAGGATCCTCTTCCCAGCAAGGAGTGCCCCATGGGCGAGGATCCTCTTCCCAGCAAGGAGTGCCTCAGAGCGAGAAGCCTCTTCCCAGCGAGGAGTGCCACAGGGCGAGGAGCCTCTTCCCAGCGAAGAGTGCCCCAGAGCGAGGATCCTCTTCCCAGCGAGCAGTGCCCCAGAGCGAGGATCCACTTCCCAGCGAGGACAGCCCCAGAGCAAGGATCCTCTTCCCAGCGAAGAGTGCCCCAGAGCAAGGATCCTCTTCCCAGCGAGGAGTGGCCAGAGTGAGGATCCTCTTCCCGGCAAAGAGTGCCCCAGAGCAAGGATCCTCTTCCAAGCGAGGAGAGCCCCACAGCGAGGTTCCTCTTAACCAGCAAGGAGTGCCCTAGAGGCGTGCCCCAGGGCGAGGATCCTCTTCGCAGCGAGGATCCTCTTCGCAGTGAGGAGTGCCGCAGAGCAAGCATCCTCTTCCCAGCGAAGAGTGCCAGAGAGCAAAGATCCTCTTCCCAGCAAAGAGTGTCCCAGAGTGAGGATCCTCTTCCCAGCGAGGAGTGCCCCAGAGCGAGGATCCTCTTCCCAGCGACGAGAGCCCCACAGCAAGGTTCCTCTTAACCAGCAAGGAGTGCCCCCAGAGGCGTGCCCCAGAGCGAGGATCCTCTTCCCAGCGAGGATCCTCTTCCCAGCGAGGAGTGCCCCAGGGCGAGGATCCTCTTCCCAGCGAGGAGGGCCCCAGGGCGAGGAGCCTCTTCCCAGCGAGGAGGGCTCCAGAGCAAGGATCCTCTTCCCAGCAAGGAGTGCCCCATGGGCGAGGAGCCTCTTCCCAGCGAGGAGTGCCACAGGGCGAGGAGCCTCTTCCCAGCGAAGAGTGCCCCAGAGCGAGGATTATCTTCCCAGCGAGGAGTGCCACAGGGCGAGGATCCACTTCCCAGCGAGGACAGCCCCAGAGCAAGGATCCTCTTCCCAGCGAAGAGTGCCCCAGAGCAAGGATCCTCTTCCCAGCGAGGAGTGGCCAGAGTGAGGATCCTCTTCCCAGCAAAGAGTGCCCCAGAGCAAGGATCTTCTTCCCAGCG
The DNA here is from genome assembly GCF_964204655.1 of Triturus cristatus. Taxonomy (NCBI): domain Eukaryota; kingdom Metazoa; phylum Chordata; class Amphibia; order Caudata; family Salamandridae; genus Triturus; species Triturus cristatus. The sequence continues at coordinate 1,862,797,747 of NC_140590.1, forward strand.
AGGAGTGCCCCAGAGCGAGGATCCTCTTCCAAGCGAGGAGAGCCCCACAGCGAGATACCTCTTAACCAGCAAGGAGTGCCCTAGAGGCGTGCCCCAGGGCAAGGATCCTCTTCCCAGCGAAGATCCTCTTCCCAGCGAGGAGTGCCACAGGGTGAGGATCCTCTTCCCAGCGAGGAGGGCCCCAGGGCAAGGAGCGTCTTCCCAGCGAGGAGTGCCCCAGAGCAAGGATCCTCTTCCCAGCAAAGAGTGCCCCACAGCAAGGTTCCTCTTAACCAGCAAGGAGTGCCCCAGAGGCGTGCCCCAGAGCGAGGATCCTCTTCCCAGCAAGGAGTGCCCCAGGGCGAGGATCCTCTTCCCAGCAAGGAGTGCCCCAGGGCGAGGATCCTCTTCCCAGCAAGGAGTGCCCCAGGGTGAGGATCCTCTTCCCAGCGAGGAGAGCCCCAGGGCGAGGATCCTCTTCCCAGCGAGGAGAGCCCCAGGGCGAGGAGCCTCTTCCCAGCGAGGAGTGCCCCAGAGCAAGGATCCTCTTCCCAGCAAAGAGTGCCCCAGAGCATGGATCCTCTTCCCAGCGAGGAGTGCCCCAGGGCGAGGATCCTCTTCCCAGCGAGGAGTGCCCCAGAGCGAGGAGCCTCTTCCCAGAGAGGAGTGCCCCAGAGCAAGGATTGTCTTCCCAGCGAGGATCCTCTTCCCAGCGAGGAGTGCCCAGAGCGAGGATCCTCTTCCCAGCGAAGAGTGCCCCAGAGCGAGGATCCTCTTCCCAGCGAAGAGTGCCCCAGAGCGAGGATCCTCTTCCCAGCAAAGAGTGCCCCAGAGTGAGGATCCTCTTCCCAGCAAAGAGTGCCCCAGAGTGAGGATCCTCTTCCCAGCAAAGAGTGCCCCAGAGTGAGGATCTTCTTCCCAGTGAGGAGTGCCCCAGAGCGAGGATCCTCTTCCCAGCGAGGACAGCCCCAGAGCAAGGATCCTCTTCCCAGCGAGGATAGCCCCAGAGCAAGGATCCTCTTCCCAGCGAAGAGTGCCCAGAGCGAGGATCCTCTTCCCAGCAAAGAGTGCCCCAGAGCAAGGATCTTCTTCCCAGCAAGGAGAGCCCCACAGCGAGGTTCCTCTTAACCAGCAAGGAGTGCCCTAGAGGCGTGTCCCAGAGCGAGGATCCTCTTCCCAGCGAGGAGAGCCCCACAGCGAGGTTCCTCTTAACCAGCAAGGAGTGCCCTAGAGGCGTGTCCCAGAGCGAGGATCCTCTTCGCAGCGAGGATCCTCTTCGCAGTGAGGAGTGCGCCAGAGCGAGGATCCTCTTCCCAGCGAGGAGTGCCACAGGGCGAGGATCCACTTCCCAGCGAGGACAGCCCCAGAGCAAGGATCCTCTTCCCAGCGAAGAGTGCCCCAGAGCAAGGATCCTCTTCCCAGCGAGGAGTGGCCAGAGTGAGGATCCTCTTCCCAGCAAAGAGTGCCCCAGAGCAAGGATCTTCTTCCCAGCGAGGAGTGCCCCAGAGCGAGGATCCTCTTCCAAGCGAGGAGAGCCTCACAGCGAGATACCTCTTAACCAGCAAGGAGTGCCCTAGAGGCGTGCCCCAGGGCAAGGATCCTCTTCCCAGCGAAGATCCTCTTCCCAGCGAGGAGTGCCACAGGGTGAGGATCCTCTTCCCAGCAAAGAGTGTCCCAGAGTGAGGATCCTCTTCCCAGCGAGGAGTGCCGCAGAGCGAGGATCCTCTTCCCAGCGAGGAGAGCCCCACAGAGGGTTCCTCTTAACCAGCAAGGAGTGCCCCAGAGGCGTCCTCCAGAGTGAGGATCCTCTTCGCAGCGAGGATCCTCTTCGCAGCGAGGAGTGCCCCAGAGCGAGGATCCTCTTCCCAGCGAGGATCCTCTTCCAAGCGAGGAGTGCCCCAGGGAGAGGATCCTCTTCCCAGCGAGGAGTGCCCCAGAGGGAGGATCCTCTTCCCAGCAAAGAGTGCCCCAGAGCAAGGATCCTCTTCCCAGCGAGGATCCTCTTCCAAGCGAGGAGTGCCTCAGGGCGAGGAGCCTCTTCCCAGCGAGGAGTGCCCCAGAGCGAGGATACACTTCCCAGCGAAGAGTGCCCCAGAGTGAGGATCCTCTTCCCAGCGAGGAGTGCCCAGAGCGAGGATCCTCTTTCCAGCAAAGAGTGCCCCAGAGCAAGGATCCTCTTCCCAGCGAGAAGTGCCCAGAGCGAGGATCCTCTTCCCAGCAAAGAGTGCCCCAGAGCAAGCATCCTCTTCCCAGCGAAGAGTGCCCCAGAGCAAGCATCCTCTTCCCAGCGAAGAGTGCCAGAGAGCAAAGATCCTCTTCCCAGCAAAGAGTGTCCCAGAGTGAGGATCCTCTTCCCAGCGAGGAGTGCCCCAGAGCGAGGATCCTCTTCCCAGCGACGAGAGCCCCACAGCAAGGTTCCTCTTAACCAGCAAGGAGTGCCCCAGAGGCGTCCTCCAGAGCGAGGATCCTCTTCGCAGCGAGGATCCTCTTCGCAGCGAGGAGTGCCCCAGAGCGAGGATCCTCTTCCCAGCGAGGATCCTCTTCCAAGCGAGGAGTGCCCCAGGGAGAGGATCCTCTTCCCAGCGAGGAGTGCCCCAGAGGGAGGATCCTCTTCCCAGCAAAGAGTGCCCCAGAGCAAGGATCCTCTTCCCAGCAAAGAGTGCCCCAGAGCAAGGATCCTCTTCCCAGCGAGGATCCTCTTCCAAGCGAGGAGTGCCTCAGGGCGAGGAGCCTCATCCCAGCGAGGAGTGCCCCAGAGCGAGGATACACTTCCCAGCGAAGAGTGCCCCAGAGTGAGGATCCTCTTCCCAGCGAGGAGTGCCCAGAGCGAGGATCCTCTTTCCAGCAAAGAGTGCCCCAGAGCAAGGATCCTCTTCCCAGCGAGGAGTGCCCAGAGCGAGGATCCTCTTCCCAGCAAAGAGTGCCCCAGAGCAAGCATCCTCTTCCCAGCAAAGAGTGCCCCAGAGCAAGCATCCTCTTCCCAGCGAAGAGTGCCAGAGAGCAAAGATCCTCTTCCCAGCAAAGAGTGTCCCAGAGTGAGGATCCTCTTCCCAGCGAGGAGTGCCCCAGAGCGAGGATCCTCTTCCCAGCGACGAGAGCCCCACAGCAAGGTTCCTCTTAACCAGCAAGGAGTGCCCTAGAGGCGTGCCCCAGAGCGAGGATCCTCTTCCCAGCGAGGATCCTCTTCGCAGCGAGGAGTGCCCCAGGGCGAGGATCCTCTTCCCAGCGAGGAGGGCCCCAGGGCGAGGAGCCTCTTCCCAGCGAGGAGGGCCCCAGAGCAAGGATCCTCTTCCCACCAAAGAGTGCCCCAGAGCAAGGATCCTCTTCCCAGCAAGGAGTGCCCCATGGGCGAGGATCCTCTTCCCAGCAAGGAGTGCCTCAGAGCGAGAAGCCTCTTCCCAGCGAGGAGTGCCACAGGGCGAGGAGCCTCTTCCCAGCGAAGAGTGCCCCAGAGCGAGGATCCTCTTCCCAGCGAGCAGTGCCCCAGAGCGAGGATCCACTTCCCAGCGAGGACAGCCCCAGAGCAAGGATCCTCTTCCCAGCGAAGAGTGCCCCAGAGCAAGGATCCTCTTCCCAGCGAGGAGTGGCCAGAGTGAGGATCCTCTTCCCAGCAAAGAGTGCCCCAGAGCAAGGATCCTCTTCCAAGCGAGGAGAGCCCCACAGCGAGGTTCCTCTTAACCAGCAAGGAGTGCCCTAGAGGCGTGCCCCAGGGCGAGGATCCTCTTCGCAGCGAGGATCCTCTTCGCAGTGAGGAGTGCCCCAGAGCAAGCATCCTCTTCCCAGCGAAGAGTGCCAGAGAGCAAAGATCCTCTTCCCAGCAAAGAGTGTCCCAGAGTGAGGATCCTCTTCCCAGCGAGGAGTGCCCCAGAGCGAGGATCCTCTTCCCAGCGACGAGAGCCCCACAGCAAGGTTCCTCTTAACCAGCAAGGAGTGCCCCCAGAGGCGTGCCCCAGAGCGAGGATCCTCTTCCCAGCGAGGATCCTCTTCCCAGCGAGGAGTGCCCCAGGGCGAGGATCCTCTTCCCAGCGAGGAGGGCCCCAGGGCGAGGAGCCTCTTCCCAGCGAGGAGGGCTCCAGAGCAAGGATCCTCTTCCCAGCAAGGAGTGCCCCATGGGCGAGGATCCTCTTCCCAGCAAGGAGTGCCCCATGGGCGAGGAGCCTCTTCCCAGCGAGGAGTGCCACAGGGCGAGGAGCCTCTTCCCAGCGAAGAGTGCCCCAGAGCGAGGATTATCTTCCCAGCGAGGAGTGCCACAGGGCGAGGATCCACTTCCCAGCGAGGACAGCCCCAGAGCAAGGATCCTCTTCCCAGCGAAGAGTGCCCCAGAGCAAGGATCCTCTTCCCAGCGAGGAGTGGCCAGAGTGAGGATCCTCTTCCCAGCAAAGAGTGCCCCAGAGCAAGGATCTTCTTCCCAGCGAGGAGTGCCCCAGAGCGAGGATCCTCTTCCAAGCGAGGAGAGCCTCACAGCGAGATACCTCTTAACCAGCAAGGAGTGCCCTAGAGGCGTGCCCCAGGGCAAGGATCCTCTTCCCAGCGAAGATCCTCTTCCCAGCGAGGAGTGCCACAGGGTGAGGATCCTCTTCCCAGCGAGGAGGGCCCCAGGGCAAGGAGCGTCTTCCCAGCGAGGAGCGCCCCAGAGCAAGGATCCTCTTCCCAGCAAAGAGTGCCCCAGAGCAAGGATCCTCTTCCCAGCAAAGAGTGCCCCACAGCAAGGTTCCTCTTAACCAGCAAGGAGTGCCCCAGAGGCGTGCCCCAGAGCGAGGATCCTCTTCCCAGCAAGGAGTGCCCCAGGGCGAGGATCCTCTTCCCAGCAAGGAGTGCCCCAGAGCAAGCATCCTCTTCCCAGCGAAGAGTGCCAGAGAGCAAAGATCCTCTTCCCAGCAAAGAGTGTCCCAGAGTGAGGATCCTCTTCCCAGCGAGGAGTGCCCCAGAGCGAGGATCCTCTTCCCAGCGACGAGAGCCCCACAGCAAGGTTCCTCTTAACCAGCAAGGAGTGCCCCAGAGGCGTCCTCCAGAGCGAGGATCCTCTTCGCAGCGAGGATCCTCTTCGCAGCGAGGAGTGCCCCAGAGCGAGGATCCTCTTCCCAGCGAGGATCCTCTTCCAAGCGAGGAGTGCCCCAGGGAGAGGATCCTCTTCCCAGCGAGGAGTGCCCCAGAGGGAGGATCCTCTTCCCAGCAAAGAGTGCCCCAGAGCAAGGATCCTCTTCCCAGCAAAGAGTGCCCCAGAGCAAGGATCCTCTTCCCAGCGAGGATCCTCTTCCAAGCGAGGAGTGCCTCAGGGCGAGGAGCCTCTTCCCAGCGAGGAGTGCCCCAGAGCGAGGATACACTTCCCAGCGAAGAGTGCCCCAGAGTGAGGATCCTCTTCCCAGCGAGGAGTGCCCAGAGCGAGGATCCTCTTTCCAGCAAAGAGTGCCCCAGAGCAAGGATCCTCTTCCCAGCGAGGAGTGCCCAGAGCGAGGATCCTCTTCCCAGCAAAGAGTGCCCCAGAGCAAGCATCCTCTTCCCAGCAAAGAGTGCCCCAGAGCAAGCATCCTCTTCCCAGCGAAGAGTGCCAGAGAGCAAAGATCCTCTTCCCAGCAAAGAGTGTCCCAGAGTGAGGATCCTCTTCCCAGCGAGGAGTGCCCCAGAGCGAGGATCCTCTTCCCAGCGACGAGAGCCCCACAGCAAGGTTCCTCTTAACCAGCAAGGAGTGCCCTAGAGGCGTGCCCCAGAGCGAGGATCCTCTTCCCAGCGAGGATCCTCTTCGCAGCGAGGAGTGCCCCAGGGCGAGGATCCTCTTCCCAGCGAGGAGGGCCCCAGGGCGAGGAGCCTCTTCCCAGCGAGGAGGGCCCCAGAGCAAGGATCCTCTTCCCACCAAAGAGTGCCCCAGAGCAAGGATCCTCTTCCCAGCAAGGAGTGCCCCATGGGCGAGGATCCTCTTCCCAGCAAGGAGTGCCTCAGAGCGAGAAGCCTCTTCCCAGCGAGGAGTGCCACAGGGCGAGGAGCCTCTTCCCAGCGAAGAGTGCCCCAGAGCGAGGATCCTCTTCCCAGCGAGCAGTGCCCCAGAGCGAGGATCCACTTCCCAGCGAGGACAGCCCCAGAGCAAGGATCCTCTTCCCAGCGAAGAGTGCCCCAGAGCAAGGATCCTCTTCCCAGCGAGGAGTGGCCAGAGTGAGGATCCTCTTCCCAGCAAAGAGTGCCCCAGAGCAAGGATCCTCTTCCAAGCGAGGAGAGCCCCACAGCGAGGTTCCTCTTAACCAGCAAGGAGTGCCCTAGAGGCGTGCCCCAGGGCGAGGATCCTCTTCGCAGCGAGGATCCTCTTCGCAGTGAGGAGTGCCCCAGAGCAAGCATCCTCTTCCCAGCGAAGAGTGCCAGAGAGCAAAGATCCTCTTCCCAGCAAAGAGTGTCCCAGAGTGAGGATCCTCTTCCCAGCGAGGAGTGCCCCAGAGCGAGGATCCTCTTCCCAGCGACGAGAGCCCCACAGCAAGGTTCCTCTTAACCAGCAAGGAGTGCCCCCAGAGGCGTGCCCCAGAGCGAGGATCCTCTTCCCAGCGAGGATCCTCTTCCCAGCGAGGAGTGCCCCAGGGCGAGGATCCTCTTCCCAGCGAGGAGGGCCCCAGGGCGAGGAGCCTCTTCCCAGCGAGGAGGGCTCCAGAGCAAGGATCCTCTTCCCAGCAAGGAGTGCCCCATGGGCGAGGATCCTCTTCCCAGCAAGGAGTGCCCCATGGGCGAGGAGCCTCTTCCCAGCGAGGAGTGCCACAGGGCGAGGAGCCTCTTCCCAGCGAAGAGTGCCCCAGAGCGAGGATTATCTTCCCAGCGAGGAGTGCCACAGGGCGAGGATCCACTTCCCAGCGAGGACAGCCCCAGAGCAAGGATCCTCTTCCCAGCGAAGAGTGCCCCAGAGCAAGGATCCTCTTCCCAGCGAGGAGTGGCCAGAGTGAGGATCCTCTTCCCAGCAAAGAGTGCCCCAGAGCAAGGATCTTCTTCCCAGCGAGGAGTGCCCCAGAGCGAGGATCCTCTTCCAAGCGAGGAGAGCCTCACAGCGAGATACCTCTTAACCAGCAAGGAGTGCCCTAGAGGCGTGCCCCAGGGCAAGGATCCTCTTCCCAGCGAAGATCCTCTTCCCAGCGAGGAGTGCCACAGGGTGAGGATCCTCTTCCCAGCGAGGAGGGCCCCAGGGCAAGGAGCGTCTTCCCAGCGAGGAGCGCCCCAGAGCAAGGATCCTCTTCCCAGCAAAGAGTGCCCCAGAGCAAGGATCCTCTTCCCAGCAAAGAGTGCCCCACAGCAAGGTTCCTCTTAACCAGCAAGGAGTGCCCCAGAGGCGTGCCCCAGAGCGAGGATCCTCTTCCCAGCAAGGAGTGCCCCAGGGCGAGGATCCTCTTCCCAGCAAGGAGTGCCCCAGAGCAAGCATCCTCTTCCCAGCGAAGAGTGCCAGAGAGCAAAGATCCTCTTCCCAGCAAAGAGTGTCCCAGAGTGAGGATCCTCTTCCCAGCGAGGAGTGCCCCAGAGCGAGGATCCTCTTCCCAGCGACGAGAGCCCCACAGCAAGGTTCCTCTTAACCAGCAAGGAGTGCCCCAGAGGCGTCCTCCAGAGCGAGGATCCTCTTCGCAGCGAGGATCCTCTTCGCAGCGAGGAGTGCCCCAGAGCGAGGATCCTCTTCCCAGCGAGGATCCTCTTCCAAGCGAGGAGTGCCCCAGGGAGAGGATCCTCTTCCCAGCGAGGAGTGCCCCAGAGGGAGGATCCTCTTCCCAGCAAAGAGTGCCCCAGAGCAAGGATCCTCTTCCCAGCAAAGAGTGCCCCAGAGCAAGGATCCTCTTCCCAGCGAGGATCCTCTTCCAAGCGAGGAGTGCCTCAGGGCGAGGAGCCTCTTCCCAGCGAGGAGTGCCCCAGAGCGAGGATACACTTCCCAGCGAAGAGTGCCCCAGAGTGAGGATCCTCTTCCCAGCGAGGAGTGCCCAGAGCGAGGATCCTCTTTCCAGCAAAGAGTGCCCCAGAGCAAGGATCCTCTTCCCAGCGAGGAGTGCCCAGAGCGAGGATCCTCTTCCCAGCAAAGAGTGCCCCAGAGCAAGCATCCTCTTCCCAGCAAAGAGTGCCCCAGAGCAAGCATCCTCTTCCCAGCGAAGAGTGCCAGAGAGCAAAGATCCTCTTCCCAGCAAAGAGTGTCCCAGAGGGAGGATCCTCTTCCCAGCGAGGAGTGCCCCAGAGCGAGGATCCTCTTCCCAGCGACGAGAGCCCCACAGCAAGGTTCCTCTTAACCAGCAAGGAGTGCCCCAGAGGCGTGCCCCAGAGCGAGGATCCTCTTCCCAGCGAGGATCCTCTTCCCAGCGAGGAGAGCCCCAGGGCGAGGATCCTCTTCCCAGCGAGGAGGGCCCCAGGGCGAGGAGCCTCTTCCCAGCGAGGAGGGCCCCAGAGCAAGGATCCTCTTCCCAGCAAAGAGTGCCCCAGAGCAAGGATCCTCTTCCCAGCAAGGAGTGCCCCATGGGCGAGGATCCTCTTCCCAGCAAGGAGTGCCTCAGAGCGAGAAGCCTCTTCCCAGCGAGGAGTGCCACAGGGCGAGGAGCCTCTTCCCAGCGAAGAGTGCCCCAGAGCGAGGATCCTCTTCCCAGCGAGCAGTGCCCCAGAGCGAGGATCCACTTCCCAGCGAGGACAGCCCCAGAGCAAGGATCCTCTTCCCAGCGAAGAGTGCCCCAGAGCAAGGATCCTCTTCCCAGCGAGGAGTGGCCAGAGTGAGGATCCTCTTCCCGGCAAAGAGTGCCCCAGAGCAAGGATCCTCTTCCAAGCGAGGAGAGCCCCACAGCGAGGTTCCTCTTAACCAGCAAGGAGTGCCCTAGAGGCGTGCCCCAGGGCGAGGATCCTCTTCGCAGCGAGGATCCTCTTCGCAGTGAGGAGTGCCGCAGAGCAAGCATCCTCTTTCCAGCGAAGAGTGCCAGAGAGCAAAGATCCTCTTCCCAGCAAAGAGTGTCCCAGAGTGAGGATCCTCTTCCCAGCGAGGAGTGCCCCAGAGCGAGGATCCTCTTCCCAGCGACGAGAGCCCCACAGCAAGGTTCCTCTTAACCAGCAAGGAGTGCCCCCAGAGGCGTGCCCCAGAGCGAGGATCCTCTTCCCAGCGAGGATCCTCTTCCCAGCGAGGAGTGCCCCAGGGCGAGGATCCTCTTCCCAGCGAGGAGGGCCCCAGGGCGAGGAGCCTCTTCCCAGCGAGGAGGGCTCCAGAGCAAGGATCCTCTTCCCAGCAAGGAGTGCCCCATGGGCGAGGAGCCTCTTCCCAGCGAGGAGTGCCACAGGGCGAGGAGCCTCTTCCCAGCGAAGAGTGCCCCAGAGCGAGGATTATCTTCCCAGCGAGGAGTGCCACAGGGCGAGGATCCACTTCCCAGCGAGGACAGCCCCAGAGCAAGGATCCTCTTCCCAGCGAAGAGTGCCCCAGAGCAAGGATCCTCTTCCCAGCGAGGAGTGGCCAGAGTGAGGATCCTCTTCCCAGCAAAGAGTGCCCCAGAGCAAGGATCTTCTTCCCAGCGAGGAGTGCCCCAGAGCGAGGATCCTCTTCCAAGCGAGGAGAGCCCCACAGCGAGATACCTCTTAACCAGCAAGGAGTGCCCTAGAGGCGTGCCCCAGGGCAAGGATCCTCTTCCCAGCGAAGATCCTCTTCCCAGCGAGGAGTGCCACAGGGTGAGGATCCTCTTCCCAGCGAGGAGGGCCCCAGGGCAAGGAGCGTCTTCCCAGCGAGGAGTGCCCCAGAGCAAGGATCCTCTTCCCAGCAAAGAGTGCCCCAGAGCAAGGATCCTCTTCCCAGCAAAGAGTGCCCCACAGCAAGGTTCCTCTTAACCAGCAAGGAGTGCCCCAGAGGCGTGCCCCAGAGCGAGGATCCTCTTCCCAGCAAGGAGTGCCCCAGGGCGAGGATCCTCTTCCCAGCAAGGAGTGCCCCAGGGCGAGGATCCTCTTCCCAGCAAGGAGTGCCCCAGGGTGAGGATCCTCTTCCCAGCGAGGAGAGCCCCAGGGCGAGGATCCTCTTCCCAGCGAGGAGAGCCCCAGGGCGAGGAGCCTCTTCCCAGCGAGGAGTGCCCCAGAGCAAGGATCCTCTTCCCAGCAAAGAGTGCCCCAGAGCATGGATCCTCTTCCCAGCGAGGAGTGCCCCAGGGCGAGGATCCTCTTCCCAGCGAGGAGTGCCCCAGAGCGAGGAGCCTCTTCCCAGAGAGGAGTGCCCCAGAGCAAGGATTGTCTTCCCAGCGAGGATCCTCTTCCCAGCGAGGAGTGCCCAGAGCGAGGATCCTCTTCCCAGCGAAGAGTGCCCCAGAGCGAGGATCCTCTTCCCAGCGAAGAGTGCCCCAGAGCGAGGATCCTCTTCCCAGCAAAGAGTGCCCCAGAGTGAGGATCCTCTTCCCAGCAAAGAGTGCCCCAGAGTGAGGATCTTCTTCCCAGTGAGGAGTGCCCCAGAGCGAGGATCCTCTTCCCAGCGAGGACAGCCCCAGAGCAAGGATCCTCTTCCCAGCGAGGATAGCCCCAGAGCAAGGATCCTCTTCCCAGCGAAGAGTGCCCAGAGCGAGGATCCTCTTCCCAGCAAAGAGTGCCCCAGAGCAAGGATCTTCTTCCCAGCGAGGAGAGCCCCACAGCGAGGTTCCTCTTAACCAGCAAGGAGTGCCCTAGAGGCGTGTCCCAGAGCGAGGATCCTCTTCGCAGCGAGGATCCTCTTCGCAGTGAGGAGTGCGCCAGAGCGAGGATCCTCTTCCCAGCGAGGAGTGCCACAGGGAGTGGTGTGGCTCACTGGTTAGAGGCGGCAGACCCGGAAGCAGAGGTCGGCCTGGGACCAGGGTTCGATTCCCGACGCGGCAGGGTCTTGGGCCAAGGTCAGCGGACTCGATAATTCTCGCCTCGGTGCCTACTCTAACCATGGATCCCACTCAGCAACTCTGGGCAATAGCTTGCTTAATCTCCACTTACGGCCCCATCAGCACCGGGGATGCTTGTCTTCACCTTGGAGATGCCCAGTAGGGACCATCTCACAGGGAAAGCCAGGATGGGTTCCCCAGCGGTATACAGCGCCGGGACGCCCCGTTGCTGGGGCAGCTGTGCGCTTTACAAGTATACAACATTTACATTTACAGGGCGAGGATCTTCTTCCCAGCGAGGAGGGCCCCAGGGCAAGGATCCTCGTCCCAGCAAAGAGTGCCCCACAGCGAGGATCCTCTTCCTAGCGAGGAGTGCCCCAGGGCGAGGAGCCTCTTCCCAGCAAAGAGTGCCCCAGGGCGAGGAGCCTCTTCCCAGCGAGAAGTGCCCAGAGCGAGGATCCTCTTCCCAGCGAAGAGTGCCCCAGAGCGAGGATCCTCTTCCCAGCGAAGAGTGCCCCACAGCAAGGTTCCTCTTAACCAGCAAGGAGTGTCCCAGAGGCGTGCCCCAGAGCGAGGATCCTCTTCCCAGCAAGGAGTGCCCCAGGGCGAGGATCCTCTTCCCAGCGAGGAGAGCCCCAGGGCGAGGAGCCTCTTCCCAGCGAGGAGTGCCCTAGAGCAAGGATCCTCTTCCCAGCAAAGAGTGCCCCAGAGCAAGGATCCTCTTCCCAGCGAGGAGTGCCCCAGGGCGAGGATCCTCTTCCCAGCGAAGAGTGCCCCAGAGCGAGGATCCTCTTCCCAGCGAAGAGTGCCCCACAGCAAGGTTCCTCTTAACCAGCAAGGAGTGTCCCAGAGGCGTGCCCCAGAGCGAGGATCCTCTTCCCAGCAAGGAGTGCCCCAGGGCGAGGATCCTCTTCCCAGCGAGGAGAGCCCCAGGGCGAGGAGCCTCTTCCCAGCGAGGAGTGCCCTAGAGCAAGGATCCTCTTCCCAGCAAAGAGTGCCCCAGAGCAAGGATCCTCTTCCCAGCGAGGAGTGCCCCAGGGCGAGGATCCTCTTCCCAGAGAGGAGTGCCCCAGAGCGAGGAGCCTCTTCCCAGCGAGGAGTGCCCCAGGACGAGGAGCCTCTTCCCAGCGAAGAGTGCCCCAGAGCGAGGATTCTCTTCCCAGCGAAGAGTGCCCCAGAGCGAGGATTCTCTTCCCAGCGAGGATCCTCTTCCCAGCGAGGAGTGCCCAGAGCGAGGATCCTCTTCCCAGCGAAGAGTGCCCCAGAGCGAGGATCCTCTTCCCAGCGAAGAGTGCCCCAGAGCGAGGTAAACACTTCCCAGCGAGGAGTGCCCCAGAGTGAGGATCTTCTTCCCAGCGAGGAGTGCCCCAGAGCAGTTTTGGACAGTCTGCAACTTGCGTAGTGTGTAGTCGGAGGCACCGAGGTACAGGGAGTTGCAAAAGTCCAGTCGGGACTGGATCAGGCCTTGAACAGCAACTTGCTTGGCCTCCATAGGTAGAAGTGGGAGCACTTTCCTCAGCATCCTGAGGAGGCCAAAACAGGTCGCAGACAGCCTGATAGCCTGGGTGTCAAAGGTTAAGGCTTTGTCCAGCCAGACCCCCAGGCTTTTTATGTTGTCCTTAGGTGCAGGCGGGATGCCTAGGCATGGAGGCCAAAGGGAATCAAAAAGCGTTGGAGCAGCGGGGCCCATGAGCATCAACTCAGTTTTATCCCCATTGAGTTTGAGGGAGGACCTCGTCATCCAGCCTTTCACTTCCTCCAGACATTGCCTTAGTCCCATTTGTGCAGATCGGCCGTCCTCCTGTGCCAAGGATACCACCAGCTGAGTGTCGTCCGCATAGGAAATGATCTTAATGCCGAACGGACGAACAACCTCAGCCAGTGGTCTCATATAGATGTTAAATAGCGCAGGGCTTAGCGAAGAGCCCTGCGGGACCCCGCAGCTCAAGGGTTTGCTGGAGGGGACTGTATTTCCCTCAAAGATCTGAAAGGGCCTGTTACTCAGAAAGGATTTGAGCCAGCGTAGTGCCCTGCCTGAGACTCCAACTTCAGAAAGGCGACACAGCAGTACATCGTGACTGACCGTGTCAAATGCTGCGCTCAAATCAAGGAGGACCACTGCCACTGATCCACCTTGATCCAAAATCCTTCTGGTTTCCTCGGTGACCGCTAGTAAAGCAGTCTCTGTCCCATGTCTGGGCCGAAAACCCGTTTGGGTGGCATCCAACAGCTGGTTGTTCTCCAGAAAGTCCATCAGCTGCATGTTGATGTGCTTCTCTAGAATTTTGCTCACCCAAGGGAGCAGGGAGATGGGGCGGTAGTTACTAAAGTCATCCGGGTCCAGGTTGGGTTTCTTCAGTAGGGCACGCACCATAGCCTGCTTCCAGGGAAGCGGGACTATGCCGGAGGTAATAGAGGCATTGAGGAGGTTCTTGGTGGTGGGAAGGACCACCTGAATTACCGAGATCATAACGTCTAGAGGGGCTGGGTCACATGGTGACCCTGATTTCACTTGCCGCGCTAGAGAATCCAGGGAGTCCAGTTCTAACAAGGGAAAGTGTTCCAAAATGGCTGCGGGTTGGGGGGGGGGAGCCTCCACCGGGCTAGGCCATGTATGGGTAGTGGGGTGAGAGTCCATGGCAGGAAAAGAGGAGTAGATTCGGAGAACTTTTTGATGGAAAAAAACTGCCAAGTTGTTGCAGTGAGCTAACGTTTTACCTGGGAGCGTGGAGGGTGGTGAAGGTTTAGTGAGGCTTTTTACTATTTGAAAACTTTCTTTGGGTTTTGATTTTGCCCGCATGATTTGAGCTGAAAAATAAGTTGCTTGGGCAAGCTTTACCTCATCTTTGTAAGCTCTGATCGCCTCTCTGTATAGGATTTTGTCATTCAAGGAGAAGTCTAGGCGCCACCGTCGTTCTAGTTTCCTGCAGTGCCGTTTTTTTCCCTGAGTTCCTTGGCAGTTTTTTGTGGACGCTTCGTAGTAATTTTACGAAAGGGGAGTGTGGCCTCTAGAGAGTGCGAGATCCACTCTTCAAAGTCTTGGTTAGCAGCGCTGGGATCCGCGTTAGGGGGAGGACGGGAGGTGATAAGACTGTTGGATCAAGGCTCCACAAGGAGTCTAGCCCAATTTCTAACGTGTTTTACACTGGGGGTTAAGAGGGGTGGCTTGCGAATAGACCATGTAAGGGGGACAAGAGAATGGTCAGTCCACGGAAGACAGATAGGTCGCCTAGCCTTAAGCTCAGAACAATTACTGAACACGGGGTCCAAGAGATGGCCCTTGATGTGGGTGTCGACCAGCTGATCCAGTTGTAAAGCCGCGAAGTCATTCGCCAACTCAGTGGCGATATGATCACAGGCAGCATCAAAGTGAAGATTAAGATCACCTAGCAGTGTGTAGTTCGAAAGAGTTATGACTGACTTAGCCAAGGACGATGGAAGAGTCTTGTGAAACTGCTTAGGGGGGCCTGGAGGTCGATATATCAGGGTGCCTGAGAAGCAGTTATTGGGGGAGAATTCAATGCTGAATGCGAGACTTTCGCAGAAATCCCTCGCGCTTCCAGCATCAGGCACGAGGGATTTTGACGATGAGAACTGGCACATTAAGAGGCGACGTCTGCGGTTTTCCATTGTCTCTCACGGTTCTCGTGTAATGAATTAAGGCATTCACGGGTGAAAAACTGAGGGTTTTCAAAAGTTATAAATAACATTGGATGGAGACTTGGAGAAATACTTTACGAACACTTTACAAGACACCTCGGCAGCATGGCTTCTATTAGTGAAATCTGAAGAAATTATATATACGTGTACCCTAGTCCTGATGAGGCCTTAAGAGTTTTGTGGCTGAAACGCGTCGACAACGACTTGGAAGACATTCAGTTGAATTATTAAATTTTGTTTGGATTCACGTCTAGCAGAGTACTTTTATGAAAGTAGAGATCATAATTAAAAAAGATCTCAAAAGTTCTCGAATAGGTTTGATCTTCATTAGAAAGGAATGCTTGAGTAGATTAATCCTATAAGCATCCTAATTGAAATATAGGGTTTCATAGATGTATATGTGTATTGATTTTTTGTAAGTAAAGATTGTAAATATTATAAATGTTTTTGTATATATGTCTAAAAGATTAATCTCTCTATATATTATTGTTGAAATACAAAACAATAAATATACTTAGACACAGATCTAAGGAAAGATATACTCATTGTTGGGTCGGATTCTCTATGTATGACTATTAAGAATAATGATAACATAGTTTACATTGAGGATAAAATAACTCAAGGGAGGAGATAATTAATTTTTCTCGTCACCATAACGTAGAAATATTATTAATCCCTAGGCGTTAGTTTTTCCTTTATACTTGTTCAAGTACCCAGATGCCAAAGGGTTATTATGGGTTCCCCCCTTCTTTTCTAAAGGTAAATGCAAAAGAGCAGCAACGTTTTGATTTGTAGGTGCACAAAAGAGGGCGGGTGTTGTAGGAGTGGCCACGCAAAACACCTGATATATTTAAGTCATTTACAAACCCCATTTATCCTTAAAGCGGTTTCCCTTTCTCTTGTCCAACATAGGAGACTGGTTTTATTTAATGGTTTCCTATAAACATATGGAAACAAGCGCACGCTCTGCAAGTTAAAACAAGCATGAAAGTGAAAGCTCATTGAGGCACGCAAGGCTTAATGAGCCTTGACAGAAACCCACATGACGGCTGCTCGCATGAACGCAAGCGCTAGGCCATCAAAAGCCTTCAGCAGCACTTTGAAAACCCACAGACTAAATTTCTCGCAGAGCAACGCATGCGCTGGCTCAGCGAGACCTAAAAATGTAATCGAAGTAGGGGCACAGCAATGTGACGTAGATTCACCACCCAGAGTAAGGGCTAAAAAATTGCTATACAAGTTAAATGAAAAAGAGGGGACAGATATGAAACACCTTGTTGAGAAATGTCAGTGCAAACAGAGTAACGGTTGCTCCATCCTGTTAACTATCAAGCACTGTCACTGAGGCTGTTTTTAAATACACTGGCTATAATAACACATGGCATGGGAATCTCCCAAAGATTATCGTTTGTCATCTATATTCATTTCACTTGCCACTATGCTATCCGGCTTACACATGGGTGGCCGTGTCTAAAAATGTTTTTTTTTTTTTTACTATAGTCGTGTTTCCCTTCCTAAAGTCTACAGCTAGCTAACAAGATCCACAGCGTCCTATGTAGACTCTTGTTTGGCAACAGCTATTTCTCTGCCAACATGTGTCTGGCAGTAAACTAATAAATAGATTTTTCTTTCTCTCAAAACTTCCTAAATAAAATGTTTGATATCGCTGGCTCAATTTTGGATAGCTGTCCGAAATTACGGGTTTAGGGACTCCTTATCACACTCAATTAAATAAAAGACATTCTGGTAAGCAAGAGGTTTATTTTTCTCCTCAGTAATTATCACTTCTCTTTATAGGCACAGGAGCCTTTTACTCTGAACTGTCCCTGGATCCAGGTAGGGAACAGTTTTCTCTGATTACATGAACTGAATATCCTTTACATATCTACTATGTTATAGGATTTAGACTGATTTGCAAAGGTACGTTATCCTTAAAGAAACCCACTCTCCTTGGGTGACAGTGCTTGATAGTTAACAGGATGGTGCAACCGTTACTCTGTTTGCACTGACATTTCTCAACAAGGTGTTTGATATCTGTCCCCTCTTTTTCATTTAACTTATATAACAATGTTTTAGCCGTTACTCTGGGTGGTAAATCTACGTCACATTGCTGTGTCCCTCCTTTGATTACATTTTTATTTATGCCACTATCCTATGAACACTATTGCTATATTTCTTCTATATCATCTCTTCTATTCTACTTTGTTATGACTATCTTTCGACTTTTCTAGTTGTCAATGTGACTTGTTAAGGATGCTTTTTTAATGTGGCATATCATTTGGGAAAATATAACTTTTGTATGTTAAAATTCTGTGTGTATTTTGCCACGTCTTTGTCCATCTGTGATTATTTATCACTGTTCGTGTTGTATTGTACACTATATGTTTCATGTACTCCGCAGCTCTGATGAAGTCCACACTGGATGGACGAATCACGCTGGCTGTTTCGCTGTCATTTTACTGAATGTGAAGAATAAAGAATCGGTTTCTACAGAAAGGACAGTGGCTGGACATTCATTTCTTGATGTTGGCGGTGCATTCCACATTGGTGTGAATTTGACCCTGTCAATATGTCTGGCGCTATGTCCAGCGCTCCGATGCTGTCAACATAAACGATAACTCATACCGACGCAATTCGATTCCGGATAAAGTTTGAAGTCTTTTCAAAACAAAACACGGCTGGCTTAAATTGCATTTTTATAGCGCTTGCTGCCCTGACGAGGCGCTGAGCTCCCCCCTCCCTTCAACGCGTGGATAAACTGCCGTCGCGCGCCCCGCCGTGCCCAGTTGTGGGGTGACCGGCCCCCTCACCTCCGCGGGCTCCGGGCCCGGCATCTCTCCGGCAGTCTCTCGAGTCAGGTCAGTGCTGAGGCCCGGGCTGTCTCCGGAGCCCGCTCAGGAGACACAGGGACAGACCGACCGACAGGACCTTCTGCTGGAGCACACTGCGGCGGGGGCGGGGCTCGGGAGAGATGTGACGCTGTGACGGAGCATGCGCACAAGAACAGGCCTCCACATCATCGAGCATGCGCATAGAATACGACTTGCCTCCTTGTACCGACCATGCGCACAAAAGGTCGTTATCGCTACAGTGAGCTTGCGTAAAATCACATTACGTCTCTCCCAGTACTGAGCATGCGCACAACTGGAGTCACTGCGAGCATGCGCATAAGAACGTTTTCGTTCTTTTACCGAACGAGCATGCCCCTAAGAAATAACCATCTTTCTACCACACTGAGCATGCGCATAAGAAACAACGTGCGAGCCAACCGAACTGATCATGCGTTCAAAAGCCGATTCTGCCGTACTGAGCATGCGCACAAGGATGCCTCCGTTGTCGCGAGCATTTTTATTTATTTATTTAATGCGTTTTTATATAGCGCGGAGTTTACCCGAAGGTGTCAGAGCGCTTCACAATAGGAACAGTGATGATACATAAGGAGAAAAATTACAAGTGAGCATGTTACAAAATCAAACGGTACGTTACATGAGGCAATAGTGAAAATTGTGCAAGTATCAAGAGCAAACAAAATACAAGAGGTAGCTGACGATACGTTACAAAAGGAAAAAGTGACGTGTGCAGGTTACAAGAGCATACAAAGTACACGTAGAGGTAGAAAAAAAAAATTTGCAATAAATGGCAGACACTCAAAATACTAAAACAGAAGTTACTTTACATGAGGCAGTGGTGGCCGTTGTGCATGTATCAAAAGCAAACAAAATACAAGAGGTAGCAAATGATACGTTACAAAAGGAGAGGTGACGTGTGTATGTTACAAAAGAGTACAAAGTACAAGTAGAGGTATAATACTGCACTACTGGCATTCACTCCAGATACTGTCAGAACCGACACTTAGAAGTGTCCTAGCTATAGTGAAGGAAACTTTTGATTCTATTAAGGGCGGGTAGGCGAGGATTATGCATAACTTTCTTCACTCTTTATTACACCAGCAGTTTCGAAGTTAAACACAAACACAATAAAAAAACTCAAGTCCCATGAGTCCTTAACCCCTTCTGTGCCACGCCCTTTCCCCCTCCTGTGCCGGGCGTTTCATACGCGGGTGGGGTTCATGACGAGATAGTCTTGTCATGGGCACAGCGCAACCGTGCTCCATGACGAGACTATCTCATCATGGGCACAGAAGAGGTTAAGGGGTGGCCATAGTAACCATCAACCAATAACCACATTCCGTCCATTGTATATTTATCCATGTTGGCTGTAGTCCTTCTTTTTTTGCTGCAGGAAGTTAAGTCATACCGCTTCAATCTGACTTGGAATCATATCCTACAAATAAATAAAATTATTAAGCGCATGTATCCAATGGTTCAACGTCAACCAATACCATAACAAAATCACTTATGCACCACTGTACCATCACTGTACTGTACTGTTGCCCCTTTGATTCAGTGCGTGTTTTTAGGTCTCGCCTGGCCCAGCGCATGTGCTGGTCTGGCAAGACTTATTGAGAGGGCTCCAAAAAGTGCTACCAGGCCAGCCTAGAGCTACAGTGGCTGTGCACGCGCGCCGCACTTGACCGTGATTACATTCACTTTCGCGGCCGCTTTGATGTTTGATCGCGAACGCGATCACTCATATGTGACGTGTAACACGTAAAGGCTTGATTTTAATAAAATCAGAGTAAACCTTTTGCATACCAAGTGGCAGCATGAATTGTGAGGTGCCTTCTTACGTTTTAACCCGCACTACTTGGATTTACTAGCTTATTTTACAACGCTACATAAGAAACTACAAGTCCCAGAATGCAGCATGCTTTTGGCTAAAACTGAGATTACCATGGAGACGCTTGGCAGCTGTGCAAACAAATCCCTCCAAGTCACTCCAGCGCCACTTTAAGAGTCGTGTGGGGTTCTTTTAGATATCATTGTTTCAAGGTGTGTTTCTAAAAACGGAACTTGATGAGCCACACACACATGAAACTGAGAAACTTGAGATCTCTGCCATAGGGGCTTTAGTGCCTTATTTTACGTTCCAGGAAGGTTCTGCACCTGGAGAATGGAAGCCCTGACCTAGGAAGGTGTCCTGTCGTCTTGTAGTTATCTGGCTACTTTCTAAACCGCATGATACACAGATCTTTTTTATACATTTTGGTGTATGTAAAAGGTAACTACATCACACCATCTCACTAAGGACACAGCGATCTAGTCCTGCGTTTTTGTTGATGTGATATCTTTATCCAGACCTTGTTATTGCTTCTAGCACTCAGCAAAAAATGACTATTCGTCTGGCTACTGGCATCAAAAATAGTAGTATCTTACCCATTTTCAGAGATTTTCAATATTGGAGTCTAATGTGAAGCATAGCCTTGCAGGCGGTGGGCACCGTCACTCATTTTGGGGGACTTGCACTTATTTTTCACCATCAGATTTTGACCCAGCGCAAGAGACAGAATGACACCAATGAAGCTTCTCTTAAATGTAACATTTATGAACCTATAATACGAAGTTTTAAAAAACAAATAGTGTTAGAAACCTTCCGCTAGACCTGCAGAAGTCCCTGAAGGCCTGCAGGTTTCATAAGCCCAAATTCTCATACCTCAGTGCATTATGTTTATTGTCGTCATTCATGTCACAATCATTTCTGTAGCTGGCAACATGGTTCAGCGAGTTCACACTCACTGCTGACCTCTGCAGTGATCTGAAGGTCACAAGGTTGAATGTTGGCAAGGTAGAACAAGCCGTACATCCTCCCGAGGTCAGTAAATTGGACAATTTTAGGACTTGCTTATAAAAAGCACGTTATTCATATTTGTTAGGCCTTGTAGTACCCTTGACAAACCTGATGATGGTCTCCTGTTAAATGAATCAATGTTGCCAAGTATTTTTTGTGTCTGGTCGGTGTTTACTCATTGAAGTGTTTGGTGGTTCTGGTTGGTTTCTAAGTGGTTCTATTGCTTACATGTGTGTGAGTGAGTCATAGAAGGTTTAATGGTTTCCCATTTCCATGCAGCTTGCTGGGGTGTTTTATTTGTTTGGTGGTCAAACTAAATGGCGCTGTGCGGTGTGGGTGAGGATGTGAGTCGGCTTTCGAATGTGGCCATTGTGGTTGGGTGAAATGTGTTAGATAAACTGGACTGACAGCAACAAATTTGTACTAGGCCATATTTAGTTAAGTACATATTAAGGACTTTTTTTTATACTAATCTGAGATTGCTGAAATCCTACACATTTTTAAGAGATTTGTGACTTCTAAATAAATCACATCAAGATTATCACATCTCTATAAACTAATTAGTGTTGATAAATGGCCGCTGAAGAAGTGGCCAGAGTATTTTCAGTTCATTGCTGTTTATGATCCAGAAACAAAATGTTTGAACAGAGCTTTACACACCTCAGAGGCAAGCATTGCCTCTGCATTGTGATCTGCATCTCCGTGAAACACTAGATCACATAATTACCAATTCAAAAATGTGAATAGAGCCAGTGGTTTAATTACCCCCCACCCTTCGACAATAGAGGTGAGGTAGTGGTCTGCTTATGGACAGACACATAACACAAACTGAATGTATGACCCCTGAGTGGGCTTTGGATTCGTTGCCATTGAGTTGAAGGTTGGATTGGCATATTGGCAAGGCCACAGGAAATATGCGATTGTACAGTGATTTTCGCATTAATGTAGATTTGCCGCATTTGTCACATAATCCATCACCTGCCTCATAATTTGCAGATTTTAACAAAAAAAGTATTTTGTTTGTAGCTCAAATGGTTCAAAGGTTAGTAAAACGCAGCTACATGCGCATGGAAGGGTCCTTTGCAAAGGTTGTCGGGTCACCTTTTTGAAGCTTATTGCTATATTTGGGTGTTAAACTGGTACCAATGAGGTGCAACTAATTACCAAACAGTGATAAGAAGTTTAACAAGCATTTGCAATGCAATAGGTCTCGCATTTACGCAAGTTTCAGCTATTGACATTGCAAATAACAATGCCTTTTACTTTTTGTTTTAACAACATAAATAAAAGGCATTCATTTACAATGCCAATAGCTTAAACTCGAGTAAATGCGAGACCTATTGCATTGCAAATGCTTGTAGTCCTTTTTGATCCGTTTCAACTAGAAACCTGTTTTATGCAGAAGATGATGGATTATGTGTCAAGTGCTACAAATCCAAACTTATGTGGAAAACGCTGCTTCATCGTATAATTCCATTGCCCGTGGCCATGAGGCACTGCATTAATGCGGCGCTGGGCAACGCACTTGGGATGTCACCACTAGAGTCCACTAGGAGATTGCAACAGATGCCTTAAAAATGGCCTTATTCCTGAGGGGACCAGGAAGTGGCCAAAGTGCAAAAAGTTATTTTTTTATGGAGCTCTGTAAACCCTGCCAGCAGAACTGCTCTGAAGTCCATAGTCATACAGGGAAAAGTTGTTACTGACCAACATTCATTGGAATAATGTCCCAAGAACCAGAACTGGTTGAAAGTCATGCTTGCGATGCGGGGTTATTTGACATCAATGGTAGTGATATTAGATGTCATCAAGGGCGTACCACCGCCCCGTGGTGCAGGGGGGCCACCAAGCCTTTCATGGGGATACCATTCTGTCTAAGACCAATGCATATGTGTGTGATATGGGAGACTCAGGGGCGCCACAATGCATTATGCAGCAGGGTCCCATCATTTTGTGTTGTGCCACTGGGTGGTATCTGTAAACTCAACACCTGTCTATACTGTGGCACTGAGTAGATAAAACAACTTACTTCCATAATTCATTAATTCACAGCAACATCCCCCATGTAGTTAACGGGGCAGCTGTTAGGAGGATTGCCACCAGATCTCCCTCAGTTTTTAGCCAATAGCACGAGGTGATCCTAAGCTTGTAGTTTTGCCTTTTTGTTATAAGCAGAAGCCTAAGTTCTGAAATGTCACATGCCCATTTTGAAAGGTCATACTGGCTGTAGGTTGACCACCTGGAAGGGCAGCGAGATTAAGCATAGTTGCTCAAGGTTGCATGCCATGGAGGACACACAGTACTTTATGCTTGCCCCACGGCTTTTGATTGTTCCCTGTTTTGTGAAAAGGACATATTGTGCTTGCATCACTCCTTAAACACATACCCTCTCATGCAATCTTATGGTCTTGTTTTCTGCACACTGTGGGCCTCGTTTACAATATTTTGATGCACTGCAGCGCAGCAACACGTCCTGCTGCACAGCAGTGCAACAAAGAACGAGCATTGAAAATGCAATAGGTCTCACCTTTGATTAAGTTAAAGCTATTTGCTTTGCTAATGGTATTGTATAGCAAAGCAAATGGCTTTAACTTAATGAAAGGCGAGAACTATTGCATTTTTAATGCTTGTTCTTTTTGTGATTCTGTACTGTACTATTGCCCTCGCTACCAGGTCGTTCCCCTCCTCCCCCCTCTTCTCTTCTATTTCTCCTCAGCCCGTTCCACGCCGCTGCTTCCCTGGGTCCCGCCCCCTCGTCGCCCCGCTCCCACCCCCCAGCTGCTCCTCCCTCCCTCCCCGCCTTAGATGGCGGCCGCTATGCGGCCAAGCCGCTGGCGCGCCAGAGGCAAGCCCGTCTGCGCCTGGATCGCGCCCAGCACCAGAACCCCTGGACCCCGCTCACACCACGACGCCAGACTCCGATACGACGCCAGCACTCTCCTCGCACTCAACACCGGCCGTGACAACCGCTGCTTCCAGGCCGCCCCGAAGCGCACCCACGGACCTTTCTCTTGCCGCACCTGCAACTTTACCTGCACCAGAACCACCAAACCTCCAAGGACCGGACCCAACCACCTTCGCTGCATCCTCCTCAACACCCGCTCCACACCCAACACGCCGTCGAGCTCTGGGACCTGTTCCACATCTCCACCCCAGACGTTGCCTTCCTGACCGAGACTTGGTGGAACGACTCCTCGGCGCCCGACATCGCCATAGCCATCCCGGACGGCTACAAGATCACCCGCAGGGATCGCGCCAACGGAATTGGAGGAGGTCTAGTCATCGTCCACAAGTCCACCCTCCAGTGCTACACCCACGCAGACGACACCCTCAACACCGCCGAACACCTGCACTTCCTGCTCCACATCGACCCCAACACCACCCTCAGAGGAACACTCGTCTACAGACCCCCCGGACCCCGAGCTCAGTTCTGCGACTCCATCGCCAACCTCGCCAGCACCTACGCACTCGCCTCCACGAACTACATCCTCCTCGGGGACCTGAACTTCCACCTCAAGAACAACAACGATGCCAACTCCGCCACCCTCATCGACAACCTCACCAACATCGGCCTCAGACAACTCGTAACCGCACCCACCCACGCCGCCCGCCACACACTTGACCCCGTCTTCGCTACAAGCACCCACATCGCCTTCAACCACACCACCGAACTCCACTGGACCGACCACTGCTGCATCCATTTCACCTTCCAGAAACCAACCACGCACCATCGCACCCAACAGCTGCCCCTCTGCTGCTGGAGCAAAGTCACCGAAGACCAGCTGACCGCCACCCTCACCCAGAACCCTCCCACCAACCCCACCGACCCAGACGCTGCCATCAGCAACCTCAGACAGTGGATCGACGACTGCGCCAACACTCTCGCCCCGCTCAAGAAACCCTCCAACAACCACACCAGCAAGAAACCCACATGGTTCACCGAGGAGCTCCAGACCTCCGAACGCACATGCTGGAAACTGGAGAAGAAATGGCTCCACGAACGTACACCGGACAGCCACGTAGCCCACAAGGACGCCATCCGCAGACATCACCACCTCATCAGAACAGCCAAGAGATCCTCCTTCAAAGCCTGCCTGGACAACAACGCACACGACACCAAAGAGCTATTCAACATAGTGAATGAAATCTCCAACCCCAGCGCCAACACCAACGACATCCAGCCCTCACAAGATCTGTGCGACTCACTGGCCACCCTCTTCCACTGCAAGATAGCTTGAAGAACCAGGCTGAATTAGGCCTGGCGGCGCAGGGTACGCCTGAAATCTTCTGAGTTCGCCTTCTAAATGTACAGAGACACGGAACACCCTGTTGGCATAGGAACTTCAATTTATTAGCTGCAGCTAGGTGCAGTTGTCCTAGTACATCAGTGGTAGATTCTCAGGAGACTGCCACTTCAATCCGTGGCTCACAGTCTTTTATAGCGCTTGAATCCCCTAAAGCAACAACCCCCTCTATGTGCAATAAAAACAAACAAATCATCCACTAGCAAACATTCTTTGTGCAAGATACAGGATAATAGGTAATAGAAATTCCTTCCCTAGGGTCGTGTTCTCTACCTGACCCTATAGGCCAGGTGGCATGAGCATTCCTAAGTTAAATTAATTTGCAACAGGACGTGTTTGCGTGTTGCAGGTGGAGATTCGTAAAATAATTGGAGAGGCAGAGAAGGATCACCAAGGGTCAATAGATGGTTATCACGGGAATTAGTTGCTTCGAGCCGGGTCTCAGAATGTATTTTGCTCAGAGAGACAGGAAAAGGTCGTTTAACATGTTACAGTGCAGAGTATGAATGAAACGCTACGATGGTCGTCGGTGCCTGAGTGAGGGCAACATCACAATGGTGTTAATACGCAAGATGGAGCCGTAATCAAATTTCCTCAAGCTGACATCCGTGACAGCTTCAACACCACGACCGCCCGACAACACCAGACTCCAACACCCCCTCGAACAACACCAGCACCAACCACCTGACCTTCTGGTCCAACGTCAATGAAGTCGAGACGCGCACGACCATGAACTCCATCCACTCAGGATCACCATCGGACCCCTGCCGACACCACGTATTCAACAAAGCGGACGCAACCATCGCACCCCAACTACGAAGGTCATCAACATCTCCTTCGAAACAGCGACATTCCCGGAAAGCTGGAAACACGCCATAATCGACGCCCTCCTCAAGAAGCCCAAGGCGGACCCCAAGGACCTCAAGAACTTTCGGCCCATCTCCCTGTTCCCCTTCCCGGCAAAGGTCATCGAGAAAATCACCAACATGCAACTGAGCCGCCACCTCGAGGACAACAACATCTTAGACCCGTCCCAGTCCGGATTCAGACGAAACCACAGCACTGAGACAGCCCTGATCGCTGCAACAGATGACATCAGGCGCCAACTTCACAACGGCAAGACATCAGCCCTCAACCTCCTGGACCTGTCAGCCGCCTTCGACACGGTTTGCCACCGCATACTAAAGACACGCCTCCAAGCAGCCGGAATCCGAGAGAAGGCCCTGGACTGGACCACGTCCTTCCTCCCCGGCAGAACCCAT
Organism: Triturus cristatus; assembly: GCF_964204655.1. Lineage (NCBI taxonomy): Eukaryota > Metazoa > Chordata > Amphibia > Caudata > Salamandridae > Triturus > Triturus cristatus. The sequence continues at coordinate 1,862,823,436 of NC_140590.1, forward strand.
AGAGTCCGCCTCCCACCCTTCCGATCTGAAGCCACTGACATCATCTGCGGCGTACCCCAGGGCTCATCCCTCAACCCGACCCTGTTCAACAATTACATGGCCCCCCTTGCACAAGTGGCCCGCCAGCACGACCTCAACATCATCTCCTACGCCGATGACACTCAGCTCATCCTCTCCCTCACCAAGGACCCGCACACCGCCAAAACCAACCTCCACGAGGGAATGAAGGCCGTCGCCGAGTGGATGAGGAGCAGCCGTCTGAAACTGAACTCGGACAAGACAGAGGTCCTCATCCTCGGCCCCACCCCCTCTACCTGGGACGACTCCTGGTGGCCGACCACACTGGGATTAGCACGGACACCCACGGACCACGCACGCAATCTAGGATTCATCCTCGACTCCTCCCTCTCCATGTCGAAGCAGGTCAACGTCATCTCCTCCTCCTGCTACAACACCCTCCGCATGCTCCGCAGAATCTACAAATGGAACCCTACTGAAACAAGAAGAACGGTGACCCAAGCCCTCGTCAGCAGCAGGCTGGACTACGACAACGCACTCTACGCAGGAATCCCTGCCAAACACCTACGACGACTACCACTTATAGAACAAAACAATTGTTAAAGGAATGGACCACAGGAAACAGGGTTGTGTTCGGTTTCGCTGTTTATGTTAGGTTTAGGAGATCCAACCAGCCAACACGTGTTTCGTCAAAGGGCATAAACCCCAGACTTCTTCAGGGCTGGAGAAAAAGCATACATGAAGTACGTATCACTAACATATTCCTAGAACCATATTACAGACATGTCATTTATAGTGACTCATTTGGTGTTTTGGTGGGAACAGACACCATGCAAAACAGAAATTACATCCTGTTATTGGTTCCAGCAATTCCTATAAGGTGATAGTACACGATACTAAATGTGATAAAACCAATAACATCCACAAAAGTTTAGAGAAAAGGATTCTATAAGAAAAATTATGATAAAGTATCGGAGATAAAATATCCGCGAATTTGGATTTGAAATGCCAAACTGACAAACACCAGGCAGTGATGTGAGAGTCTGCATGCATTAAGTCGCAGATTCTGAGACAAAAGTGAGCCGTCAGTGTGATCCAAGGTAACCACAAGTCACAAAAAAAGTGAAGAGAACAATTGAAACTCCATTGAATATCGACAAGAAAGATACGATCTATTCGCGTCATGTAATGGAGGTGTACTCGTGATAACCCAAATCCGTATGTACGCATGCGGATGGTTTATTGAAAAACCCCTACCTTCAATGCGTGTCGTAGGTGTGTCAGACCTATTCATCATAAAGAAGATTAGTGATCATTGCAAAAAAGTCACTCGAGTACAAGGCTAATGTATCCCAACTCGCCTGTAAACCAATTGAGGCTTACCTTAGAACCGGTGATAATTCCAACCCGGTAGGTCTTAGAAGGAAATACAAGTCGTGTGTGTCCACCCAAACATATGGCTTCTTCAAATACAGTCCGTAATTGCCACTTCTATCTATAGTGCCGATGGTTAAAAAAAGGGAGAAAAGTGCATCTATCAGTTGGGAACTAAGCCACCAAAGTAAAGCCTACCACACGAGGTTCTAAAAAGATCAAGCGAGCTGCTTCTTACCTAGGATGAGTACATCCCGAGAACAGGAGCTCCAATCCGTCGTGTGGGTGACCGGCCGTGTTGTCGAAGTGCGCATATCCGGAAGTGCCTAATAACGCGTCTGTCCGGAAAAAAGACTAGAACGTGTGCGTCAGTGTAACGTGTGTGTCGATCGTACATCGATCGTGATTAGTACAAGTGCGCATGCGTAACCATTCATGTCACGCATCCCGATTTTTGTACAAGTAGCCCGCAATTTATACTTGAAGGATAGGGATTCGAAGAAGTGCAATAGACATTAATTTATAATTAAAATATGTTATTAAGCCGAAACAAGACTAGACCGTGTACGTCAGTCCGAAAGGAACGTGTGTATCGATCATACATCGATCGTGATTTGTGCAAGTGTGCATGCGTAACCTTTCATGCCACGCATCCCGATTTTTGTCAAGTTGCCCAAGATCTAATTAGAGGGTAAGGAAAGGAAGAGTATAATAATTGTACATTCATAATTTACATACCAGTATTCAGGCTAGTAAACACCTACAGGAATCTACAAACTAGATGTTCTGTAAGACATCTATTGACCTTAATTCAAAAACAGAATACATGAATCTTGAGGGCGGAACAGATTAAGCCACATAAGTAAATATCATTCGATGTTGATCATGTGATAAGAGGTAAAATGTTAACCACGGGAGTTAACCCGATTACGGATTTGGGTTATCACGAGTACACCTCCATTACATGACGCGAATAGATCGTATCTTTCTTGTCGATATTCAATGGAGTTTCAATTGTTCTCTTCACTTTTTTTGTGACTTGTGGTTACCTTGGATCACACTGACGGCTCACTTTTGTCTCAGAATCTGCGACTTAATGCATGCAGACTCTCACATCACTGCCTGGTGTTTGTCAGTTTGGCATTTCAAATCCAAATTCGCGGATATTTTATCTCCGATACTTTATCATAATTTTTCTTATAGAATCCTTTTCTCTAAACGTTTGTGGATGTTATTGGTTTTATCACATTTAGTATCGTGTACTATCACCTTATCGGAATTGCTGGATCCAATAACAGGATGTAATTTCTGTTTTGCATGGTGTCTGTTCCCACCAAAACACCAAATGAGTCACTATAAATGACATGTCTGTAATATGGTTCTAGGAATATGTTAGTGATACGTACTTCATGTATGCTTTTTCTCCAGCCCTGAAGAAGTCTGGGGTTTATGCCCTTTGACGAAACACGTGTTGGCTGGTTGGATCTCCTAAACCTAACATAAACAGCGAAACCGAACACAACCCTGTTTCCTGTGGTCCATTGCTTTAACAATTGTTTTGTTCTATAAGTGTTGTTGACATTTCATGCTAATACGCATTTTACACTCATAACGTGTGCACAATTGGTATTTTGTCTATATGAGTGGACCTTGGTCCACCATCTGAGGGTTTTAGGGGTATTTTTCCCTCTTCTGTGGCACCGTTACAGATTTACTCAGGCCCATTTACTTACGTGATCCCCAGTGCGCCCATTAGAGACCTGACACAGTAATAACACCCCCTGTTTGTTTCAACCTACGACGACTACAGCGCATCCAAAACGCCTCCGCCCGACTGATCCTCAACATCCCTCGTCGCAGCCACATCACCCCCCACCTGAGAGTCCTGCACTGGCTCCCCATCAACAAGAGGATCACCTTCAAGCTCCTCACCCACGCACACAAAGCACTCCACAACACCGGACCAGCCTACATGAACAGCAGACTCAGCCTCTACACCCCCACCCGCCAGCTCCGCTCCGCCAGCCTCGCCCTCGCAGCCGTCCTCTGCATCCAACGAACAACCTCCGGCGGCAGATCCTTCTCCTTCCTCGCCGCAAAGACCTGGAACACCCTCCCTACCCACCTGCGACAGACCCAAGACCTGCTAACCTTCAGAAGACTCCTCAAGACCTGGCTCTTCGAGCAGTAGCGGTTCCCCCTCCCTTCAGCGCCTTGAGACCCTCACGGGTAAGTAGTGCGCTTTACAAGTGACTGATTGACTGAAGAGGCAAAAGAAAGCAACTTGATAACTTAACAACTGCAGCAGCATATTCCAAATTTGCGTCCTTAATAGAATCAAAAGTGTTCTTCACTATTGCTAGGAAATTTCTTATTCTACGTCAGGTCCGGAGGTGAGGATTATGCAAGTTCATAGCTTACTTACCACCAAGGATGCGGCCTCATAAATGGGTTTAAAATAAAACCTTTTAAAGGTGGATTCTGAGGACCGATCCACCGCATTCATAATGTCTTCAAGTCTGCCGACTACCTGTATGGCCATAGCCCCCCAAGCCGAATGAGCTCCAAAATGATGAACATCTATACCAGCCTTGGCCATGATACATCTCAATCACCTGACAGTGGAGGGTGATGAAACGGTCTTGAATGGTTTTCTGAGAGCAATCAGAAGCTGTAATTCCCCCGGAGGTCTCACCTCCACCGTCATCTCCTCATATGCTTTGAGGCATCGCACCACACAGAGTTTAGGATTAGTCTCAAAAGAAGGGTATGTTACCGACCTGGTATGAGTCTTGGTCCTCCTAGAAATAGAGAACGTCACCCCTTCCGGGGTATAGATGCGTGCCGTGATATCTAGGGCCCTGACATCAGAAACCCTTTACATGAGATGAAACAGAGTAGCATAGCTAGTTTTGCAGAAAGCTCTTTCCTAGACAAATACCGGTTGTCTTGCCAGTTTATCAAAATGCGTAGTACCAGGTTCACGTCCCACAAGCCTGAGTACTAGGCTCTGGAGGTCCAGACATCCAGATACCTTTTAGTAATTTACACACCCAAGGGTGTTCCCCCATCGGGGTATTGTTAATGGACATGTGCCCCGCTGAAATCGCTGAGCGGAACGAATTTACCGTGCAATAGGCTAAGCCCGATGTCGACAATTTGCGAGAAAGTTCAAGATGTCTGTAATCTGCGACCCCACGGGATCCAGGTGTCTCCCCACACATCAACAAACCCATCATCCCCAAGCTGATCTGTACCGCTTGGTGGTCCCTGGGGCCTATGCCTGCTGTATCAGTTCTTCAGCCTCACTCGAAAGCCTGCCATCCTGCCAGCGTCGCCAGAATTCCTCCACGCCATGAGGCGCAAGTGGCCTTGTAATACCATTGGATGTAGACGGCCGTTGGGGTCCTGAAGGATCCCAGAAAATGATGGAAATGCAAGCGGGTTCTCCCACGAAATCTCCAGCAGACAGGGAAAGCAGGCCTGCAATTTCCAGATTGGTGTCACCAAGACCAACGACGCCCTCTGATGACGGACTTGAGCTGCCACTCTGGGGATCAAAAGAAAAGGTAGGAATGCATTAGCCTGGCCCGCTGTCCAATCTTGCAGAAAAGCGTCCACTGCTGAGGCTCCCGGGTCCGGTCTCCAGCTGACATACTGCAGTAGTTGGGCATTCAGTCTGGAGGCGAACAGGTCCGTGGAGCAGGGGCCCCACTATGCCATCAAAGCTTGGAAGTTCCCTGGATCCAGTTGCCAGTCGCTGGAGTCTGTGAAATGCCTGGAATTCCAGTTTGCTTCGTGTTCTGGGACCCAAGAGGTACTCCACCGTTACTGATATCTGATGCTGGAGGCAGTAATGTCAAAAGTCCTTGGCCATCTCTGCCAGTGTTCTAGATCTGGTGCCTCCCAGACGATTTATATAGTGGACCGCACACGTGTTGTCCATCCTCAATAACACACAGCAGGAGACCCTGTTCTTAGTCAGAAAACAGATTGCAAAAGATCCCGCCAGGAGCTCCAGGCAATTGATGTGCATGTTCAGCTCCTCCTCCATCCAGCGTCCCCCATGGCGACATCTTCGCATTGGGCTCCCCAGCCCTGGCGACTGGCATCGGACTCTATCACCAAGTTCGGAAGGAAACCGAAGATCGCTCTCCCGTTCCAAGTTTCCATATGGTCCATCCACCATTTCAGCTCCGTCCTGGCTTCATCTGTCAATGAGATCAGTTCCGAATAGATGAGCCCCTTCCGAAGATGCGTCACCTTCAATCTCTGTAATGCTCAATAGTGGAGCGGGCCAGGGAAGATAGCTTGGATCGAAGAAGAAAATAATCCAACTATCCTGGCTAGCTGCCTGAGGGAGATTCGGTCTCTCCTCAAGACCTTGCTCAGCTCCTTCTTTATCTTCGATATCTTCCCCTCCGGAAGGCTGAGAGTAGCTGACCTGGATTCTGTGAGAAATCCCAGAAAGACCATGCTCTGCAACGGGATTAGCTCCAACTTCTGGGCATTGATTACAAACCCCATCTCCTGCAGGAGTGTAATGGTCATGTTCAGGTGAGTCACTAGCCGGTTGTGCGGCTGGTCCATCAATAAGATGTCGTCGAGATAGATGATCATTCGTATGCCCTTCATCCTCAGGATCTCCACCACTGGCTTGAGGAGCTCCGGAAAGCACCATGGTGCTGAATATAGCCCGAATGTAAGGGACTGAAATTCGAACGCTTGGTCCCTCCATGCAAACTGCAGAAACCGGCGGTGTGGAGGAAAAATGGGAACTGTCAGATATGCGTCCTTGAGATCTAGACGCACCATCTTGTCGTCCTGTAGGAGAAGGTCCCGCAGGAGATGGATTCCCTCCATTTTGAAGTGGCGATATACCAGCCACTCATTGAAACTCTTTAGGTTTCTTACTGGGTGGAAAACTTTGTCCTTCTTCTCTACCAGAAACAGGTTGCTGAGGAAACCCAGGGGGTGCAGAGCCGACCTCCGAATGGTTCCTTCATATACTTAGAGAAGAAGGTGCACAATTTTGGGTCAATCTCTGGGGTGGCCTCCACCTTCCCCTCTAATGATGGTCTGGGACATTCTTCCCAAAGGCACGCTTGCACCTCTTTGTCTATGGGTTGGCGAATCTTACGGGCGACATACTCTGCCACCTTTTGATCTGGGAGCCACTTGAGGATCTTGGATGGTATATCCCTCAGGCTCGAACATGTCTGATGAGGTGGCTCCCTCTACCAAGGAGTCGGAGGACCCGAGCCAGGACACCATGACCTTCCCGAGTCCTCCTCTTCAGAGGAACCATCCTCGCCTGTACTGCTGGAGCAGAGTTTTCTGTTTAAAATTTATCGGGTTTTTAAGCTCCAGTTTTGTCTATATGTAGAGAATTAAAATACTAATTTGTAATCATTAATTATTTGTTTTGTGTGAAAATTCTGATTAACCAACATGATTAACAAGAGAAATTACACGTGGGAATGCATATATGTTGCTTAATAATAAGGTGCAGGTTTAATTAAATGAATGTTGCTAAGTGCTGTTTGTTTTAACCCCTTCCATGCCCATGACGGAACGGTTCCGTCATGAGCATCGGTTGCGCTGTGCTCATGACGGAACCGTTCCGTCATGGCCCCGCCCGCGCTCGAACCCTTCAGCACCGCGGGGGAATTCCCGCAGCGCTGAAGGGGTTAAGCACAAAACGCTTTTGAAATAACGTGTACTAATGCTTTATTGTGTTGCAAAAGGCTAGATAATTACATACACATACGGGTATTAGTGGGGTTAACACTGTTTAATCATTGCGATGATGTAGTAACGTTGTTTGTGTTTCTTTCGATTAAGATGGTTCGTTTTGGCCTAAGAAAAGATGGCTGACACTTACAGCCTGCCCTCGAGTGATCGAATTTTGATGAGAGGGCCTTGCTGAGCATGGTTGAAAGTCACCTGACTATGGCTTCTGCTGGAGTTTTGAAAGTTTCCATGATGACAGCGACTCCAGGCAAACATCCAAGTAACCTTGGAGGGAAAGAGAGCCACAATGAACTTTGTGATTACAGCGGAGGTTTCGCTATGGGTTCCGAGGAAGACTATTTACAAAAGTAACATTTGCAAACTCGAGTTTCCTTCTTCCGTCTTTTTATTTTTGTGATTTTTCTGAGCGGAGATTTTCCAAATGTAGCGATGCTACATCCTTTCCTGCTCGCTCTGCTCGGTGGCTCAACGGACATTCAGAATATGTTTGTTACAAATATTTTGTTAGTTTTATTATAAATATACTAGACTAGAGAGGGTCTGTGGTCTTTGCATTCGGGATTTTTGAGGCCACTTCTTCCCAAACCTGTGTTGGTGAGGATCGATGCTCTGAGGACGGCGACTCGGGAGATTTCTACTGAGAGACCTGTCCTGACCCATTCTGACATTTAGCTAGAATAGATAATTATGAGAATAACGATTTTGCTTTGATTGACTTTCTTTGAACTAATTTTAGATAAAGAATCATTTATGAATTATAGTGTTGGTGGTTATTTCTTGTCATTTATTGAATACTCTAATGTAATTATTGTTGTTTATATCATGACTCAGGACAAAATCAATTTGATCGCATTGACCTTACTGCAGATGCAGGGTGTTTAGGAGGTTTCTCTCTCCATGGTTGGCACTGATAGAGTAATCCGAGTGTATGTTAGTGAAATGGGCCCAAGCGTATGATGAGTGCATGTGTGTGTATCTGTGAATTTACTTTATCCGTGGAAGAAGGGAGAATTTGTATGCCCTGATCTGGATCAATTTCCTGGTAGCAGAATTTGATGGTTTTGATTATTGTCTTGATCTGATTAGATTGCTTGTACATTGGCTTTTTGATTTATTGATTATTGATTGATGTTGGTATATGTACTAATATTATATGTTGGAATCGTCGTGTTGAGTTTTATGTAGTGCTTCTGGAACTTGGGAGCTGGTAGCAGTTCCGTAGTAGGGCAGAGGGAAGTATATACTGCTCTCGGGAAAGACGGGATTGTTGGTCCTGTACGTATGCAGGAGAAAACGTGTGACAATTGAAGTTGCGCGTCACATTGTCTGGGTTCGGAATCAGTGACATCGTCGTGTGTTACTATTAGGGATATATTTCTAGTATAAAAGGAGTGTGAATGGTAGCGAAGGTTATCTGTGAAACTCTGGTCTTAAGTCCCAGGGATCCGTAAGGTTTGCCGTTAAAGCTTATCCCGGGAGAAGTAATAGGTATTCTCTGAGCTTGTTTGAAGAACTGAACAGAGGTAAACACTGTTTGGTTAACGTGTGTTATAATTCTGTAGTAGGGCAGACTGATTGCTGTTCTCGGGAAAGGCAGGATTCTGTGTGTATGTACTATATTTCCTTGTATGAAAGTGCGTAAATGTATGAGCATTTAGTTGATTGTAAGACTCTTTGGAGCAGTCCTAGAGGAAACAGTTAATAAATGCATGTTAGAAGGGCAGAGTAGAGGGATGTGCTACGGTGTCAACGAGAGTATTAATTCCGTAGTGAAGCAGAAGTGAGTGCTGTTTCAGGGAAAAAACGGGATTCTTGTGAAATAGATTTTCTTTACTATTCTATGGTTAGCGAAGCAGACAATGGAGATGTTTATATGTTGTAACTAATAGATTTTGTAGAATTTGACACGAAGTCTACTGAGAAGATTTTGTAAAGGAGGAGTAGACGAGTGACAGGAGACAGGAGCAGGAGCAACTGCAGCGACTGCTGACGTCATAGGGACCGCGCTCTGATTGGGTAGTGGATCAGAACAGTGTTCGCGCTGGGATTGGTGCGTTGGTGTGAGCCGCGCAAGGATTGGAAGGGGTACAAGGTGACGTAGACGCTCCAGGATTGGTGCGTTGGTGTGAGTCGCGCTGTTATTGGACGAAAATTCGTACAAGCACAGTTGTGTTACGGAAGGGATTAGAAAGTTTTGGTAAACGCAGAAATGTATTACCAAGAAGAGAAAAAGAAGAAATCCTTGTTCGGAAAAATAAAAAGATGGTTTGACAAGGATAAAGATGTTAAAACAAGAGAAGGTTAATTGTTACCTCCAACGAAAACGCCTGCATCCTTCATGGCTGCGAAGTATGGGTATCATACCTGTATATGGTTAGACAATTGGGTTAGGTACACTAGAGAGGATGGTGTTTTGGCTTTCCCGGAACATGGTTCATTTAATATGGCTGTGTTGAGAAATTTATGGGAGAAGATGTTGTGTCTCGACCCAAGACCAAGGCCGACACAGTTTGAGGCTCTGGTAGAATGGGAAGATGAAGTACATGAGCGAGAAAAACAGAGGTCTGGAGGCAACTATAGGTACATGTTCGGGAGGAAATATGATCGTGAAACTCATCATGATCGAATGAGAAGATGGCGAGATGCTAGTATGTCAGAAGGATTATATCCTATGAGAACAGCTGACGAGAAGGAAGAGAGGAAGGGTACGGAAAGGGTTCCTGAGGCAGAAGTGAAAAGATATGGAGTTAATGATTGAGGATGAGGTCTTGGATGACATGATTTACAAGAGACCACCTCCATATAGACCAGAACCAGAAGAGAGCACACCAGTTGCTTCTCCGATAAGAGATACATTGCGTATCATTGAGACAGAAGTTGTGACACCTGATTTAAGAAGTGGTAGCTCTTTCAGAGAAAAAGAGAGAGAGAAAAGATGTGGTGACGAGAATACGAGAGAATTAGCCAGAACTACATCTGAACTGACAGAAAAGATTAGAGAACTGACGAAGAATCTAGAAGCCGTTACGGTGCCTGTAACCATAGGTCCAGTTATGCCTATTTTTGATAAGCAGAGGACGGGTGAAAATGGTTTGGTGGTTCCATATGTTGGGAATAAGTTGACAAGTTTGGCTGGTCCCTCAGGAGAGTCAGGAAAAAGGACAGGGAGTAATGATGATTTGAGACAATCCAGACGTGACACATGCAGTGGAGGATTAGAGGGACAGTCTAATTCGAGATTGGATACTAGTGATACTAGTTGTTCAGGGATGCCAATTTTAGAACCACAAAGGATGCCAGAGAAAGTGGTTCCAGTGAAAAAATCTACTGAAATAACAGCTGAAGATTTGAATGAATGGATGAGAGTTCTTCAAAGGAGGGATAAAGATTCACAGGCAATTGATGTGGCCAGGTTATGCATAGAATTAGAGGAGCTTGTTGCAGGGACAATTCCTACAGATATTCTCAAAAATCATCATGATGGAGAATTGTTATTTATGTGCAAAAACATTACTTGGAGAGCTAAAAATACACATGACAGGTTAAGAGTAATAGCGAATGAACAAGGAGTTGACAATGATAAGGTGAAAACATTGCAGAAGTCTTACAGGATGGATTTCACGGACAAAGATATTGAAAATCTGAATGGTGCTGGTAGAACAGGACAGATTAAGGAAATGATTGCATTGTTGCGAAAATGGGGTGATATAGAAAAATGGAAGGATAGGTGGTACAAGAAAAGGGAAGAATCAGTGGATAGGACTTATTCAGCATTTCCTGTGAGAGAAAAAGAGAAAACAATGGATGCTTATCCTATGAGAGAAATACCTGGAGGAGGATATGTACATGTTCCATGGACTAGACAGGATATTTTATCATTTACGAATGATTTCCCTCGACTGAGAGAAAAGCCCGTCGAGTGGTATAGGCAGGTAGACAGGTTTGTGAAATTGTCAAAAGTGCTGTGGATTGACCTGAATAGTCTGTTTGATATAATTGTTCCAGCAGACTTATGGGCTGAGTGTAAAATAGTTGTAAGTTGGCCTACTGAAGAATATCCAAGAGATCAGAGAACAGGAGCACCAGATCCAGAGGTAATGAGGAAGTATGATCAGGTGATTGTATACCTGAAAAGTAAAGTACCTCCAAAAGAGACAGACTGGGTTAAGATAGATCGAACACATCAGGAAGCAAAAGAATCAGTTCATGCTTTTTATGAGAGGCGGATACTGGCTTTTAAACAATTCAGTGGGGATGAACACCTGGGTGACAAAGATTTGAGTCATTTTGTATACAGATTTGTATATGGCCTGAGACCTGAGATTAGTGAGACAATTCGTGAGCATACAGTGGATTGGCAGAGTAAGAAAATAGATGAGATTCTGAGACATGCGAAGTATTTCAGTGATGAAATTGAAGCAAAACAGAGAAAGCTGAAAGAAAAGGCAATGTGGGCACAAGTGAAAGTTGCGGAGAGACAAGAAGCACAGTTGGTGGAACAGGCAAATAATTCAGGGAATAGGCCCAGATATGCAGGAAAAGGAAAGGGGAATCTGGAGGAAGCAAAGAAAAAGTTCCCTTGTCACAACTGTGGCCAACTGGGACATTGGAGATCTGAATGTACCAATCCACCATTAGTGAATAACGAGAGTAAACCCTTAAATCAACAGATGCAGAATGAGGGGAATAATCAACAGCAGCAACAACAGAAGGTTGTGAGACAGCAGAGCCAAGAGCCAAAACCGCCCTTCCCGCAGAATAGAGGGTCACAAAAGTACAATCAGGATTCAGGATTCTACAATGATGAGCAGGTAAACAAACCAAGGCGTTCTAACCAGGTACAACAGTATTTGTTAAAGAATGAAGGGAGTGAGTCTGAAGGTGATTATTGACGGTGCCGAGGAGAGGAGGAAGAGTGCATACTTGGTGCAACTCTAGAAATAGACCAGGCAGGACCATTTGTAGATGGGAAAATAAATGAAGAAAGTGTTACTTTTTTAGTATACACAGGTGCGACGAGATCAACTGTCAGGTCAGCAGATATTAGAAATCTTCCTCTCTCGGATGAAGCAATCCAAGTAGTTGGTGTAGCTAATACACAAATTAAGACACGTCTTACTGAACCAGTAAGGGTAAGAATAGGGAAATTTTCGGACATGCACAGATTTGTGGTCTGTGACACTAGTCCAGTGAACTTGTTAGGCAGGGACCTGCTATGCAAGATGAATTGTACAATTTTCTGTACTCCGGATGGAATAGCATTTGAAACACAAGATGAGGATGTTTTGTACCGAATGACTCTAGATAATAGAGAAAATGAGATGGTTGGTACATATGCTGTGTTTAATCCAGAGGATTTGCCTCAAGAGCTGAGAGACACAGTGAAAAAGACAGTTTGGGATTTTACTGGAGAGGATGTGGGATTGATGAATAATGTAGATCCTGTGAAAATTTCAGTGAAAGAGGGAATTACTTATCCTAACATTCCTCAGTACAAAATGACACCAGAAATAATTGAAGGAATAACTCCTATAATTGAGAAAATGATTCAGCAAGGAGTTTTGAGAGAACTACTGAGTAGCCCGTGTAATTCACCGATAATGGGGCTAAAGAAACCTAATGGGAAGTTTAGGATTGTACAAGATTTGAGAAAAGTTAATAAAATTGTGGTGGCATGTTGTCCCATTGTGCCAAATCCATCAGTAATTTTGTATCAGATTCCACATGATGCTGAGTGGTACACAGTGATTGATTTGTGTCATGCTTTCTTTTCAATTCCATTGCATCATGACAGCCAGCCGATTTTTGCATTTAGGTTTGGCCAGCGTATTTTAGCATGGTGTCGTATCCCACAGGGGTATACAGAGAGTCCTTCGATATTCAATCAGTTGTTGAAAAAATCATTGGAGAGTTTGATCATGCCTGAAAGCTCAGTACTAGTGCAGTATATTGATGACCTACTTGTGGCATCAAAGACACGTGAAGCTTGTGAAGTAGATACCATAGCTTTACTGAATCATCTGGCAGATGGAGGGTTAAAGGTATCTCCAGCTAAATTGCAATTTTGCAAGAAAGAGGTGCATTATCTTGGACACAATATTGAAAAGGGTCTGAGAAAGGTGACTGATGACAGGATCAAAATTATCAGGGGAATGAGAGCCCCAAGGACCCAGAGAGAAGTGAGGATATTTCTGGGGATGGTGGGTTATTGTCGTCAGTGGATTAGTAATTTCTCCCTGATAGCAAAGCCACTGATTAAGCTGACAAAGAGTGAGATGAAAGACCCATTGGAACTAGATGGAGAACAAATGGCAGCATTTGAGGAGTTAAAGAGCAGAATGTGTGAAGCCCCTGCTTTGGGTATGCCAGACTATGAAAAAGAGTTTGAGTTGTACTGCAGTGAGAGAAATGGATGTGCACTTTCAGTGTTAATTCAGAAGCATGGACAACTGAGAAGGCCTATTGCGTACTTCTCATCGACACTTGACCCTGTAGCTGTGGGTTTACCAGGTTGTCTAAAATCTGTAGCTGCAACATGTAGAAGTCTGGAACAGAGTGAGGGAATCATAATGGGATTTGTACCTCATAATGTGGCAATTCTTTTGACAAGAAGCAGAACTCAGTACATGTCACATAGTCGGCTGACTAAATATGAGAAAGTCATTTTGGGAGCATCAAATGTGACTCTTGAGAGATGTGTGAATGTGAATCCAGCAACATTGTTGCCAGATAATGAAAATGTGGGTGTGAAAGAAGATGATCACAATTGTTTGGATGTGCTTGATTACTGTACAAAACCGAGACCAGACATAAGAGATCTTCCTTTGCCTGAGAGTGATCTTGTGCTGTTTGTGGATGGATCATGTCTGAGGAATGATGATGGTGTGCTGAGTGCAGCATATGCAGTGTGCAAGGTTTCAGAAGTGATGGAAGCTTCACCATTAAAAGGAGTAAAATCTGCACAAGTTGCTGAATTGGTGGCATTGACGAAAGCTTGTGAAATTGGGAAGAATCTGAGAGTGACTGTAATGACTGATAGTCAGTACGGATTTGGAGTTGTGCATGATTTTGGCCAGCTTTGGCTACAGAGAGGTTTTTTGACGTTGAGTGGAACTCCAATAAAGAATGCTGAAGTGATTGGAAAATTACTTGAGGCGATACAGCTGCCTAAAGAATTAGCAGTTGTAAAATGTGCTGCTCATGGACAAGGAGATGATTTTGTAACACTTGGAAATCGTTTTGCAAACGATATAGCACAATATTGTGCTAAAAATAATCACTCGATTAATAGGGAACGAGAAAGGGAAATGTCTTTTTCTTCTGTGATGTTTAATAATGTCCTAGAAATGTGGGATGAGGTGAAACAGTTGCAGGATGAGGCAGGAAAGGAAGAAAAGAAAGACTGGATCAAGGCAGGTTGTGCCCCAAGAGAAACAGATCATGTTTGGATCTATAGAGATGGTAGACCAGTTGGCCAGGGACATTTGGGAAGGGATGCGATGATCAGGTCTTTTAAACAGACTTGGTATAATGCAAAGTTCAGGATGATTGCAGAAAGCATTTGTCAAAGATGTTTGATTTGTCAGCAATTTAACACTGGGAAAAAGACAGTGGTGAGTCTGGGAACGATAGGCAGAGAAGGTGGTCCTTTTACGAGAATGCAGATTGATTTCATTGAGATGCCACAAGTGAACAGATTGAGGTATGTTCTAGTGGTAGTGTGTTTGTTCTCGAGGTGGGTGGAGGCCTATCCGACTAGGAGAAATGATGGAATAACAGTGGCAAAGTTACTGTTAAGAGAGTTGATTCCTAGGTACGGGTTTCCAGTAACGATTGAGTCTGATAGAGGTGGACACTTCTATAATGAGCTCATGAGTTTAATTTGTGAAGCATTGAGCATACAGCAGAAGCTACATTGTGCATACAGACCAGAGGCTTCTGGTGTTGTGGAGCAGATGAACGGCACGATAAAGAACAGGATTGGTAAGATGTGTTTAGCCACTGGAATGAAATGGCCTGATGTCTTGCCTCTAGTGCTAATGACTATTAGATCTACTCCAGATAGAACTACTGGTTTGAGTCCACATGAAATCTTGATGGGACGTGCAATGCGTCATGCATTTGTGCCTGTCAATAAGTTGATGACAATAACTGATGACATGATTTTGGATTACTGTAAAGGCCTGGCTGACGCAGTTCATTCTGTGTTTCACCAGGTTGGAGAAGACGCTACTACACTTGAGAAGAAGCAAGCTCATGATCTGAGTCCAGGGGACTGGGTGAGGATTAAAGTGCACAGAAGAAGAAATTGCTTGGTCCCAAGGTGGGGAAGGCCAAGACAAGTTATTCTGACTACGACAACTGCTGTAAAGTGTGCCGGTGTGAAAAACTGGGTACATGCAAGTCATACTCTGAGAGTTCCAAATCCAAAGGAAGGAACTGGCAAGGAGTATTTTGAAGAATCAGATTCAAGTGATGAAGAAGAAGCTGAACCAGTGAGGAGGAATCAGGATTCTGGAAGGAGTGAAGGAGAAAGAGGGTCAAGTGATTCTTTCTTTCCAGGGGAGACTTCAAGAGAAACATTTAGAGTCACAGAAGGGAGATCAGATTCTGTGAGAGAGCCTGAAGTTCCAACAAGCAGTGGAGAAGAAAGAAGAGAAAAGAGCAGTTCCACAGAGACTACTTCTGAATCAGATGAGGAAGTTGAAAATCCACTTGAGATTACACCTGAAGAAGCAGGGTCAGAAGAAGTTAGAGAGGGACAGATTGCGGAAGACCCCCGAGGAGGTGTAGGGAACATTCCTGATAAGCTAGGTGAAGGGACAAGTAGACAGCAAGAAGATTACGTGTTGGAGACCCGAGGAGGGAAAGAAATAGGGAAGTCTCAAACAGTGGTGATAAAGAGTGTGGAGCGAAAGAAAACTGCTGAAGAACAAGAGGCATTTGAAACAGAATCGGATGAGAGTGAGAATGAGAAATCAGAAGGTCGAGTTCTGAGGAAGAGAACTTGGATTGGAGAAAGAAACAATAAAGAAGTGAGACCGAAAAAGGTTGTAAGAGGAGATCTTTGGCCTAACAACAGAGTAAAGAGGCTAAGATACAGATTGACACGAGCAAATACATCGAAAGCTGAACAAGTGAATGAGGTGTCGAGTCAAAATCCAGCAAAAGGTGAAAAGCGGGAAGAGTTGAAAGAACCAGAGGAGATCAAAAGAATAAGAAAACCCAACCAAAAGTACAGATCACCGGAATGGTCTTATGTAGCACTGTCTGAAGGAGAAGAAGAAGAAGCAGTGAATCAAGATAATCCGGAGGGGATCTTGAGAAAAGTGGTTGAGGGAGAGGAAAAGTCTGTTGGAATCTTAAAAGTTATCCTGACTGACATTGGAGAAGAGTCGGATGCACAGGATGTTGTTGAAGATCTAATACAATTTGATGTCGAAGAAGTTGAAGTGAAGAGTGATGAATATCCAAATTGAGTGAACTGAAGCAATCACTTGGAGAAAAGTGAAAGAAGAAAGTTTGAAATTTAGCTGTCTGAAGTAATCCAGAAATAAAGAATTGCAGTAGTGGAGTAGTAGAGGCTAAGTCAAAAGACACGGTCAAAGTAGTAAAATGGCTAACATAGAAAATAATCAAAGTAGATGTGCCTTCCTAAAAAAATGGTGTAGAATGTGCTGCTGCTGTACTGGATTATTAATGCTATTATGGGGAGTTTTAGCTTTATTAGTTACATTTAGAGTTACAATAGGTACATTTGAGATACATACTGAGAATGAGACTAATGTAGAAAAGAATTCACAAAAAGTGGTTCCAACTAGAATTAGTAATACTTACATACATAAAGATAGGTCAATTAATGATTTTTCTAGTAATGTTTTTTCAAAATTATTGTATGAATATGTGAAGACAATGGAAGTAAGGGATTGCTACGTATGTATGCAGTTACCTGCATCCGTTTCAGAGGGTGTTACTTATCACCATTTACCAGCTACGTATGGAATTTCAGCACACTCTGGTGCCGATCACGATCCGGCAAAAAATTCCCCCGTGCGACTCGTATCGGGTCTTTTTACCGTACGAATCGTACAAGTGCCGTACGAACTGGCAATCACGATTCGCATGGTAAAAAGTCCATACGAACCGCACTGGGAATCATTCCCCACACGTCCTCGGGTCGGAAAATGTGTCCGACACGTCCTCGGACGATTTACCTTACAAACGTGAAAATCCAGGTCCGACCGAGGAATCACGATCCATCCCGTGCGTCCGAGCGTACAACCGTATGGAAAAAACACCGTCCGCACCGAACACCTATAGCAACCATGGAGACATGTGCCCGCATACGCGCCCAACACTCCCCCCAGCCCCCGTACGTCCGACACGTACCCCCCGTATATGTATACCCCCACCCGTCTAGGTACACCCCAGTACGTTCCAGTCGTACCCCCACCCCAGTACGTGTCGTACCACCGTCAATGTACACCCCCCCACCCCTGTACGTGTCGTACCACCGTCTATGTACACCCCAGTACATTCCAGTCGTACCCCCACCCCAGTACGTGTCATACCCCCGTGTACCTACACCCCAGTACGTTCCAGTCGTACCCCCACCCCAGTACGTGTCATAGCCCCGTCTACCTACACCCCAGTACGTTCGAGCCCCACCCCCACCCCAGTACGTGTCATACTCCCCGTGTACCTACACCCCAGTACGTTCCAGTCGTACCCCCACCCCAGTACGTGTCGTACCACCGTGAACCTACACCCCAGTACGTTCGAGCCCCACCCCCACCCCAGTACGTGTCATACCCCCCGTGTACCTACACCCCAGTACGTTCCAGTCGTACCCCCACCCCAGTACGTGTCGTACCACCGTGAACCTACACCCCAGTACGTTCGAGCCCCACCCCCACCCCAGTACGTGTCATACCCCCCGTGTACCTACACCCCAGTACGTTCCAGTCGTACCCCCACCCCAGTACGTGTCGTACCACCGTGAACCTACACCCCAGTACGTTCGAGCCCCACCCCCACCCCAGTACGTGTCATACCCCCGTGTACCTACACCCCAGTACGTTCCAGTCGTACCCCCACCCCAGTACGTGTCGTACCACCGTGAACCTACACCCCAGTACGTTCGAGCCCCACCCCCACCCCAGTACGTGTCATACCCCCGTGTACCTACACCCCAGTACGTTCCAGTCGTACCCCCACCCCAGTACGTGTCGTACCACCGTGAACCTACACCCCAGTACGTTCGAGCCCCACCCCCACCCCAGTACGTGTCATACCCCCGTGTACCTACACCCCAGTACGTTCCAGTCATACCCCCACCCCAGTACGTGTCGTACCACCGTGAACCTACACCCCAGTACGTTCGAGCCCCACCCCCACCCCAGTACGTGTCATACCCCCCGTGTACCTACACCCCAGTACGTTCCAGTCGTACCCCCACCCCAGTACGTGTCGTACCACCGTGAACCTACACCCCAGTACGTTCGAGCCCCACCCCCACCCCAGTACGTGTCATACCCCCCGTGTACCTACACCCCAGTACGTTCCAGTCGTACCCCCACCCCAGTACGTGTCGTACCACCGTCAATGTACACCCCCCCACCCCTGTACGTGTCGTACCACCGTCAATGTACACCCCCCCACCCCTGTACGTGTCGTACCACCGTCTATGTACACCCCAGTACGTTCCAGTCGTACCCCCACCCCAGTACGTGTCGTACCACCGTGAACCTACACCCCAGTACGTCCGAGCCCCACCCCCACCCCAGTACGTGTCATACCCCCCGTGTACCTACACCCCAGTACGTTCCAGTCGTACCCCCACCCCAGTACGTGTCGTACCACCGTGAACCTACACCCCAGTACGTTCGAGCCCCACCCCCACCCCAGTACGTGTCGTACCACCGTCTATGTACACCCCCCCACCCCTGTACGTGTAGTACCACCGTCCATGTACACCCCAGTAGTTCCTGGCGCACCCCCAACACAACCTCCTAAGTACGGAGCGCACCCCATGCCCCAACATCACAACCGCATGTACGAGTCGTACAAAGCCACACACAAGGACATAATCGTACAACCAAATGGCCCATGTACACACCGTACACACGCTCAAAACGCACGTACACAACCAGGACAAAACAAAACAACACAAGAATACACCATTCGAAAGGCACAAAGCCACTAAACATGGCCAACAACCACTAAAATAACACAATCACTGACCTGCAACTGCCAAAAACAAACAGAGGCCCAATACACCACCACTCCTTATAACACACCCACCCAAACTTCAAACACTGCCACACCCACCCATGGACCAATAAAAAGGGCCCACACACACAAACCATGAGCCTTTGCAACAGACTCACTGCTGCCAGACACCACAGAACCAGACTACAAGCTACACCACACCTTACACTTGCACACCTTCACACGACCACCCTCACAAACACCCTCTCATCACATTCACACACACACACAACCATCCACACCCCCCCCAACATCCACACACCCCCCACACCCACACCATCCCCACCCACACCCCTCACCATGCCCACTACCAAGAATCCAAAGTTCAGTCACCGAGAGTTGGAGGTCCTTGTTGATCAAATCCTCAGAGTCGAGCCACAGATCTTTGGAACATTGGTCAGAAGCACCAGCCAGGCAGCCAAAACAGCCATGTGGCAGACCATCGTCGATGCTGTGAATGCCGTTGCGGACACCAGGAGGACCAAGCAGGATTGCCAGAACAGGTGGTACGATCTGCGTAGGAGGGTCAGAGCCAAGAGGCAGGAGGAACACGACCAGGCCAACGCCACCGGAGGAGGGCCCTCCCGCAGAGCCGTACAGTACCATCCCTGGGAGGAGAGGGTGATGGCCATACTGCCGGTGGAGGCAGTTGAAGGAGTAGAAGGACTCCGAGACCCGGGTGAGTACACAAACAACGCACCTCACATGGGGGGAACTGCAACCACAACCAAAATTACTAACAGGCACGCAACCACCACAAGCCATCGCATGACTCAACCACACTCCATGAGCAGGCACATGCCACTGCTGCCACCATGCCCCATGCACCCAGCTGGACAATGTCAAGTCACAGGCCACAGAAGACAACAACACATGACACGGTAACCCGGACGGCGGTAGGCTGGGCACCAAAAATCACATAGTGCGACTCCAAAGCAGACAACAATGCCCTCTGCCCATATGGCCTAGGTCACAGCCAGACAAACAGTGTGTCCCAACACAGGAATGACTTGCCAGCAAATGGCGGACGCCTTGCATCAACACATGGGGGTGAAGGCACTGTTTTGCACATGACAGCAGCTAATGAACAGCCAACATTGTGAAAGAGTGGCAGCACACACCACCACAGCAGCAGCACACAGACACACAGCAGACAAAATGGGTGCCTGGAGATCAGAAACAAACTCACATCAACAGGCCAAGGGCCACTCAAAGATCTGCTAACAGTGTGTGCCCAGGAAGCTGGGCCAAGGTGACAGAGGGTGACACACTGAGGGAGGGAGAGGGGGACACAGAGGGAGGGAGAGGGGGACTGAGAGGGAGGGAGACGGACAGAGGGAGGAGGCTGACACACGGAGGGAGGGAGGAGGCTGACACACAGAGGGAGGGAGAGGGGGACAGAGAGGGAGGGAGAGGGGGACAGAGAGGGAGGGAGACACAGGAAGACGGACAGAGGGAGGAGGCTGACACACAGAGGGAGGGAGAGGGGGACAGAGAGGGAGGGAGAGGGGGACAGAGAGGGAGGGAGACACAGGAAGACGGACAGAGGGAGGAGGCTGACACACAGAGGGAGGGAGAGGGGGACAGAGAGGGAGGGAGAGGGGGACAGAGAGGGAGGGAGACACAGGAAGACGGACAGAGGGAGGAGGCTGACACACAGAGGGAGGGAGAGGGGGACAGAGAGGGAGGGAGAGGGGGACAGAGAGGGAGGGAGACACAGGAAGACGGACAGAGGGAGGAGGCTGACACACAGAGGGAGGGAGAGGGGGACAGAGAGGGAGGGAGAGGGGGACAGAGAGGGAGGGAGAGGGGGACAGAGAGGGAGGGAGAGGGGGACAGAGAGGGAGGGAGAGGGGGACAGAGAAGGAGGGAGACACAGGGAGAGCAAATCAGTCCTTTGGTGTGTGGGAATGTCTGCTCGTCAGCAGGTGGACTGCGTGCATGTAGACAAGGGTGGCCAGTGCCAGAACCCCCCCTCTTCATCATGGCAAAACGCAGGGCCATGTCACAACCTGTACACGAGCACAAGGACAGCTACCTGCATCATATAAGTGTGTGGATCCACTCCATGTGCACATGTACAGTGCTACAAGGAAGGCGCAAATGCATGGCTCGCCACACCTGCACACTCCACTGCTGACTGCAGTCACACTTGACGCAGCAAGTAAGACTGTGCCACACATAGTTAAAGGGGCCAAATTGGTGCCCAAGGGACACACCCATGCACAAGTGCACTGTGAGTGGAATGCAAGACAGATCCTAATTCCAAGAGGAAATGTGCCAACTTTGAAACGGATGAAACATGGATGTTGCATGGACCAAAATTAACATTGTCTCTCTCACACACAGGTCAACGTCGTGCTGCACCCCCCAACACTGGGGGGGAACACTCACAGGACCCGGATCTGCAGGAGACCGATCCCACCGGCAGCGACCACTCTCACCACTCTGCGGACGACCCCGACCGACCTGGCCCCTCTGGTGTCCAACCACCTGCAGCACCTGCGTCAGGTACAACCGTGCCAACCACCACCCCCACTCCTGCCACATCCCAGGAGACACCCAGGATCCCTGCCCCAACACCACAATGCAGCCAGGCTCGCCAGGAGGGACACGGTGTCCCGGGCACCCAGGAGGAGGCAGGCGACAACGCCAATGCCACCCCTCAGGGGTCCCGGAGACCCGATGTGCCCACAAGTGCAGGCCAGACGCAAGTGGGCAGGGGTGGTGGGAGTGGAGGACGGCGGAGGCGCGAGCCTGACCAGTTGGCTGGGGATCCGGTATTTTCCCATGTCCAGAACATCCTGGACTCATACCGGCAGGACACCACGGGCATGGCCCAGGTTGTGTCCGTCCTCGAGGGGATCAAGGTCCAGCAGGCCCAGCAACATGCGGAGCTAATAGCCTGTCTACTGGTACACCAACGGAGGATGGAGGACAGACAGGCTGAGCAAGTGACGGCGTTCCAGGGGATTCACGCTACACTCCGTCGGATGGCCGACACCATGGCCGACCCTCCCTGTGCCAGAAGGCGGAGAACATCACCACCCACAGGGAGGGATCAGGAGGAGGAGGAGGAAACATCCGACGGAGCATCCCAGACGTCGTCACGGCCTGCTGCTGAGGTTCCCCGCAGGAAGCCGGGTCGTCCACGGAAAGGACCGTGAGGGTGGCTGCTACATCACCATCTCCCAGGACACCTGGCCTGGCACCTGGCCCACTGGAGCAACAGCATCACAGCATCAAGAGACATTCTCTGCCACATGGCCCTGCTGGTCACTGGCTGACCAATGTTGACAAAGACTGTGGCATGGACTCTGAGGATTTCCAATGGCAAGGACACCAACTCCCCTACTGAACTTTGGATTCCCTAATCCCGGAAAGCCCCTCACTTCCCCCCCCCCCCCCCCCCCCCCCCAATAATAAATCACACTATTAAGAGTAGATGCCTGCTGGTAGCATTATTACCTAACATGTGTCTTGTACAGTCTAAACATGCCTGAGTCATCTGTTCACTTCAACCATCCACACCCTGGGGCCTGAGTCTGGCACAGGACACATGGGTCACAGTTTATTAGGCAAGACAGACATGGAGCACCATACACACCCGTGATGGGCAGAACCAGCTGAGGGGGTGGCCGAACAACCGTGCTGACAGACACATTGAGTACAGCAACAGTCATGCGCAGAGGTCAGGGATCCTGGGCAGTGTCCTGGGGGGCACCCAGGTAAGTGTAGACAGGTGGCAGAACCATGTCCTGCAAGCTTGAGTCCGGTGGATGCAGAGAATGGGGTCATGGACAACGTTGGATGCATGGGGATGGCACATGTCACAATACCCACACAGTCATGGACATCATGCCCAATACACAGTCTCAGCACACACACACAGCTTGCATCTTGCCACTCGACACATTGACACATAGCCACAATCAGGGAATACCATGCCAGACATGCAGGATGCACCGTGCCAACACACCAGCATTGACTGAGAAGAGGCACCTTGGAGGCATAGGGACACCTTTATTAGTCATGTTTTTGGGATTGCAGAGGCAACTTGAAGTACACATGAACACATCATGTGGAGTAACATGTGGGTCCAACACTGGCACCCCCCTTCTGCAGCACAAATGCGTGATAGCCATGGAACTGGCACACAAGTGTCGGCTAACAGCTAAATACCCACAGCTGCACACGGAGAGCCTGACATGCACCATAGATCCGCTGATGTGGAAGTCCCACGCCATGTCAAGACAATGTTAACCGTATGTGTCCGAGGGCAGTGTCACACACATTGATGCCATCATCACAATCCACTATCCCATCACTGATGACTGACAACCAGGCAGCCCATCTATTCAGGTGTACCCAGCTGCATGTCGTGTCCCATGGGGATGCCACATGTCTGCAGAGGAACCAAACCCTGACCGGGGCAGTGTGCACACATCGTGAACAACTGCCACACCCAATACACCCCAGATGCATCCCTTACCCCATGGAGACTTCCAAACGTGTCCGTGCCTGTAACGCTGAGTCAGCCCACGATGTCATGTCCATGAGGAATAGCAGTGCCACAACAATGCAACCAGCAAACGGCATGCGCAGGTACCTGGGGAAGAGAGACACACAAGAAGTCAGCCACAAAAAGCACAGCCACTTGCATGTGCATTTACTCGACACATGTATGGATGACAACATGCTAGGTCACAATTATGACTGGGGAAATACTACCATCACTGCCACCATCACTCCAGTGACACACCCACACACACCTCTGACCCACGTGCCATACATGCAGGTGGAGACACACATCACAACGCATGCCACACGGGGACCAATGCGTGCACACTCAGACACTGGTACTCACCACTAAGCAAAGAAGTCGCGTATGAGCCGAGTCCGGATGTCCTCTTGCGGCTCCACATCCTCCACATCACTAGCCCCATTGCCAAGCCCTTCGTCCTCCACGGGTGGATGGTCCTCGTCATGTTGATTCAGGATGAGTGGCACAGCTCTTTCAACTGCCATGTTGTGCAGCATGCAGCAGACCATGAAGATCTTGCAGACCTTCGCCGGGGCATAAGGGAGTGCACCGCCGGTCTTGTGGAGGCACCGGAATCGGCTCTTCAGCATGCCAAACGTCCTCTCTATCACTCGCCTTGTCCGGCCATGGGCGGTGTTATAGCGGAGCTGGGCCGGCGTGATGGGGTTGCGGAGAGGTGTCAGCAGCCAAGGCATGTTGGGATAGCCAGCGTCCCCTACATGGGAAGCACATGGACATCGTTAGAACTGGTGAAGCGGTCGTGCTGGTCGGTTATACAGAATACAGGACAGACAGACTGTACCCACCAACAACACATGCCCGTTCGTTGCGCAGCTGCATCATCATATCAGGCATCCCGCTACGCCTCATGATGTAGGCATCGTGTGCTGATCCTGGGAAACGAGCACAGACATGTGAAATCACCATATTAGACAGACACACCACAAGGGCATTGATGGAGTGGTAGTGCTTCCGATTGCGGTACGCCACCTCCCGTGCGTGTGGTGGTACCAAACCTACATGTGTCCCATCTATGGACCCAATGACATGGGGCATCCCTCCCAGGGCATAGAATCCACGCTTGACCTCAGTCATCTGATCAGGGGTTGGGAACTTGATGAAGTCATCCAGGTGAATCAACATGGCCTCCAAGAAATCATGCAGCACACCGCTGAACATGCTCTGGGACATGCCACCAACATGAGCTATGGTATTTTGGAAGGTACCCGTGGCAAGAAACTGTAGGGCAGCCATTACCTTCAGCTGGGGTGTCAGTGCCGTAGGATACCTGTGCTGCGGTTGCAGGTGTGGTGCCAGTCTCGCCGTCAGCTCCAGAATCAACGGTTGGGTGAAGCGGTAGAGCCGGATCCTGTCATTCTCCTGCATGGCAGCCAAGTCTGGAATTCTTCGGGCAAGAGGCGGCGCTCTGCAGTAATTTGGAAGTGACAAGGAAGAGTGAGTGCACTACGAGAACAACTCATGTCTACTGAGCACATGTAAATCTGGCAATACACACATGCTACATAGGGAGTCAGGTATGTGCTACATGCCCAGGACACGTATGGATGCAAGGTGACACTCCTTCCAAGACCCAGCTACACACGGTGATTGAGAACCTCCCCATGCCACGCCATGGAAATAGCTGTGTCCCAGTGCAAGTGAACAGCCCGACGCAAGACAGGAGTGACATACACCCACACATCAGCAGAAGTGGGATGCCGATTGCAGAGACTGGTAGCGGAACACTGGAGCCACAGGTCACATGACATTACACTAGTCCAGCCCACACACCTTGCCATGAAGGTGCACATGTCATGACTCACCACACATTCCTTGTGAGGATGCTGACATGGCCTTGTCACGCTACTCCGTGTCCCATGCATACATGTGCACCTCACATCCGATAACACATGTGGCATGGTGTGCGGAACAGTGTGCAATGACAATCTACACACAGCCACATGTTGGTTGCTGCAACGGCTGCAGCTTTTGAGGGTGCTACAACATCAACCTGATGTAAATCCCGGACACATATATGAGATAGTCACATTGTGCACTGTGGGTAGTGACAAGTCATGTGTCATGACCCCTGTACCGGGCATCATGGGACACTTCCGTGTGTTGGTGTCCGTGCCATGCCAGTGACGCTCACCCCAAGTGCGCAGTCCCACATGCACACATGTCAAAGGAGTCAAGTGCATGCCTGGCACACATTGCACCCTCACACAGTACACCTGTACACATCTCATCATACATCTGGTGCCTTCTCCACTCAGGAGGCATGTTCCACATCACAGCCTGTGACACCTGTGCCCCACACATGTAGTAATGCACAGACGATGCCTTGATGTCCATTCCTGGACAAGTATGTCCATCCATGGACAAGTATGTCCGCCCTATTCCTACCTGTGTGTCGCCTATCACCACAGTGATGTGTAAAAACCGCCGTACTGCTGCTGAGAGGGCCTGTGTATGTTCCCAAATCACTGTGGGAGTGCTGCCGTATGTGTACCCATCGTGATGGCGAGCGTACAGGCATTTGTACGGTCCGTAGCACTATGAGTACGCATACGCGTGCAGACCCATAGTGATAGGGCCGTACACACGCATGTACGCTCACTATCACTATGGGTCTGCACGCGTATGCGTACTCGTAGTGGTACGGGCCGTACACTCGCATGTACGCTCACTATCACTACGAGTACGCATACGCGTGCAGACCCATAGTGATAGTGAGCGTAGATGTGTGTGCACGGTCCGTACCACTACGGGTACGCATACGCGTGCAGACCCATAGTGATAGGGCCGTACACACGCATGTACGCTCTCTATCACTATGGGTCTGCACGCGTATGCGTACTCGTAGTGATAGTGAGCGTACATGCGAGTGTACGGTCCGTACCACTACGGGTACGCATACGCGTGCAGACCCATAGTGATAGTGAGCGTAGATGCATGTGTACGGTCCGTACCACTACGGGTACGCATACGCGTGCAGACCCATAGTGATAGTGAGCGTACATGCGTGTGTACGGCCCTATCACTATGGGTCTGCACGCGTATGCGTACCCGTAGTAGTACGGACCGTGCACACACATCTACGCTCACTATCACTATGGGTCTGCACGCGTATGCGTACTCGTAGTGATAGTGAGCGTACATGCGAGTGTACGGCCCGTAC
Organism: Triturus cristatus; assembly: GCF_964204655.1. Taxonomy (NCBI): domain Eukaryota; kingdom Metazoa; phylum Chordata; class Amphibia; order Caudata; family Salamandridae; genus Triturus; species Triturus cristatus. Next base: position 1,862,850,576 of record NC_140590.1, read on the forward strand.
CACTACGAGTACGCATACGCGTGCAGACCCATAGTGATAGTCAACGTAGGCATGCATGTACGGGCCGTTGCCATGCATTTGGGGTGCCCTAGGGCCCCGAAACGCACCGTACCTGTGTGTGATGCTCCAAATTACATAGGGGACAAGTATTAAGGCCTACATGCATGCTGGTTGTCATGGAGACCAAGTTCAAATTTCGAAATTGTTCTGGAAGGTGCACAGCAGAAGTCAGTTGGAATTCTTCTACTTTGTTGCAATGTGTTTGTGGGGCTGACATCATGCAGGAGAATGAAACCAATAGAGAACCCACAGACTGCTAGGTTTGAAGGGATTGGTGGAAACATAGGATGCAAATGTGAGTGACCAATCACTCTGTACTCCTGTGCATGAGACTGGGCAGAAGGGCACATATAAGGCAGCCAGGTCCCATGAGGGAGCACTTGCCTGCACATCTTTGCATTCGTCGACCCAGCTGCTGCTACTGATTCCCTGGAACCATGTCAAGGGCTGTGGAGAGGACACAGCCATTCACCCTGGAGGAGAACATGGCTCTGCTGGATGTGATCCTCCCACAGTACTCCATGCTGTATGGGCGACCAGGGTATCAGGTGAGTGCATAGGCCACTGCCACAGACTGTCCCTATGTTGTGACTGTGACTTCTGCCATTGTGTCCAGGTGTAACACACATGCCATGTACTGTCGGGGGGGTCCCAGGGGGGGGTGCCTGATGTCTCCCAGCAGTGCCCTGAGACAGGAGGGGTGGGGGCCTATCACTCACAGCAGTGCCCTGAGCCAGGAGGGGTGTGTGCAGAGTCCTCCCAGCACTGCCCTGAGACAGGAGGGGTGGGGGCCTATCACTCACAGCAGTGCCCTGAGACAGGAGGGGTGGGGGCCTATCACTCACAGCAGTGCCCTGAGACAGGAGGGGTGGGTGTGATGCACAGTGTGAGCCTTGATCATTGATTGTGACATTGCCATCATTCCACCTGTGTACCCACTGTGGCACGTACTGCTTTTTCCCTCACCAGGGGATGATGTCCCTATGACAAAGGTGCAATGCGTTGGCTGCATGACATGCCTTGTTGTAACCAGCTAATTTGTACCCATATGTCTCTCTGTGACATGTGGCTGGTGTATTGATGTGGTGTCACTTGTTCCTCACAGGTAGGCGCCACTGCTAAGGAGCAGATCTGGCTGACCGCCGTCAGTGCCGTGAGGGGTGTGGATGGTCGGAGGCGGAGCCTGCCCCAGGTGAGGAAACGCTGGCAGGATATCCGGTGCTGGACGCGGAGGATTGCACGGCTCCTGCTGGGGGACTCACCTGAGAGCCACAAGAACCGCGGCCGCCGCCGTCTGAGCCACCTCCACAGGCGTGTGCTGCCGGTGGTCTTTCCAGACCTGGAGAGGCGCTTACAGGCGATGCAGCAGCCGGAAGGGGGTAGGTACATGTGTGTTTGTTGTGTGTCACCGGCATTTGTAAGGGCACAGTAGCATGAATTCACTGGCAGGGTTTAAAGGTGCTGTGCAGATCCTGTTTGCCCCAGTATAGCGCTGTGCCCCTGCCACCCTTCCCCTCCTTGCAATGTGTTCCCTGGTCTGTGTGTAGTCACTCCTTCACAAGGTAATGTAGGCTGGCGCTTTGTCCACGAGAACAATGACTGTAGCATCATGTGTGGGGGTGGTGTGTAACAGGTTGTGGGACCTTGCCTGTGCACTGTCAAGTTCACTGCATGTGGGTTCCATGTCAGTTGGCACTGATGCTGACTCCAGACATGGGAGTTGGTCTCTCATGTGTCATGCCTTACAGCGCGCATGTCCTATGTAGTGGCCTGTGACATGATGTGCATGAGTGTGCGATACACATAGTGCAGGGATGGTGACGTGTGTTGCAGTCATTACCATTCAGTAGCATGTAGTTGCGTGCCCACTACTGTCCCCTGGGGCACCTTTTCCTCAGTGGTGTATGTGTCATCATAAACGTGGCCAATCTCAGTGTCTACAGCGTAGGTTGTGCTCTGTGCCATTGTCCCCTGTCACCATGTATATAGACGTGCTATTTTGTACAGGTGTCCACTGTGCAGCCTGACCTGATTGTCCTTCTTCATACTCACAGTTGCCAGTGCCTGTGTGTCTTGTTATACTCATCTGAGGATGGGCACTGGTACCTCATTATTTGTACAGGCGCACCTTGGCTGTTTGGCGTCCACTCTTGCTTTTTGCCTGCCCCTGTGTGTATCACCCAGACTATGAGATGTTGGTGCCACCTGTGTCTCAACAATTTGCCTCGTGTAGGGTCTTGTTGGGGCGGGCAATGCCTATGTGTCAAATCCTGATTTCTACTTGCTGGGTCTGGGCAGTGTGTGATGTGTCTGGACACACACGCAATGTGCAGTGACCGAGTCATGTTGGGCATGTTTTCAGCATTACCTATGCAGCATGTGTCTCAAGTTCATGGATATGGTCCCTGGTCATCGGTATTTTCGCCAACGCTGTGTGGTGCAGATGCAGTGCTGGATTGTCCCCAGGGCCTGGGTGCTATGTCAGACTCCGTTTCCTGTGTTTAGCTATTGTCTCATGCTCTCCATGGTATTTCAGTGGCATGGTGGCTCAACCAACTGTGTGTTTCATGCCCTACATCGGTACCTTGTTCAGTAGATGTTAGGGATCTTCCTTTTCAGGCTATGCAATGTTACCTATGTAGATTGGACTCATGTGACAGATGTGTACAGGTGTCTGATTAATTTCTGTCTCTCCACCCTGCCCACAGCATCGTCGGGGGACACAGAGGGAGACATGGACACAGACCAGGCGGAGGGACCGAGCACCAGTGCCAGCCGTGACATCGGGTCTGGCACATCGAGTGGGACAGAGGCGGAGGAGAGTGTGGCCGAGGACCTGTCGACTGGCACATCAGACTACGAAGCTGACAGGTCCGAGGAGGATGTCTCCGAGTGGGCGGAGGCTGCACCAGCAGCTGACAGCGGAACAACACCTCGCACCGCCCCCTCAGTTTCCATCAGCCGCCTCCCACTTGCTCGTGTCCCTTCCCAGCGTGCCCGGTCACAGCATGTCTCCTTCCTGCCAGGCACCGCACCCCCTGCCCCTGTCTCCACTGCTGCCGCCAATGCAGAGTCTGTGGACATCCAGCGGCAACTGCAGGTTGGTCAGGCTGCGATCCTTAATGTCCTCCATGCCCACGGCAAAACCCTGACCAACATCGAGGCTTTCTTGGAGGGCATTCATTCATCGCAGGCTGACCAACGCAACTTGCTGAGGTCCATAGACTCCACACTGACTGCAGCAGTGGGTCTCCTGCAGCGCGACCTCCCCCCACCTACCCCTGCCCCATCCACACTTCCCACTCCCATGCCTGTCCCACGTACACCCAGACGTCGGCATGCACCCACATCAACGGACACGGGCACCACACCAGCAGGGAAGGTCCACCGCACTCCTCCTGACACGCACACACAGGGTGAGGTAGGCACACCCACTGGGTCGGGGGGCAAACGTGTGACACGCAGCCATAGTGGGAGTCCGCATTCCACCCAGTCCACTCCCTCCAAAATCCCTCCCCTCAGCTCTCCTGGCCACATCTCCCCCAAGGACTCCTTCATGGCCGCTCTGTCCCTGAGCCCCACAGTTACACCACCACGCAAGCGGTCAAGGAGGTCCCCGGTCAGGGTGGTTGAGTCTCCCCCCTGTCTCCACCCTCCCCCGGTGGCGCTGCGACCCATCCCTCTGACCCCCCCTCCTTGGGGCCTGAGGTCCCTTCGGGTGCAGGGGACTCCCTGGAGGACCTTGCAAAGGTGTGTAGTGCCATCCTGGCCTCCGCCTTTGGCACTGACCCACCCCCTGTGGTGGAGTCCTCCATCCCTGCACCCACAACGCCGCCCCTTTGCCCTGATGTCCCTGCGGTGCCTGTTGCTTCCCCCCCCCCCTGATGCCCTCACCAGTGTGGAAGACGATGCCATTTGACTGTGCAGGCAAGGTAGGGGACACGCATCCCACTGTGTCCCCCATCCAGCTGAGAATCATTGACTGCCCTATGGGCTTTGTGAATATTGAACTGCCTGCGATCCACGGACATTGTGCTCATGCTGAATAAAGCTTAATTTTGTTTTCATTATCACACTACTGCTATGCTGGTATTGGTGTTGGTGGGGCTGCTACATGGTTTTGGGTGGTGTGTAAGGGTTTGGGTGTGTGGGATATGTAGTAGTGTACTGCTCATTGGTGGGACCCTGGGATCTGTGTGCCATCACAAGGTGTTGGCTAACTTTCTTTGTTCATGTAAGCAGTTACTGCATGGTGCACTTGTCCCAGGGTGTATTCCTTCCTCTGTGTACCCAGCTTTCTTCCCTGCAGGGTGTTCCCAATGTTTAGCGCAGAGCTGTGTCTACATGAGCTGTGTGTGTGACGGAGCCCTTCTACTTTGGCCATGCATGCAGGGCCATGTCTCCACCTGCAACAATCGTGGCATCCTTGGTGATCACTGTACTTGTGTGTGGAGTCTGTTGACATGAGTTCATGGGGACATGTTCCCTTGTAGCCAGTATGCATGTGGATAATTCTGGCCTCACACACATGTGTTACACCCCTCCTGTCTCAGGGCACTGCTGTTAGTGATAGGCACCCACCCCTCCTGTCTCAGGGCACTGCTGGGAGGACTCTGCACACACCCCTCCTGTCTCAGGGCACTGCTGGGAGGACTCCACACCCACCCCTCCTGTCTCAGGGCACTGCTGGGAGGACTCCACACCCACCCCTCCTGTCTCAGGGCACTGCTGGGTGGACTCTGCACACACACCTCCGATTTCAGGATATGTACGCTTGGAACATACACGGTGGGGGTACGCTCAATGCATTCGAGGTGAGGGTACGAGTCTACTTACACTGGTGTGGTGGGGGTACGCTCCATGCATACGCGGGTGAGGGTACGGGTCGTACTTACACTGTTGGGCTGGGGGGTACGCTCCTTGCATACGCGGGTGGGGGTACGGGTCGTACTTACACTGTTGGGCTGGGGGGTACGCTCCATGCATACGCGGGTGGGGGTACGGGTCGTACTTACACTGTTGGGGTGGGGGTACGGTCCGTGAGTCCGCGGGTGGGGGTAGGAGTCGTACTTACACTGTTGGCATGGGGGGTACGCTCCATGCATACGCGGGTGGGGGTACGGGTCGTACTTACACTGTTGGGCTGGGGGGTACGCTCCATGCATACGCGGGTGAGGGTACGGGTCGTACTTACACTGTTGGGCTGGGGGGTACGCTCCTTGCATACGCGGGTGGGGGTACGGGTCGTACTTACACTGTTGGGCTGGGGGGTACGCTCCATGCATACGCGGGTGGGGGTACGGGTCGTACTTACACTGTTGGGGTGGGGGTACGGTCCGTGAGTCCGCGGGTGGGGGTAGGAGTCGTACTTACACTGGTGGGGGTGGGGGTACGCTCCGTACGTCCGCGGGTGAGGGTTCGAGTCGTACTTACACTGTTGGCATGGAGGGTACGCTCCATGCATACGCGGGTGAGGGTTCGAGTCGTACTTACACTGTGGGCATGGGGGGTACGCTCCATGCATACGCGGGTGGGGGTACGGGTCGTAATTACACTGTTGGGCTGGGGGGTACGCTCCATGCATACGCGGGTGGGGGTACGGGTCGTACTTACACTGTTGGGCTGGGGGGTACGCTCCTTGCATACGCGGGTGAGGGTTCGAGTCGTACTTACACTGTTGGCATGGGGGGTACGCTCCATGCATACGCGGGTGGGGGTACGGGTCGTACTTACACTTTTGGGCTGGGGGGTACGCTCCATGCATACGTGGGTGGGGGTACGGGTCGTACTTACACTGTTGGGCTGGGGGGTACGCTCCATGCATACGCGGGTGGGGGTACGGGTCGTACTTACACTGTTGGGCTGGGGGGTACGCTCCTTGCATATGCGGGTGAGGGTACGGGTCGTACTTACACTGTTGGGGTGGGGGGTACGCTCCATGCATACGCGGGTGAGGGTACGGGTCGTACTTACACTGTTGGGGTGGGGGTACGCTCCATGCATACGCGGGTGGGGGTACGGGTCGTACTTTCACTGTTGGGGTGGGGGGTGCGCTCCTTGCATACGGGGTGGGGGTAGGGTCCGTACATATCCGTCCCCACGCTATGTGATGTTTGTGCGGCCCGTACCCAGGCCTTTGCCACGTGGGTGCGATCCGTCCCGCCATTGTTGGGGTGACGTGTGTGGGCATGGTCCGACTCGTACCCACGCTCTTCAGGCGTGGGTACGGGACGTACCTGTCTGGTTGTGTTGCCGGTTCGCGTGGTGACGGACTTCCGTTGTGGCGGTCGCTGGCTTATCAGGACACGCCCCCACCCCCTCGTGGTGACCAGGGCATGGGAGTCAGGTATGTCCAGGCCATGTGTGGTGTGTGACTTATGTGGTTGTTTTGTGGCCTGCCCTGGTCCTGCCACCCCCACCCCACCCCACTTTCCCCCCTCCCTTAGTTATTCTGACCTTCTGCGGCGTCTGCGTCGTAACCTGTAGAGGAGGTGGACTGCTATGAGGGCAGGGATGACTCGTAGGTTCGGGTCCATGTCTGTCCGTCGCGTACTGGTACTCCTTGATCGCGTCGTCCTGTCGCGTACGGGTCCTCCTTGATCGCGTCGTCCTGTCGCATACGGGTCCTCCTTGGTGGCGTCGTCCTGTGTGTCCGTCACGTACTGGTCCTCCTTGTTCGCGTCGTCGTCTGTCCGTCGCGTACTGGTGGTCCTTGTTCGCGTCGTCCTGATTTCCCGGCAGTTTTTGGCTGCCGCAAAATATTCACCGTGCGGGGTGACGTCGGTGCGAATCGTGATTCCTGGGTCGTGAATGGCTGGCTGCGAGCGTCCCGACGTCAGGTCGGCGCTTTCCCGGATCGCATTGGTAGGTGTTTTTTTGTTCGGTCGGGCTTTTTTACGATTCGTACGGTAATGGTGTACCCGTGCGAATCGTAATTCCTTGTTTGTAAAAATTGACGACCGGGTACGCGTCGGGCGGAGATTGTGCTCCGTCCGACGGTTCGTACCCGGTTTTTGCCGGATCGTGATCGGCACCTATGTCTATGCAAAATCGACTTGCCCTTGATATTCTATTGGCCAAGGAGGGTGGAGTTTGTGGAATGCTGAAAGTTCAACATTGTTGCACTTACATTCCTGACGAAAGTAAAGACCTGAAGGTCTATATTAAAAATATTACTGATTTGCATGAAGAATTAGTACCACTGGAAGCTGAAAGTATCTGGACCAAAATAGCTAATAAAATAGTTGCTGTTAAGAGTTTTATTGCTAAGATAGGTAGTACTATTATAGGTAAGATATTGTTTCCTTTGACATGTGTGATTGTTGCTTTATTGATACTAAGATTGGTGTGTTTGTGTTGTAAAAACAGGGGAGGGAAAAAGAGATTAATTAAAAGAAATATTGAAAAGAAACAAAAGAGGTCAAAAAGAGATCCACAAGAAATAGAATTAGAAGAATTGAGGGAGAGTGTTTACTTGGAAACGAAGAGGGATGATGAAAGGGATTCTGGTGTGTAGTGTTGTGAAAAAAGAAAAAAAGACATTTTCAATTTCTCCTAAAATGGGACTAAATTTTTTTTTTGGGTTGTGTATTTGGTGATAATATCACCAAAGGGGGGATTGCTGGAGCAGAGTTTTCTGTTGAAAATTTATCGGGTTTTTAAGCTCCAGTTTTGTCTATATGTAGAGAATTAAAATACTAATTTGTAATCATTAATTATTTGTTTTGTGTGAAAATTCTGATTAACCAACATGATTAACAAGAGAAATTACACGTGGGAATGCATATATGTTGCTTAATAATAAGGTGCCAGGTTTAATTAAATGAATGTTGCTAAGTGCTGTTTGTTTTAAGCACAAAACGCTTTTGAAATAACGTGTACTAATGCTTTATTGTGTTGCAAAAGTCTAGATAATTACATACACATAAGGGTATTAGTGGGGTTAACACTGTTTAATCATTGCGATGATGTAGTAACGTTGTTTGTGTTTCTTTCGATTAAGATGGTTCGTTTTGGCCTAAGAAAAGATGGCTGACACTTACAGCCTGCCCTCGAGTGATCGAATTTTGATGAGAGGGCCTTGCTGAGCATGGTTGAAAGTCACCTGACTATGGCTTCTGCTGGAGTTTTGAAAGTTTCCGTGATGACAGCGACTCCAGGCAAACATCCAAGTAACCTTGGAGGGAAAGAGAGCCACAATGAACTTTGTGATTACAGCGGAGGTTTCGCTATGGGTTCCGAGGAAGACTATTTACAAAAGTAACATTTGCAAACTCGAGTTTCCTTCTTCCGTCTTTTTATTTTTGTGATTTTTCTGAGCGGAGATTTTCCAAATGGAGCGATGCTACATCCTTTCCTGCTCGCTCTGCTCGGTGGCTCAACGGACATTAAGAATATGTTTGTTACAAATATTTTGTTAGTTTTATTATAAATATACTAGACTAGAGAGGGTCTGTGGTCTTTGCATTCGGGATTTTTGAAGCCACTTCTTCCCAAACCTGTGTTGGTGAGGATCGATGCTGTGAGGACGGCGACTCGGGAGATTTCTACTGAGAGACCTGTCCTGACCCATTTATGACATTTAGCTAGAATAGGTAATTATGAGAATAACGATTTTGCTTTGATTGACTTTCTTTGAACTAATTTTAGATAAAGAATCATTTATGAATTATAGTGTTGGTGGTTATTTCTTGTCATTTATTGAATACTCTAATGTAATTATTGTTGTTTATATCATGACTCAGGACAAAATCAATTTGATCGCATTGACCTTACTGCAGATGCAGGGTGTTTAGGAGGTTTCTCTCTCCATGGTTGGCACTGATAGAGTAATCCGAGTGTATGTTAGTGAAATGGGCCCAAGCGTATGATGAGTGCATGTGTGTGTATCTGTGAATTTACTCTATCCGTGGAAGAAGGGAGAATTTGTATGCCCTGATCTGGATCAGTACCACCCACCCCCATGTCGGGGAACCCATCATCAGGGTCAGAATTTGGTGTGACAGTGTCGCCAGTATTTCTAGGCCAGTCTTCCTCCTGGTAGGGTGCATTTCTTAACGTGCGTGCCGATAAGCAGCCGAACCCTTCCAGGTGCCCCGCGCTACGCTTATGGGCTTTTAGAGAAGGAGGGGATGACATGCCACTAGGCCCTGCCCTCATGTCCCCCACTATCCCAGGACCTCCATTGACCTAGGACGCTAGTTTGTCCACACTTTCCTGCAAGGGTGCCAATGCTTTGGAAATGGCCTGCGAAAAGAACATGTCCACCCATTGCAGGAAGGTGGCGCTGTGGGGGCCATTCCTTCTCAGAGGCCAGACCGGGGGAATAGTCATGGTCAAGGGATTCATAACGCTGAAGGGTGAGAGCACCAAAATCGCACTTAGAAAATATATATAGGGCAGCCCCCACTCAATGTGCTCTTCAGACTGTATTCCACTAGGTTAAAAAACCGTTAGTGTAGCCGCAGCCGTATGTCTTACCGCATCTGCTGTGTCAGCGACGGTTGAGAGGGAGGTGTGGGGCTCTACACGATAGTGTGGCTTTGTAGTTGCCCCCCTAACACGCATCGCGAAACTGAGGAGTGCTTCATACTCTGTGCGCTGTCTCTCAGATCGCCACGTGTCCAACGGGCTGCCGAAGCGCGAAACAGAGATTATTGCGGATGCACTGTACATTAAAGAAGCGCACTCGAGCCGGAGCCCACCGCACATCTACAGAAGTCCGCGCGAGCGCATACAGACGAAAAACAGCAACTATTATCAATCAGTTAGGTAAATCAACCCTACACAAGTATAAATCCGTACTGCTAACCACTATAATCCCCCCAAACACCGTAACCCCCAAGAGAGTCGTGAGTGGAAAAAGGGACTCAACTGACAGCAGTGAAGAAAGAGGAAGGACTACAGCCAACATGGATATATATATATAAAATGGACGGAATGTGCTGTTATTGGTTGATGGTTACTATGGACACCCCTTAAGGACTCATGTGACTTTTATTGGGTTTGTGTTTAACTTTGAAACTGCTGGTGTAATAAAGAGTGAAGAAAGTTATGCATAATCCTCGCCTCCAGTCCTGACCTAGAATCCGAGGTGCACAGACATAATATTGAGTTTTTATTTTGACCTACATAAATCTCGAGTTTTAAATATTGTAGGGACAGAATATCGACATCAAGGATATCGGTGACCAGAATAGCGACCTTAAGGTAAGAAATATCGTTTTTGTTAATGTCGATGTTTGGTAATATCGATAGCAAGAATATCGATGTTAATAATATCGATGTTTATGTTAGTGTTATGTATTTTAGTATGTATTTTATATGTATGTGTTTTACATGTTTTGTTATGTTTTGTATTTTTTTTAAATGTATGTATTAAATGTTTAGAAGTTAGTAATTTTTTTTAAAGTAAATTTTGCATTTTAGTACCAAAGCGGGTTGTGGGTTTATAGGGGAATAGGGTAGGAAGTAATTTAATTATAGTAAATGAAATCATAATTTTTAGAAATTATTAATTATTTTTAATTCAATTTTGCTTTATAGTTCCGTAGCGGGTTGTGGGTTTATAGAGGAATAGGGTGGGAAGTAATTTAATTGTAATTTAGTAATGATTAATTTTCTTTTATTGTGATTGATACTTACTTTCTTGTTAATTAATTATTAATTGGTAATTGATTTTTATTAATTGATAAATATATTAATTGTGTTGAATTTTTCATTGCAGCGGATTGTGGGTTGATAGGGGAATAGGGTGGGAATTAAATTATTTATAATGCATTAATTAATATATATATATTTATAATTAATGTATTGTTTATTAATTGTTAATTGGTAAATAATTGATATTAGTTGATAAACATATTAATTGTGTTAATTTAGTTTATGAGTGGGTTGTGTTTTTATAGGGGAATAGGGTGGGAAGTAATTTATTATAATTAAGTAATTATTAATGAATATTTATTGGTATTGATAATTAATTTATTGTTAATTAATTATTAATTGCTAATTAATGTTTATTAATTATTATTGATTGGTATTGATGATTCATTTATTGTTAATTAAATATTAATTGGTATTTACTTTTTATTAATGTATTAATTGATAATTATAATAATTGTGTCAATTGTTTTTGAGGGTGGGTTGGGGGTTTATTGGGGAATAGGGTGGGAAGTAATTTAATGTTATTAAAGTAATTATTCATTTTATTTTATTGGTATTTATAAATAATTTATTGTTAATTTATTATTAATGCATTATTTAATTAAAATAATTATTTATTAATAAGTATGTTATTTTTAACCTCTACGCTATCCAACACTTTCCCTACTGTTGCACTCTCTGGAGTTGTAATAGTAATTTTTACCCCTACGCTATCCAATACTTTCCCTACTCTTGCACTCTCTGGAGTTGGAATAGCAATTTTTACCCCTACGCTATGCAACACTTTCCCTACTGTTGCATTCTCTGGAGTTGGAATAGTCATTTTATTCCCTCCTCTATCCAATATTTTTCTTAATTATTTTAGTTAATGTTGTGTATAATTTGTTTTTAAAAGATTAAAAATACCCCTACGCTATCCAACATTTTTCCTACTGTTGCACTCTCTGGAGTGGGAATAGTAATTTTTACCCCTACGCTATGCAACACTTTCCCTACTGTTGCACTCTCTGGAGTTGGAATAGTTATTTTTACCCCTACGCTATCCAACACTTTCCCTACTGTGGCACTCTCTGGAGTGGGAATAGTAATTTTTACCCCTACACTATCCAGCACTTTCCCCTCATGTTGCACTCTCTGGAGTTGGAATAGTAATTTTTACCCCTACGCTATCCAACACTTTCCCTACTGTTGCACTCACTGGAGTGGGAATAGTAATTTTTACCCCTACGCTATTCAACACTTTCCCTATTGTTGCACTCACTGGTGTGGGAATAGTAATATTAACCCTTTCGCTATCCAACACTTTCCCTACTGTTGCACTTTCTGGAGTTGGAATAGTAATTTCTACCCCTACGCTATCCAACACTTTCCCTACTGTTGCACTCACTGGAGTGGGAGTTGTAATTTGTACCCCTACGCTTTCCAACACTTTCCCGACTGTTGCACTCTCTGGAGTGGGAATAGTTATTTTTACCCCTACGCTATCTAACATTTTCCCTACTGTTGCACTCACTGTAGTGAGAATATACATTTTTACCCCTACGCTATCCAACACTTTCCCTACTGTTGCACTCTCTGGAGTGGGAATAGTAATTTTTACCCCTATGCTAGCCAACACTTTCCCCTCATGTTGCACTCACTGGAGTGGGAATAGTGATTTTTACCCCTGCGTTACCCAACACCTTCCCTACTGTTGCACTCACTGGAGTGGGAATAGTAATTTTAACCCTCTCGCTATCCAACATTTTTCCTACTGTTGCACTCTCTGGAGTGGGAATAGTAATTTTTACCCCTACGTTATGCAACACTTTCCCTACTGTTGCATTCTCTGGAGTTGGAATAGTAATTTTATTTCCTCCTCTATCCAATATTTTTCTTAAATATTTTAGTTAATGTTGTGTATAATTTGTTTTTAAAAGATTAAAAATACCCCTACGTCATCCAACATTTTTCCTACTGTTGCACTCTCTGGAGTGGGAATAGTAATTTTTACCCCTACGCTATGCAACACTTTCCCTACTGTTGCACTCTCTGGAGTTGGAATAGTAATTTTTACCCCTACGCTATCCAACACTTTCCCTACTGTGGCACTCTCTGGAGTGGGAATAGTGATTTTTACCCCTACGCTACCCAACACTTTCTCTTACTGTTACACTCACTGGAGTGGGAATAGTAATTTTAACCCTTTCGCTATCCAACATTTTTTCTACTGTTGCACTCTCTGGAGTGGGAATAGTAATTTTTACCCCTACGCTATGCAACACTTTCCCTTCTGTTGCATTCTCTGGAGTTGGAATAGTCATTTTATTCCCTCCTCTATCCAATATTTTTCTTAATTATTTTAGTTAATGTTGTGTATAATTTGTTTTTAAAAGATTAAAAATACCCCTACGCTATCCAACATTTTTCCTACTGTTGCACTCTCTGGAGTGGGAATAGTAATTTTTACCCCTACGCTATGCAACACTTTCCCTACTGTTGCACTCTCTGGAGTTGGAATAGTAATTTTTACCCCTACGCTATCCAACACTTTCCCTACTGTGGCCCTCTCTGGAGTGGGAATAGTAATTTTTACCCCTACGCTATCCAACACTTTCCCCTCATGTTGCACTCTCTGGAGTTGGAATAGTCATTTTTACCCCTACGCTATCCAACACTTTCCCTACTGTTGCACTCACTGGAGTGGGAATAGTAATTTTTACCCCTACGCTATTCAACACTTTCCCTACTTTTGCACTCACTGGATTGGGAATAGTAATTTTAACCCTTTCGCTATCCAACACTTTCCCTACTGTTGCACTCTCTGGAGTTGGAATAGTAATTTCTACCCCTACGCTATCCAACACTTTCCCTACTGTTGCACTCACTGGAGTGGGAGTAGTAATTTGTACACCTACGCTATCCAACACTTTCCCTACTGTTGCCCTCTCTGGAGTAGGAATAGTTATTTTTACCCCTACGCTATCTAACATTTTCCCTACTGTTGCACTCACTGTAGTGAGAATATACATTTTTACCCCTACGCTATCCAACACTTTCCCTACTGTTGCACTCTCTGGAGTGGGAATAGTAATTTTTACCCCTATGCTAGCCAACACTTTCCCCTCATGTTGCACTCACTGGAGTGGGAATAGTGATTTTTACCCCTGCGCTACCCAACACTTTCCCTACTGTTGCACTCACTGGAGTGGGAATAGTAATTTTAACCCTTTCGCTATCCAACATTTTTCCTACTGTTGCACTCTCTGGAGTGGGAATAGTAATTTTTACTCCTACGCTATGCAACACTTTCCCTACTGTTGCACTCTCTGGAGTTGGAATAGTAATTTTTACCCCTACGCTATCCAACACTTTCCCTACTGTGGCACTCTCTGGAGTGGGAATAGTCATTTTTACCCCTACGCTATCCAACACTTTCCCCTCATGTTGCACTCTCTGGAGTTGGAATAGTAATTTTTTACCCCTACGCTATCCAACACTGTCCCTACTGTTGCACTCACTGGAGTGGGAATAGTAATTTTTACCCCTACGCTATCCAACACTTTCCCTACTGTTGCACTCTCTGGAGTGGGAATAGTCATTTTATTGCAGTTTTTAAATTTGTTATATGTATTTTTATATATATTATTTTTGTATGTGTATATATGTATTTAAAATATATAAAATGTTTTAAACAATGTATAAGTTATTAAAATAATTATTTATGAATATTATTGAATAAGTATATATATTATATTTTATATGTATATGTTTAATTTATTTTAACATTATGGGGCACATGCATCAAGGTAGACTTTTGCGATTACTTAATTGCGATTACTAAGGAATCGCAATTAAGGAATCGTAAAAGCCTATGCATGTAGAAATCGCTAAAAAAATAGCGATTTCTAAACATTCCTTAATTGCGACTTGCAAATTGCGAGTCGCAATTAAGGAATGTCTTCCCATTCATTCCTATGGGCCTAGAGGCCCATAGGAATGAATGGGAATTGCATTCACAATTTGCAAGTACCCAATAGGTACTCGCAAATTGCGCATGCAATTTCAAGGGTGTAAAGGTTCCAAAAGGATACACTGTTGCACCCCTGAAATCTGCATATGAGTACATATTGCACACATACATGCCCCAAGGGCATGTGTGTGTGTAAAATGGAATCACTTTAGTGCATTTTTCAAAGTTTTTGTATATTACCATCAAGCACAAATTGATGGTAATTTGCAACTCCTTTTAGCAAAATCGCAAATTATTTTACTTCAATGCATTGCATTTAAGGAATCTCAATTTGCAATTCCTTGAATGCAATCGGAATTTAAGTAATCGCAATTTAGAGATTACTTAAATAGCGATTTTTGCATTTGGGATGATGCATCCCAAATGCAAAAATGCAGGTTGCAAAGAGGCAGATTTTGAGAATCTGCCCATTTGCAACCGGTTTTTCTTTTGATGCATGTGGCCCTATATGTATTAGTTATTATTTTTAAACATTTTAAAATATTTTTTACTGTTTCTTTTAATTATATGTATTATTTACTTTATTTTGCAATATTTTTGTAACATTTCATAAAAATGATATTTTTAACAACGATATTTTAGACATCAATAATGTTTTCCGATATTTTTGTACTTACCATTATGTAGGTAGGATGTCGATATTCTTGACTTCGATATTTTTGTCACAATATTTTTGTACCTCGATATTGTGGTACTCGATATTTTGTCAGTGATTCAGAATCTGAGTCTATGTCAGGACCGGAGGCGAGGTTTATGCTTTACTTTCTTCACTCATTATTAACTGTACGTTCAAAGGTAAAGTAAAAAACACAACACGGACCTACAAGTCCCATGACCACCAGGAGTAACCATGGCCACCAATAGTCCAATCATATAACAGTCCGATAGTCCATATAATACAGTCCATGCCGTAGTCCTTCCTCTTTCTTAACTGCTGCCTCTGTGTATTGTGCCTTTGTTAATTTATTGATTAGTATGTGAATAAGCTCTGCGAGTGCTCCTGCTGCAGCATGTCCCATCTGCCTTGTGTCAGCGTGGTAGGCTCTTTGGCCCAAGCGCGTCTTTTTGATCCCACGCAGGTGAGCTCGGTGGCCCGCTTTCGTGCTCTCAAGCGCATCGCTCCGCACCACAGAGCAGGTCATCAGCGCTCCTGTGGCCGAGTCGCGCTGGGGAAATTCGGGTGGCCTCCCGCTCAGTGCCTGCTTCCCTCCCAACCTGTCCTGACACCGCACTGCGGTAGCACACGAAGGGCTTAGCCCAACCTGTTTTTCCAGTTTAAATACCTGATACCTTTCTATGAGCCTGGTCATTGTGAGGACTGTATTTTTTAAAGGTATTTAAGAGCACTGGAAAGGGGGCTACCCGCATTAGGTTTACAGGGTGTATTTGTGCTCTCACCCTCCAACGATGCAGTCCCAGCGGGACCACGACTATGCGCCCTCACTGGCCTCTGAGGCGGAATGGCCCCCCCAATGGCGCCTTCCTGCAGGGTTGAACAAGCTCCTCCAATGCCATTTCTCTGGCGCTTTTCCCCCTGCGGAAGAGCATTAATAGACTGTCTGCTCAGGTCTTCAAGGGCATGGGGATCCGGGAAGATGGGGGGGCTGGGCCTAGTGGGGGACCCTGGTTCCCGCACGTAAGGCTGGCAAGCGTGACGCGGGGCACCTGGAGGGCTTCAGCCGACTGACTGAAGTCTTCCATAAGAGTGCCCGCATGCTCAAGGAAACACCCTACCGGGAAGCGGCTATACCCGGGGTAATGAGCGACGACATCGCAACAGACTTCGACCCCGAGGAGGGGTTCCCCGGGGGAGGGTGATGTGGACGAGGAAGAGAGGTCCCCTGACGAGACACAGGAATCGGGCAGGTTTTGGCACCCTCACTTGTCCAACTATGACTTTTACGAAGGGGACACTGCCCCTCCAGATATGTTTGATCCAGAGGGCATTTACCGACCACGCTCTGCGGAGTGGGTGCCCGAGAGGAAGGTGGAGGAGTACGTGGGTAGTGAGATTAGGCAGCCACTAAGTAAGGAGGTGAGGACCCGCCTCAGGACGAAATGTCCCAGACTGTCATTAGCCCACAAGGTCACTTCAAATCCCGAGATTGACTCCAAGCTGTGCACCTTTTTTGGCAAGTATATGAGAGACCCCAAAAAGGGATTGACTGATCCTGGAGTACTTGCCAGGACAAGCTTCTGGACGTGGTGGGACCCTTGACAAAGATTATTGAGCTTGCGGAACGGGCAAGACATTCAGGGCAACCTCTACCCACGGACAATGTAGCACGGTGGGCGCAGAGGGCGGTCTGTCTCCTCGGCAATGCCAACTACGCACTCTCAGCGGAGCGTCATCATTCCCTACTATTGAAGATGGATCCCAAATTGGGGGAATTTTTGTCATCAGAGGCATGTCCCATAGCCCAGGACACACTCTTCGGTGACCCTTTTGTCAAAGAGTCAGGGAAGGCACAGGCGTCTATGAAGAAGATCTTCCCTGGGAAGGGTTTTGGAGGGGCAGGGGTCGCTCTTCCAGCCACGTCCAAGTAAATCCTTTCAAGGCTCTAACAGAGCCCAAGCCAGATGGAACAATGGCTGGAAGGATGGCCGGCAAGGAACCTTCTTCCTCTCCCGTGGCGGGAAAGAAAGAAACAACCGGGCCCGCGGAGGGGCCCACAAAAGCAACAATGGATACAATGGTAAGCCCATACTGTTATCACCTCTTCATTTAGGACGGAGGCTGCAAATGTTTTTACATAAGTGGGTGGAGATCACGACAGACCCTTGGGTTCTGGAGACTGTACAAGGGTACCACATAGAATTCTAGAGAACCCCAGTCCAAGAAGTAAAACCCTGTCCACTAGTCTTTTCCACGCAAGACACATCCCTAATCAATCTGGAAGTTCAGGATATCCTGGACAAAGGGGCGATATGTCAATCTGATCTGCACCCCAGGGGTTTCCTAAGCAACGTGTTTCTAGTGGAAAAGAAGGATGAGGGCAAGTCTTTGAATTCCGGACTCTCCCATTCGGCCTGTCATCAGCACCCTGGTGCTTTACCAAACTCCTCAAACCGGTTGTGAAACATCTCCGGACAACGGGACCTTCAATTTAGTCCCAGTCTTGCCACTTGCCTGAAAAGACTTACAGGTCTTACAAAAGGTGTCTGAGGCGATCCTCATCCTGGGCCAATAAAAATGTGGGACCAACCGCGCAAAGGTTTTGTCCTGGCCCAGATGTCCGGCTAAGGGTATCTCGTGCGCTAACTCCAGCAGGAAGGCCCGGTAACATTGGGGGACCACTATGGCCCTCAAAGATCCATGTACCGGCATCTTAGGCTCACTGTACAGGAGACCATCCTCTCAATACACATGATATCCGCCCGCCTTCTGACTGGCCACCTGGGCTTCGGCCTGTCGCCGCATGCCTTCAAGCGTGGGGCACGCCCTTTGTGCCTGACAAAATTCCTCCCGGGTAGGCCCTCCTTCCACATGCCAGTCGGCAAGGGCCGGCAAGTCCCCCACGGGAACGACATCCACCTCCGCGGACTCCGGGGGCACCTCTGTGGCCTCCCCATCCACCTCACGGGGCGTGTCCTCTACCACCTTCTTCTTTCCACACTTGGCGTTGGGTTGGGCCATGATTCCAGGCTCCAACCCGGGGTGAGTTCCATGCCGGGCAGCCATGGACCGCGTGACTACGCATGTCCACCCTGGTAATCCCAGCATCTCGGTATGAGCTCGAACCTCTACATCTCTCCATTTGGTGTGCTCCAGGTCGTTCCCTAGCAAACCCCACAGGCAAGGCAGGGCTCACCGCAACTCTCAGTAGGCCTTTGACTCCTCCCCACTCAAATGGAACACGAGCCACTGGATAGTGACTCACACTGCCGTCAGCCAATACGGCCGGATGGAACTCCTCGGGGACTACTTGGTCTGGGGACACCAGCCGCCTCACTACAGTGGTCATGCTGGCTCCTGTGTCCCTCAGAGCCTCCACCTCCTCCCCGTTAACTTTCACCCTCTGCTGATATTTAGCAGTGTTCGGGGGCAGGGACACTACGGGGACCACCTCTCTATCCCCGAGTGAAACCAGGGTCAGGCCTGTCCACTCCCCTTCCCTATCTAAGGGCAACTCCACCCCAAGCGCTACACTACTTACCCCGGGGCTCTTCCCGCCCGGTGGAGCTGGGGGTCGCTTGCGACACTTGGGATCTCCTTTGTAGTGTCCAATCTCCCCACATTCGTAGCACCTCACAATCCTTGGCTGCTGACTCCTGTCAGGGTAAGTGGGTTTTGGGGAATTGGACGGGGGTGGGGTTCCTACTCTTTTCCCAAACTTACTTTGGGGACCTTTTGAGAACTACACTTTTTTTATCTCCCACCTCTCTCTTCTGGGGGAAACCCTGTCCGCCTTTCGAGCCATCTCCCCCGGGGCCCTTGTGAGACACCCGGGTGCTCACCCATATATCTGCCTCCTCCGCAAGCTCACGGGGATCCGTTAACTTGCGGTCCACCAGATGTTGGCGCAGCTCCGGAAAGCACTTATCCAGGAGGTGCTCCCGTAAAAAAAGATCGTACAACCCTTGGTAGTCCTGAACCTCGCTGCCACGCACCCAACCATCTTGTGCCTTGCGGGCGTAATCAAAGAAATCCACCGAATTTTGTGTGGACAGCTTATGGCTGCCACGGAACTTCTGCCGGTACCTCTCGGGGTTGAGACCAAATTTCTTTAGTAAGGCCTCTTTCATGGGGGCATACCTGACCTGATCCGCCTTGGTTAAATACAAAAGGGTGTCCCTGACATCGGGAGGTATGTAGCGATACAGGCCACCCCCCCAGCTACTCTCAGGTACCCCATGGGCTGTCAAGGCCACCTCGTATGCCTCCAGCCACTTGGCAATATCATCCCCCCTCGTGAAACTGGCAATTACGTCTTTGGGCAAATAGAATTTTGACTCCTGGGGAACCTTTGGTACGCTGCCACCACTGTCCTTATTGGACGCATTCAACTGGAGAGCGCGCAGCTCCAGCTCTTTCAGCTGAAGCTCGTGCGCCAGCTTCTTTTCTTCCATTGCCCATCTACTATTTTCCCTTTCTTGCTCTAACTTGGCCAGCTCTCCCTTCTGTTCAACAATAGTGTGGGGTCCACTCCACTTGTCCTGGATAGCTTCTGGGGCCACAGGCTTCAACACCCACACTTTCTGTCCTGGCTGGTAAACGGTCAGTACAGCCTTTTGGTCATGCCAGGCTTTTTGCAGTTCCTGGCTAGCCTCATGGTTTTGGTTTGCCTTTTTCATGTACTCAGCCATCCTGGAATGGAGACCAAGTACATAGACCACTATGTCTTGCTTTGGGGGCTTGAGAGGTAACTCCCATCCTTCCTTCACCAAACACAATGGATCCCCGACAGGGTGACCGAAAAGAAGTTCAAATGGGCTGTAGCCAACCCCCTTCTGAGGCACCTCCCTGTATGCAAATAAAAGGCAGGGCAAGAGCAGGTCCCATTTTCGCCTAAGCTTCTCTGGGAGTCCTTTGATCATGCCCTTTAAGTTTTTGTTGAATTTCTCAACTAAACCATTGCATTGTGGGTGATAGGGTGTGGTGAACTTGTAGTTCACTCCATACTCCTTCCACATTGCAGTCAAGTAACTAGACATGAAGTTAGCTTCCCTGTCATATACTACCTCCTTAGGAAAGCCTACTCTTGAGAACACACTCAAGAGAGCTCTTGCCACTACAGGTGCTGTAGTGGTCCTTAGGGGAATTGCTTCTGGATACCTGGTGGCATGATCCACTACCACCAGCATAAATCTGTGCCCAGATGCTGTTTGGGTATCCATTGGACCAACAATGTCAATCCCTACCCTTTCAAAGGACACCCCCACCACAGGTAGTGGTATCATGGGGGCCTTTGTAGTGCCAACTGCTTTGCCACTGGCTTGGCAGGTTACACAGGAGCAACACAACTCCTTAGTGTCTTCAGCCATGTTGGGCCAGTGAAAGTGAGGAACAATTCTGTCCAAGTCTTGTTCTGGCCTAAGTGTCCTGCTAGGGGAATATCATGGGCTAGTGTCAATAGGAAACCCATAAACTTCAGAGGTATAACCAACCTCCTGGATGCACCAGGTTTGGGGTCTCTACTCTCTGAATATAGGAGTCCATCATCCCAATAAACTTTATGGGTGCCACTAGCATTCCCAGCAGCCTCATCAGCACCTTGCTGACTGAGGGTTTCAAGAGAGGGGCAGGTGTTCTGCTCCTGGCTCAGATCAGACCTGGAAGGGCCCCCTGTCCCCAAGAACTCAACCAGGTCAGGTTCAAGCTCCTCTGGGACAATTCCTTCTGCAGGCTCAAGATCATCTCCCTGAGGAGACCGATCAGTATCCTGAGACAGGTGGGAAGGCTCTGCCTTAAACCTACCGCTCCTCCTCTTGTGAGGCACCTGGTCCATTATTCCAGAATCCAGGGCCTGTCCAGCTTTTGACATTTTTGCCTGTGACCTGGTGACAGCAAAGACATGTGCAGGGATCCCTAACATTTCTGCATGTGTCCTGAGCTCCACCTCAGCCCAAGCTGAAGTCTCTAGATCATTGCCAAGCAAGCACTGGACTGGTAGGTGTGCACTTACCACAACCTTCTTAAGGCCAGTTACCCCTCCCCAGGAGAAGTTAACAACTGACAGAGAATGGTCTGTTCTGACATTGCTAACATTGGTCACTTGGTACATTTCACCAAGTATAATCTGCCCAGGATCCACAAGATCTTTTGTCACCATTGTGACACTTGCTCCTGTGTCCCTGAATGCCCAAGCTTCTACTCCATTAATTAAAGGCTGCTGTCTGTATTTGCCCAAGTTACTGGGACTCACAAAGGAGGACATATCCATGCCCCCATCACTGACAAGCACAGCCTGAGTTGGTATTCTGACTAGGCCAGAGTCCATCTCAGAACCCAGGGTCAACCCTACTACACCCTTATTCTGTGTATTCCCACCACCAATTGTAACTGCACTAGGGGGAGCAGGTACCTTAGGGGCATTGGTGGGGTCTGGAGTATTTTCTTTGGCCTTGCTGCAGTCACTAGTCCAGTGAGTTTTCTGTTTACAGATTTTACACCAAGGTTTCTTTTGCCCTTTACCATTTCCTGACTGTGAATCCCCACATGAAGAAGATTTTTGAGGCCCTTGAGAAGACTTCTGGTCTTTGCCCTTGTCGCTTCCCTTGTCAGAGTTTTTGGAATCTTGCTTCTTTGTGTCACCACCTTGGTTCTGTACCTTCTGCCTCACTCTGGTTCTGACCCATTTGTCTGCCTTCTTTCCCAATTCTTGGGGAGAGGTCAGCTCAGAGTCTGCCAGGTACTGGTGCAACAGCTGATTTTGACAGTTATTAAGAATCTGCTCCCTCATTATCACATTGTACAATCCTATGAAGTCACACACTTTACTGCCCAATAACCGCCCTTCCAGAGCCTTAGCAGCACAGTCAACAAAGTCAACCCAGGCCTGATTTTGTGCTTTTTGGGTGTCTCTGAACTTTAACCTGTGTGGTTCAGTGGTTAGGCCAAACCCATCTATTAGAGCACTTTTCAAGACTTTGTAGTCATCAGCATCCTCTTCTCTTACGGTGAGGAGCTTGTCTCTACCTTTGTCTGCAAAGGAGAGCCATAAGATTGCTGCCCACTGACCTTGAGGGACCTTCTGTACGCTGCAGGCCCTCACCAAGGCAGTTATCCATTTGTGGATGTCATCCCCACTCTGGTAGGGAGGGACAATCTTACTTTGGTTTCTATGGTCATAAGACCTCTCCCTATATCTAGGGAAATTGCTGCCACCAAGTGACTCTAGTTCCTTCTTTTTACTAGCTCTGTAGAGCTCTAGGGCTTCCCTATCTAAGGCCATCTGCTGCTTTCTGACGTTGAACTTGTCTTGCTCATACTTCAGCAGTCTCTCTCTCCTCTCCTGGGAGGTTTCCCTCCCTCTGTGAGAAGAAACAGAGGTTCCTATAGAGGAGTTAACTGGATAGATCCCCTTGACAGAGATCGATCCCTTCTAGCACTGTTGTCAGGCCTACCAGGAGGAATAAAGGAAGGGCATTATTGTCATTCTCCTCATCCTCATCCTGGTGGTCTATGTTCACCAGAGTCTGGTCATTGTCACCAGTCTGGTCAGCATTAGAGTTAGGGTCAGGGGAGTTTCCACCCATAGACCCACCCTCAGGTGCTGCCCCTCCCACACTGTCTAAATCATCAGGCCCACTAGGCCCTGTGATATCATCCAGTTTCAGTATCTTTATGAGATGCTGGGCGGATGGACTTTTGCCTGTCTTCAGCTTCCTAATGGAACATAAGGCCCTAAGCTGAGCAAAGGTGAGATCCTCATATTTATAGGGAAGGAGCTCACTGGTTCCTGGTAGGGACCCACTGGTTCCTGGCTGGTTAGACATTACTAATGTGGTGTGGTGTATTGCACTACCTACACTAGTGTGGCCTACTAAACTCTCTTGAGTTGTAGAAAGGGTGTGCTATCCCTTAACACACAACTCTAAATTCAGTAGAACTTACTGTATCTAAACTTGATATTATATGTACCTCAGGTACCTTTAGTGGTTTTCAGTTGATCAATTCAATTGAGATTATCTGGTAAAACAATAGCAAGCTGGAATCCCACACACTGCACACCAATGTGAGAAGGTGGCTTGATATATGCTGTCCCCTAGTTCTAGTGGGCACCTTGTATCAGTCCAAACAACCCCTTATGGTGATAGGTTAAAGACAACCTTTATTGAAAGCTATCCTAGTGGTAGCTATGGAAAGCAGCCTTCAGGCTAAGTCTTGAAGGAATGTAAAGCAGCTTGTTTTACCAGTCTATAATATCCAGAATGATCAAATGAAAAGACAACCACACCAGGTATATATTCAAAATATATGTATTTAGTATAAATCACACCCCTCTAGTCTCTTTATGAGACTGGACTTCGAAGTACTTAAGTTACAAGATAGCAATCATCAGTAACAGCACAAATACACGTTTGGGCCCTAGGGGCGTACCAAACCATATACCAAAAAAGTTGTTTAAGAACCACGACTGGGATAGACACTAGGCTTATAACCTCTAGAATCGCTGGGACCCCAAGGAACCACCCAAGGTAGTGACACAGGGGACCCACGGGGACTGTATGCAGTGTGTAAACACAACCGCGGGCTCCCGTTATCTTCTATGAGCAATGTCGCGGATGGAAATTTAAAGATTAGGGACACTTCTAATCGAGTCAGGACCAAACTCTTTTGGACTTAAGAAGTTCTAGGGCTAGCACCCATGTGAGCACCAGAGTACTCGAGTTACCTCACCCAGGGAAGCCGGGTGCATAGGTGTCTTTTGGTGTAGGGTTGCGTCGTTGATTTCAATGGGAACCTGCAAAGAACTGCTGATGCCGTGAAGAGGAGAAGTGTCCAGAGAGATCCAAGCCTGGTTCTAGGATGTAAGGATCCTGAAAGCAGAGGGTAGAGAGTCTGGGTCACTTGTCAGTGACCTAGGGCAGGATGGACCAATGCCCACAGATATCAGGTGCTTCAGTTGAGTTGATGGGTGTCTTGACTCTACAGCCACAAGGTCCCGGAGGCATCCATGAGTCCAATTCGAGCTGTTCCACGAAGTTTGTCGAGTGCTGCGGTGTCGGCGACCAGAATGGACCCAACAAGCCTTGGCAACGGCAAGTCACTGGAATGTAGAGAAAGGACTGCGGTGCAGACCAGCAAGGTCTGAGGGACTCACCCAGCAAGGGTAAGTCAGAGCATGTCTGGAGCAACCAGGAAATCCCAAGCAGAAAAGGAGTTGCCTTCGTGGGGACCTGCTAGCCAACAGGCTAGTGATCGCGAAGGAGCCTCGAGCGTTTGCACTTGAAGCTGACCCACGGGTCACTCGTGGAGTGGAGGCCAACAATCTTTGGTGCAGGAGGTGCTCCAGTCTGGGGCTACACGGAGCCCAAAAAATAACTTCGAGGAGGACCAGGAAGATAGTGTTGCTGCAAAAGTTCATGGTGTCCAGGGGTCACCGTTCCACGTCCCCCACGATAGCCATGGGCCTCAACTTTGCTGTGGACTCAGGGTAGCCGCTGGTGAGGCAAAGACTTCATCAGCCGAAGGTTACTGCCCCGGGAACAGCGGTGGAGCACAATTGAGCGAGAGACGTTCGCCGTAGTCTGGGCCCTCAAAAAGCTACGGCCCTACCTGTTCGGAACCCACTTCCGAGTGCAAACAGATCATCGACCCCTGCGGTGGTTGATGCAGATGCGAGGGGAAAACCCCAAGCTGCTACGCTGGTCCATCTCTCTCCAGGGGATGGATTTCACTGTGGAACATCGCCCCGGGACTGACCACGCCAACGCGGACGGCCTGTCCCGATTCTTCCGCTTCAGCGAGGAGAACTCCCAAGTGGATGGGTAGTTCTCCCCGCCTTTCAGCTGGGGGGGCACGTGTGAGACCGGCCTCGTGGCGTGGGCCCTCCCGACCCGCAAGTCACACTACAAACACGCTGAACCTCGTGGGCACCGCCTTCCGGCCTCCGTGGACCAACATCCCGAGGGCCGACCAGATCCCCAACACGCATGCCCGGCCGAGGGAGAACGAAACCCCCCCCCCCCCAAACCAGACCGAGAGGCGCCGGCTCTGTCACACCTCTGGTCTCTTCCCCGAGGGAGGTTTCGATCGGCCACCAGGCCCCCGGTGAGCGGGCGCCTCTCCTGCTGGGCGTCTGGGGTCCCTCCCGGACACATCTGAACAGATCAAGGGGCTGAGCGACAGGAAACCCCGACACACCGCCCCCCAGGCACGAGACCCCTCTCCGCGAGGACTCCGGACTTCAAAGAGGAGGGGGAGTATAACAAGGGGTGCTGAAGGGACGAGAGGCAGAGAAGACCTGGACTGACGAGAGCCTGCTGACCTGGTCGCGGCTCGATCGCTCACCGAGACAGAAGAACGCTACCCGAACTCTGAAACCATCTGAGCCCTGCTGACGCCGTCGCGGCTCCCCGAACTCTGAACCACCTGAGCCCTGCTGACGCCGTCGCGGCTCCCCGAACTCTGAACCATCTGAGCCCTGCTGACGCCGTCGCGGCTCCTCGAATTCTGAACCATCTGAGCCCTGCTGACGCCGTCGCGGCTCCCTGAACTACGACTCTCCGGTGCCTGCTGAGTGACTCGCGGCCCGCTCCTCCAAGGCAGAGATTGCCGAGAGAAGCAACATCCCCTCAGCTCGAGGATTGAGAGCTGTGGGCCGCATACCTCGCAGAGACACTGATTGAAAGACTGTCCCGCTACCCCTTTTCCCGTCATCACAAGATCGCTGCCGCTTGTGGCATTAATTCTGCACCTGCCTGCCGGATCATAAAGATCCCTGACAACTACCGATAAAAGCTTATTGCCTTATAACGACCTACTGTGTGGTGTCCCTCTATCCGAAGAGAGAGTAAGCGCAGCGCGTGCGATCCTAGGTGCGAGACCCTTCCAGGAAGGGCCTCCCTGCTCTTGCTCGGCCTAATTCTGGGAAAGGTGGGCCTCAGGGTGGTCAGGAACCCATTCCGCAGCCTCCCCGGGGAACGCCTTCCAACAGGCATAAATTGATGTTTCAATCTTAATGAAAAATGTTCTGCCAGATACCCTTGAGGACCTATATTAGAATACATATTTATTACTGACCAAGCATGTCTCCTCAGTGCAAAAGCATTTTTAGCTATTAGATTTGATGCTGTTGCAGATCTTAACACTTGATTAAAAGATGAATTTGCCATTGTTTCTCCCAATGCTTCTTGTATGCCTAAATCCTTGATAGAGTTAAATGACTTCCCCTAGACTCTTTTGTACTATGCAGTTGTTCCTCTATTTCCTTCCAGCATAAACTGCTGATAGAACCTCTTTCTGATGCTCGCAGTCTCCAACACAATTTTATTAAAGCAGTTTCACACTGATGTGTCTAATTTTTTCATCCAAACTCTTAATGTATTTGTGCAGGTGAAACCGATTTTGGAATTTTAAATGTGGATCTGTAAACTTTTATTTGACTCCTGTTCAGCGTATCTATTTCCAAACCCCGTATAATTTCTGTACCATAAGATAGTGAAGGTAGTAGCTGACCCTACATACCCTTAAGTAAGTGGGTTGACTCCTGACAATTCAATTTTTGCAGGTGGTTAAGCTGAAAGAATGCTTGCCACGGTCTCATGTCATCCATACATTGAGTCATCAAAGTAATGGTGATCATGTTCCAAGGAATTCATTGGCTGATGATGCCACAAAAACAGCAGTTCGCATTGCTGTGATTTCTGCAATAACTCGTTCGAGTACGCAGATAGACAGAGACATCATGGTGGCTGTTAATGCTGTGTGTAATGACACACACCTGCTGAAAGGCTTTCACTCAAGTACTCCTACAAGTTAAATGCACAAAACACATGGTATGCTCAGATTCCAGAAGTGGAGGGCTGAATAATACCAAACAGGGATCGCAGATTAGGATTAATTCTAGCTGCACATGAGGGTCTGGCTTCTGCTCACACAGGGGTGGCTGCTACAATTTCATTATTGCAGCAATGCTATTAGTGTGCTGGTTTACACAAACAGACCATGGACTTTGTCCTGAGATGCAACATCCATCAACAGATGAAGGGCTCCACCATTGCACGTCCACCTCAAACATCTCTTTCGATTTCAAACAAGCCTTTGGCTCGTGTCTACTTGAACCATTGCGACCCCCTATCTTCTGATGGGGCCTACAAGTATATCTTGATGGCAGTGGATTCCTGCTCTAGATTTCTGTGGGTTTGGCCACAGTGATCGGCTGATGCCGAACTGTTATAAAGTATTTTCGAGTCTTCATTGGGACATACGGAGTTGGCACATTACATTCTGACCAGGGTCCAGCGTTTAACTCTTGGGCTTACAAAGAGTACCGGCAACGACCAGCTGGATCTCAAAGGATGGGGATCTGGACAGAGAAAAGATAGCGGACAAGAAAGAGTTTGGGACATTTTATAGAGCACCTGTTCCTGTCCTTTCTGTTGAAGGCACACGGATTGTACTTCTCCCGCCCCTTACTGGATGCCGAGACTAAAGGTTTGTCTCTATTGATCTGATCAAACCACACTATTTGTGTCTGATTCTCAACAGTAAGCCATGTGGACTACTGGATAGCTAACAATCTCCTCTCGCTGCCATACAGGAGGTTCGGATGGAAGCTTTAATCATTAATGAAGCATGCTCTCTTTAACAAGAGACATCAATAAACAGCAATGAAGTTTGCCTTCTACCTGTTTCAAAGACCACTACAACTGTGCAGTAAACAACGATGGATAAGAATTAGGTCTACGTCAATGTACCACAGATTGAAGCTGCATCAAGTTCAACACAACCTGATGAGTTGCCAAAAATAGACCGGACGGCTCCTGGTTATTTCATCGACTTTAATGTCTACTCTACAGATTCATCGGAGCAGCCTCTGCCCCTGCCTTTCGAGTTAAAGGTGCATGCTTTCTATCTTTGGCTGAAAAGAACATTTGTTTCTTCATGACTACACCTTTGGATTACAATTGCAATACTTTTCCTGATTCTCTGGATTGGTTTTGTGAATGTGTTCTTTCCCCTTCTCAATGGACACTTTGTCCTGGAATGCTCTGCAGTACACATGGTTAACTTGGTTCTGAAACAACACGCGTCATCACACCGTGAACAAAGAGACCTGTCCCTGGTGAACATTTCAGCTGTTCCAGTTCCGAATGGGATTTTATGGGACAAGGTATCTTTCAATGTGTATCGTCCTATTGAACTGCTACAAATTCCACATTTATTTAAGATTTCTTTGAATTACATCATCACCCCTAGTACTAATTCTGATGATTGGGACATTATTACAGTGTATGAAATGTTAGAAGATCTGGAACATTCAACTGTGTTTCTTCTGAGTTATAGTCACCATGACCCCTTTCTCATCTAGCAGGTCTCCAGTTGCGCACGGGGTGCCGCAGGGATCGGCTATCAGCCCCATCCTTTTTAACATCTACCTACGGCCCCTGTTTCCTCTAATTAAATCCTTTGGAGTCAGCCTGGTGAACTACGCTGACGACACGCAGCTGGCCTTCTCTCTAGAAGAGGCTGATGCGTTATCCATGGACCGGTTCCAGCAATGCATGAAGCAGACCACGGACTGGCTTAGAAGGAACTCCCTCCAGTTCAATAGTGGTAAAACCGAGGTGGTTTTCTGCTCCCCAACCAGGGTCCCAAAACATCTAACTCCTGAATTAAGACTCTCTCCAGAGGAGGACCCCCTGATACCAGTCAGCAAGGTACGCAATCTTGGGGTAATTTTTGACGACGATCTCCAGATGGTATCCCAGGCTAGTAAGACCGCTTCGGTCTGCTTTGCCCTGCTACGACTACTCCGAAGCATCCTACCTTTACTTCCTAGGGAATTGCGAGCCACGGTAGTACGTAGCACGGTATTAAGCAGGCTCGACTACTGCAACTCCCTCTATCTGGGGGCCCCGCAGTATATCTTCCAGGGACTGCAGAGGATACAGTCAGCAGCAGCTAAACTAGTGCTTGATCGACGACGCAGCTCCTCGGCTACCGGAGCTTTGAGGGACCTACACTGGCTTCCGGTCAAGGAGAGGGTCTCCTTTAAATCTCTGTGTTTGACATTCAAAGCAGTGCATGGACTAGGTCCTGCTCCTTTGCAGGATAAGTTTGCTCGTCATCTACCAACTAAGCAGCTCAGTTCCTCCACAGCAGGCCTACTGGCAGTCCCGAGATTTAAACGCTCTCGGTTAGGCGGCAGGGCCTTCAGCATAGTAGCCCCCGGCATGTGGAATAAGCTCCCTATGAATTTGAGACAGTGTAACTCTCTACTTGAATTCCGCAAGGGACTTAAAACCTGGCTCTATCCCAAAGTATAACCCAGATTTGCTCTCCCTGTCCCTGTATCTGCCTTCTAGTATGGCTCCCTCAGTCTTAAGCGCCAAGATGCCCGTAGGGTTATAGCTGCGCTCTATAAGTATCCAATCAATCAATCAATATGATGGGACAGCTCATTTTGATGAGATGTTCTGTTTTCAATACTATGGTGATCGTTTCCTGCTAGCACGCCATGTGAAGTTTTTAACTTCACTCAATGGGAACATTGCCCTACACCACCAAAGGGACATTCAAAAGCATGTGCACAGAGGTTTGACTATTCTTCTGCTTATGACACATCTGCCTGGTTTTATTGTAGGTTTGCCCCGACACCTGCACAGATGCATATGGTAATGGATACTCATCGTTTTCCGATGATCCTAGATGAGCAATTTGTTGGATGTAGAAAAAGAGGAAACATTAGAAGAGAAAGGCCCCAGAAGTCCTCAGAGGGGGGTGCAATGTATTTGTGAGAGAATCAAAAAAGGATGTTTTTTAAAACAGAGAACAGTGGAACTACTTTTCTGAAATGGTCTGTTGTTTCTAGGCTGCATAATCTGTAAAGCACCCTGATACCCTCGGTGGTCATGTTTGCGCTATATAAAAACTTTGTAAGTAAAAATAAATAAAAAAGGCTGGATAAAAGATCACCTACAACAGGAGCCTATCTGAAAATCAATAGTATATCAGAGCATGGTTTGGGAAGGATCCCAAACGAGGAAACACGTCCAACTGCATAAATATCCTTGCATATGGACAAGTCCCTCCCAGCTAAGACATTATCCAGTGGACAGCCTTGTTTTGTAATTTAACATAATTTCCTTTCTTGCCAGGGGCCAATGTCAGTACATCTATTAAAACCATTCCATGTGGTGTGACCTCTGTGGAAGATATAGGGTGAGTAAAACCTTGAAGGCCAGAATAGCGGTTTATCTTTCGTAACTTTAGAAGAGGAAAAGGGAGTAGCAGAAGGGAGCTTGCTGGCACAGGGTCCAGCATCAGAAGGGGAAAAAGAGCAAGATGACTGGGGTAATAAGCTTTTCATACCCTTGCATACGTTATTTATGTTGAAATGGTAGCCTCTAATGTGGACAATCTAGAAAGAGAGTCATGGTCCAGGCCTCAATTGCTCCAAGGTGGGAGAGGCACTTCGGGGCCGATAATGATGTCGGTGGAAAGCCTCCTCCCGACAGTAGGAATCTCATTGACTGAGTCGGAACCCTTCCGACTGACTCGGTCGGTTTACAATTCTCCCGACTGATTACGATGTTTTTGGTCGGAAGATAAACTGCACGGTCATTCCAAATCGTTCAGACTGGCTCTCGGAGAATTCATGTCGGTCGGAACAGCATTGTACACCTCTATGGACAGCGTTTCCGACAGTGCGATTCTGATTCTGATGTCCAACAGCCTTTCCGAGTTGGCCTGTCCAACATGGAAAACCTATCGGAAAGTGACTTTGGGGGCACCTAGCAGGCCCCCCTTCATCCTCAGGCCTCCGGTTGGGGGCTATGGGGGTACCTAAGAGACCCCCTGTAAAACACTACACTGTGTGGCAGGCACGGTGGGGTGCCCGCAACAGGGTGCAGGGTTTTACACACACACCCCTTTTCCCATTCGAGCCTGTGTTGTCAGTCGGAACACAGGCTCCAGTAGGGAACAATGGGAATCCGACCGCACAGTGTTCGGTCGCACTGTAATCAGTCGGACGGTGTCGGGTGGAAGGTTTCCGCACAACATTGTAATCGGCTCCTAGATTCATACAATATTACATAAATCTCAGGAGTAAAAGTGAAAGCGCCGACACTCAATCATTATGATGTCCAATCCATATTGTTACTTTGTATTCCAAGCTTTATTTTGAAATTCTTCTTAACAATAAAACCGTCATGTGCTTTGACTCAGATCTTTTGCTCTGTGTTCCAAGTTTTACTATGAAAGTTTTCTCAATGATAAGACTGCCATATGAAATGGATCAGCCAACAGTTTAGTTCCTTTGCAGAACTTCTTTACGGCTAACATAATGTATGAGATAGCTGCAGTGCATGGTTATCCGTGGAATTTCCATCCATTTCTATATATAGAAGACCATATCGCACAGTGGAAGAAGAGAGGTCCATCATCAGAGGCCGCGATGGGGAAGACTGAATGTTTTTGGCAGTTTTGCTGCCACTGTTTGCCTTGATATCAGGCTGCCTAATCATGAATGGTTTGCACGTTTCTCTCTTCTTTGCGGCGGGTGGAACCTCCAGCAGTCGGAGGGCAGGGAGGTGTCTTCTGTAGCATGGTGAGTTGTTGTAATTAACAAGGCACCAATTGAAGGGTTATTAGCAGACTCATTAAGGGGGGTGGGGGGCATTCTGCGCCAAAAGACTAATACTGTGGGTACTATGCGAGCCAATCATAGAGCATTGTATAGCTCACAGTCACTACCGAACAGACCAGCACTTGTTTATAACACCCATGACACTAGTTAGACAATGCACCATCGAGGTTGTAGAAGGGCACTTTTTAACAGGAATGGCTTGGCAGTTCGGGCTGGACTGTTCCCATGAGGCACAGGGTCAAGACTGATTTGCATATGGCCATATCTGAACTGGGGTGGCGTAGTGGGCAAAAGAACGATGGATTTAACCCAGATCGCTTGACTGGGGGAGAATGCCTGCATTGTCAGCATTCCGTCCAGCATTTGTTTGTTGTAACGCTTTTCGCCCTAAGTGGGATGGGTATTCCCAGACGTGGGACCCGTGCTCACTACGCCACTGGAGTCAAGCTATCCTGGCTGATGACGGCTGATAGCCAGAAACCGGTCCTAGGATGCTTGATTCCGGTCCAGGGAAGACATGGCTTGGCAATTCGGGCTGGACTGTTCCCATGAGGCACAGGGTCAAGACTGATTTGCATATGGCCATGTCTGAACTGGGGTGGCGTAGTGGGCAAAAGAACAATGGATTTAACCCAGATCTCTTGACTGGGGGAGAATGCCTGCATTGTCAGCATTCCGTCCATCATTTGTTTGTTGTAACGCTTTTTGCCCTAAGTGGGATGGGTATTCCCAGATGTGGGACCCGTGCTCACTACGCCACTGGAGTCAAGCTATCCTGGCTGATGACGGCTGATAGCCAGAAACCGGTCCTAGGATGCTTGAGTCCGGTCCAGGGAAGACATGGCTTGGCAGTTCGGGCTGGACTGTTCCCATGAGGCACAGGGTCAAGACTGATTTGCATATGGCCATGTCTAAACTAGGGTGGTGTAGTGGGCAAAAGAACAATGGATTTAACCCAGATCTCTTGACTGGGGGAGAATGTCTGCATTGTCAGCATTCCGTCCATCATTTGTTTGTTGTAACACTCTTCACTGAAGGGACACATGTGGGCTGGGGACAAGAAAGCCCTGCAGCACAGCCAGGAGAACGCTTCATTGCTGGAGCGGAGTTTTCAGTTTGAAAATTCAGTGGCTTTTGAAGCTCTGGTATGTCTATTCGTTGTACTAATTTATTAATAATTAATAATTAATTATTTGTCTTGTGCAAGTGTGTTTATATTAATCAATCCGTTTGTCTTAACAAGAGAGAGAGTTACACGAGGGTACGCATAAACGTGCTGATTAATTATAATGTGCGTGTTTTCATGTTTAAACGTTGCTATGTGCTGTTTATTTTTGAGCACAAAACGCTTTCCGAATTAATGCTTTTCTATGTTGCAAAAGCTAGATAAATACATACACATAAGGGTATTAGTGGGGTTAACACTGTTTAATCACTATGCTGTAGTAACGATTGTTTTTGTCTCTTTAATTAAGATGGTCTATTGAGGCCTATGATGGCCTAGAAAAGATGGCCGATTTGTAAGCCTGGCTGTGATTTATAATATAAAAACTGTGACGAGGGAGACCCCTGCTGGAAATGGTCCTGAAGCTAACTGACCATGGTCCTTGCTTGCTTGTTTGAAAACTTTCCATGAGGACAGCAGCAGTTTTGGGAGATCTCCAAGTGAAATGAAAATGTCCTTGGCAGCCTTGGGAAACAAAGGAGCCTTAGAGAAAAACTCTGAACTGTGGCTCGATTGCCGAGGAGAAGTAGAACTAACAAGATACATTTTTTATTTCTTGGTTCCTGTTCCGTAGTCTTTATTTTGTGAACTTTTCCTGAGCGGAGATTTTCAAATGTAGCGATGTTACATCCTTTCCTTCTCGCTCTGCTCAGCAGGTCCGGCGGACATTACAGCTTTTTCTATGTTTCCAATGTATCTTTCCATTGTTTTAGACACTATAAGAAATGTTAGCCTAGAGAGGGTTTTTTGCCACTTGCCATTTTGCCTTTGCCGCGTACCGAATCTGCGTTGCTGAGGATCGATGCTGAAGGGACTTCGTCTTAAGAGACATTTACCGAGAGACTTGTCCTGACCCGTTCTGACATTTAGCTAGAATAGGTAACTATGAGAAAATGATTTACTCTGATTGATTTCCTTTGACTAATTTTAGATAAAGCAATATAATTTTAAACATGGTGTTGGATATTCTTTCTTGTCAATTATTGGGTTTACATTTTGATCATTGCTGTATATGTTGTATAGATTATGTTTAAGGACAGTCACAAAAACCAGGTCTTATCGACCTCGATATAGATGCAGGGTGATTAGGAGTTTTCTTTCCACAGGTTTATTGCTGGTAGAGTATTTGAGCGTATGTTAGTGTAGTGAAATGGGCCCTAGCGTGTGATGTATGCATGTGCGTGTAACTGTGAGATTACTCTATCCGTGGTAGTGGGAATATTATACACACCCTGATCTCTATCAATTTCCTGGTAGCAGAGTAGGATGGTTTTTGATGATTGTCTTGATCTGATAAGATTGCCTGTACATTAGTTTATTGATTATTGATTATTGGTTCATGTTGGTATATGTACTAATACTATATGTTGGAGTCGTAATGTTGAGTTATATGTAGTGCTTCTGGAACTTGGAAGCTGGTAGCAGTTTCGTAGTAGGGCAGAGGGAAGTATATGCTGCTCTCGGGAAAGACGGAATTGTGAGGAATAACGTGTGACAATTGAAGTTGCGCGTCACATTGTCTGGGTTCGGAATCAGTGACATTGTCGTATGTTACTATTAGAATATATTTCTAGTATATAAGGAGTGTGTATGATAGTGAAGGTTATCTGTGAAACTCTGGTCTTAAGTCCCAGGGATCCGTAAGGATTTCCGTTAAAGCTTATCGCGGGAGGAGTAATAGGTATTCTCTGAGCTTGTTTGAAGAACTGGGCAAAGAAAGCTTGCTTAGTTGATGTATGTTATAATTCTGTAGTGGGACAGATTGTGCGCTGTTCTCGGGAAGCAGGATTCTGTGTGCATGTACTATATTTTCTTGTATGAATGTGCGTGGATGCATATACATTTATTGACTGTAAGACTCTTTGGACAAGTCCTAGAGGAAACGGTTAGGAGATGTATGAAAGTTTGTTGACTCTTGAGAAATAGACACTCTTTACTGTTCTGTGGTTAGCGAAGCAGACAATGGAGATGTTTTTATGTTGTAACTAATAGATTTTGTAGAAATTTTGACACGAAGTCTACTGAGAGATTTTGTAAAGGAGGGGTAGACGAGTAACAGAAGACAGGAGACAAGCGACTGCAGCGACTGTTGACGTCAGAAAGACTGCGCTCTGATTGGATAGTGGATCAGAATAGGGTTCGCGCTAGGATTGGTGCGTTAGTGTGAGTCGCGCAAGGATTGGAAGAGCTATTTTGTGACGTAGGCGCTCCAGGATTGGTGCGTTAGTGTGAGTCGTGCTGTTATTGGTTGAAAATTTGTATTGTATATTTATAATACGAGAAAGAGTAGAGAGTTTTGGTAAGCGCTAAAATGTATTACCAAGAAGAGAAAAAGAAGAAAACGTTCTTTGGAAAAATTAAAAAGTGGTTTAACAAGGATAAAGATGTTAAGACAAGAGAGGGTGAGTTGCTACCTCCAACGAAAACACCTGCATCCTTCATGGCTGCGAAATATGGGTTTCATACCTGTATATGGTTGGAGAATTGGGTTAGGTACACTAAAGAAGATGGTGTTCTAGCATTTCCAGAACATGGTTCATTTAATCTGGCCGTGTTGAGAAATTTACGGGAAAAGATGTTATGTCTAGACCCGAAACCAAGACCTACACAGTTTGAGGCTTTAGTGGAATGGGAAGAAGAAGTTCATGAGCGAGAAAAACAGAGGTCTGGAGGGTACTATAGGTATATGTTTGGGAGGAGACATGATCGTGAGACTCATCATGATCGAATGAAAAGGTGGCGAGACGCTAGTATGTCAGAGGGATTATATCCGATGAGGACAGTTGAAGGAGGAGCAGAAAGGGTTCCTGAGTCAGAAATGAGAAGATATGGAGAATATGAGGATGAGGTCTTGAATGACATGATTTACAAGAGACCACCTCCATATAGACCAGAACCAGATGAGAGTACACCAGTTGTTTCTCCGATAAGAGATACAGTTTGTGTCAGTGAGACAGAAAATGAGACACCTGAGTTAAGAAGTGATCACTACCTTGATGAAAATACCAGACAATTAGCCAGAACCACAACAGAGCTGACTGAGAAAATTAGGGAGTTAACGAAGAATCTGGAAGCTGTTACGGTGCCTGTAACTATAGGTCCGGTTATTCCTGTGTTTGATAAACAGAGGACAGGTGAAAATGGACTGGTGGTTCCATATGTTGGGAATAATTTGACAAATTCAGTTGGTCCTTCAGGAGATTCAAGTAAAAGAACAGAAAGAAGTGACCTGAGACGATCCAGACATGACATATGTAGTGAAATACTGGATGCTAGTGAACCTAGTTGTTCAGGGATGCCGATTTTAGAACCGCAAAAGAGAGTGGTTCCAGTGAGAAAAACTGCTGAAATAACGGTTGATGATTTGAATGATTGGATGAAGGTTCTTCAGAAAAAGGATAAAGACTCACAAGCAATTGATGTGGTTAAGTTACGGGTAGAATTAGAAGAGCTTGTTACAGGAACAGTTCCAAGAGAAATTTTGAAGAGTCATCATGATGGTGAGCTAATGTTCATGTGTAAAAACATCACCTGGAGAGCAAGGAATACACATGACAGGCTAAGAGCGATAGCAAATGAACAGGGAGTTGACATTGATAAAGTGAAGGCTTTACAAAAAACCTACAGGATGGATTTTACGGAGAAGGATATAGAAAATGTGAATGCTAATGGTAGAACAGGACAGATTAAGGAAATGGTAGCATTATTGCGAAGATGGGGTGATGTAGAAAAGTGGAAGGATAGGTAGTATAAGAAAAGAGAGGAATCTGAAGATAGAACAACTTATTCAGCATTTCCAGTGAGAGAAAAAGAGAAACCAGTGGATAATTATCCTATGAGAGAAATACCTGGAGGAGGATATGTACATGTTCCATGGACTAGACAGGATATTTTATCATTTACGAATGATTTCCCTCGATTGAGAGAAAAGCCCGTCGAGTGGTATAGGCAGGTAGATAGGTTTGTGAAATTGTCAAAAGTGCTGTGGGTTGACCTGAATAGTCTGTTTGATATAATTGTTCCAGCAGACTTGTGGACTGAGTGTAAAATAGTTGTGAGTTGGCCTACTGAGGAATATCCAAGAGATCCAAGAACAGGGGCACCAGATCCAGAGGTAATGAGAAAATATGATCAGGTGATGGTATACCTGAAGAGTAAAGTACCTGCAAAAGAGACAGACTGGGTTAAAATAGATCGAACACAACAGGAAGCGAAAGAATCAGTTCATGCTTTTTACGAGAGGCTGATACTGGCATTTAAACAATTCAGTGGAGATGAACACCTGGGTGACAAAGATTTGAGTCATTTTGTATACAGATTTGTATATGGCCTTAGACCTGAAATTGGTGAGAGAATTCGTGAGCACACAGTGGATTGGCAGAGTAAGAAAGTAGATGAGATCCTGAGGCATGCAAAATACTTCAGTGATGAAATTGAAGCAAAACAAAGAAAGCTGAAAGAGAAAGCAATGTGGGCACAAGTGAAAGTTGCGGAAAGACAGGAAGCACAGTTAGTGGAACAAGCGAATAATCCAGGAAACAATGCAGGAAATAGACCTAGATATGCAGGGAAAGGAAAGGGAAGTCTTGAGGAAGCGAAAAAAAAGTTTCCTTGTCACAACTGTGGCCAATTGGGGCATTGGAGATCGGAATGTCCTAATCCACCATTAGTAAGTAATGAAAATAAACCCTTAAATCAACAGGTGCAGAACGAAGGAATTAATCAACAGCAGCAACAACAGAAAGTTGTGAGACAGCAGAGTCAAGAGCCAAAACCGCCCTTGCCGCAGAATAGAGGGTTCCAAAAGTATAATCAGGATTCAGGATTCTACAATGATGAGCAGGTAAACAAACCAAGACGTTCTAACAAAGTACAACAGTACTTGTTAAAGAGTGAGGGGAGTGAGTCTGAGGGTGATTATTGACGGTGCCGAAGAGAGGAGGAAGAGTGCATACTTGGTGCAACTCTAGAAATAGACCAGGCAGGACCATTTGTGGATGGGAAAATAAATGAGGAGAGTGTTACTTTTTTGGTAGACACAGGTGCGACAAGATCAACTGTCAGGTCAACAGATGTTAGAAATCTTCCTCTCTCGGATGAAGCAATCCAAGTAGTTGGTGTAGCCAATACACAAATCAGAACACGTCTTACTGAACCAGTGAGAGTACAGATAGGGAAATTTTCAGATATGCACAGATTTATCATCTGTGGCACGAGTCCAGTGAACTTGTTAGGTAGGGACTTGTTATGCAAAATGAACTGTACAATTTTTTGTACACCGGATGGAATAGCTTTTGAGACACCAGATGAGGATGTTTTGTACCGAGTGACTCTAGAGAATAGAGAAAGTGAGTTAATTGGTGCATTTGCTGTGTTTGATCCGGAGGATTTGCCTCGAGAACTAAGAGACACAGTGAAAAGGGCAGTTTGGGATTTTACTGGAGAGGATGTGGGATTGATGAATAATGTAGATCCAGTGAAAATTGCAGTGAAAGAGGGAATCACATATCCTAACATTCCTCAGTACAAAATGACACCAGAAATAATTGAAGGAATAACTCCTATAATTGAGAAAATGATTCAGCAAGGAGTCCTGAGAGAACTACTGAGTAGTCCGTGTAATTCACCGATAATGGGACTAAAAAAGCCCAATGGGAAATTTAGGATCGTACAGGATTTGAGAAAAGTTAATCAAATTGTGGTGGCATGTTGTCCTATTGTGCCAAATCCATCAGTGATCCTGTATCAAATTCCACATGATGCTGAGTGGTATACAGTGATTGATTTGTGTCATGCGTTCTTTTCAATTCCATTGCATCATGATAGCCAGCCGATTTTTGCATTTAGGTTTGGCCAGCGTATTTTAGCATGGTGTCGTATCCCACAGGGGTACACGGAGAGTCCTTCGATATTCAATCAGTTATTGAAGAAATCGTTGGAAAGTTTGATCATGCCCGAGAGTTCAGTGCTAGTGCAGTATATTGATGACCTACTGGTGGCATCAAAGACACGTGAAGCTTGTGAAGTAGATACCATAGCTTTACTCAATCATCTGGCAGATGGAGGGTTAAAGGTATCTCCAGCCAAATTGCAATTTTGCAGGAAAGAGGTGCATTATCTTGGACACAATATTGAAAAGGGTCTGAGAAAAGTGACTGATGACAGGATCAGAATAATCAGAGAAATGAAAGCTCCAAAAACCCAGAGAGAAGTGAGAATGTTCCTGGGTATGGTGGGTTATTGTCGTCAGTGGATAGTTAATTTTTCGCTGATAGCAAAGCCATTGATTAGACTGACAAAAAGTGAAATGACAGATCCATTGGATCTAGATGCAGAACAAATGGCAGCATTTGAAGAGCTCAAAAATAAAATGTGTGAGGCTCCAGCCTTGGGTATGCCTGACTATGAGAAAGAATTTGAGTTGTACTGCAGTGAGAGGAATGGATGTGCACTTTCAGTGTTAATTCAGAAGCATGGATTACTGAGAAGGCCTATTGCGTACTTCTCATCGACACTTGACCCTGTAGCTGTGGGTTTACCAGGTTGTCTGAAATCTGTGGCAGCAACATGCAGAAGCCTGGAACAGAGTGAGGGAATCATAATGGGATATCCTGTAAGGGTATTCGTACCTCACAATGTGGCAATTCTTTTGACAAGAAGCAGAACTCAGTACATGTCACATAGTCGGTTGACTAAATATGAAAAAGTGATTCTGGGAGCATCAAATGTGACTCTTGAGAGATGTGTAAATGTGAATCCAGCGACACTTTTGCCAGATATTGAAAATGTGGGTGTGAAGATGGAAGATGATCATGATTGTTTGGATGTGCTTGATTACTGTACAAAACCGAGACCAGACATAAGGGATCTACCCTTGGATGAGAGTGATCATGTGTTGTTTGTGGATGGATCATGCCTGAGAAATGATAATGGTGTGCTATGCGCAGCATATGCGGTATGCAAAGTTTCAGAGGTCATGGAAGCATCACCATTGAAAGGAGTGAAATCTGCGCAAGTTGCTGAATTGGTGGCATTGACAAAAGCTTGCGAAATTGGGAAAGATTTGAGGACAACTGTAATGACTGATAGTCAGTATGGATTTGGAGTGGTGCATGATTTTGGCCAGCTTTGGCTACAAAGAGGTTTCTTGACATCGGGTGGAACTCCGATAAAGAATGCTGAAATGATTGGTAAATTGCTTGAGGCGATACAGCTGCCTAAGGAGTTAGCAGTTGTAAAATGTGCTGCCCATGGACAAGGGGAAGATTTTATAACGGTCGGAAACCGTTATGCAAACGATGTTGCGCAATACTGTGCCAAGACAAATCAGTCCATCAATCGGGACAGAGAGGGGGAAATGTCTTTACTCTCTGTGATGTTTACTAATGTCTTAGAGACATGGGATGAAGTGAAACAGTTGCAAGATGAGGCAGGTGAGGAAGAGAAAAAAGATTGGATTAAGGCAGGATGTGCTCCAAGAGAAACAGACCATGTTTGGGTCTACAGAGATGGCAGACCAGTGATGCCCAACTCCATCTTGTCGTCAATGGCAAGGATGTATCATGGCCAGGGACATTTGGGGAGGGATGCGATGGTTAGGTCGTTCAAGCAGACCTGGTACAATGCAAAGTTCAGGACAATTGCAGAAAGCATCTGTCAAAGGTGTTTAGTTTGTCAGCAATTTAACACTGGAAAAAAGACAGTGGTGAGTCTGGGGGCAATAGGCAGAGAAGGAGGTCCTTTTACAAGAATGCAGATTGATTTCATTGAAATGCCTCAAGTAAACAGACTGAGGTATGTTCTAGTGGTAGTCTGTTTGTTTTCAAGGTGGGTGGAAGCTTACCCGACTAGAATAAATGATGGATTAACAGTGGCAAAGTTACTGTTAAGGGAGTTGATTCCTAGGTACGGGTTTCCAGTAACAGTTGAGTCTGATAGAGGTGGACACTTTCAAAATGAGCTTATGGGTTTGATTTGTGAAGCATTGAAAATACAGCAGAAGCTACATTGTGCATACCGACCAGAGGCTTCTGGTGTGGTTGAGCAGATTAATGGCACAATCAAGAATAGGATTGGAAAAATGTGCTTAGCCACTGGCATGAAATGGCCAGACGTTTTACCTCTAGTTCTGATGACTATGAGATCTACTCCAGATAGAACCACTGGTTTGAGTCTGCACGAAATAATCATGGGACGTGCAATGCGCCATGCATTCGTGCCTGTCAATAAATTGGTGACAATAACTGATGATATGATTTTGGATTACTGTAAAGGCCTGGCTGACGCAGTTCATTCTGTGTTTCACCAGGTTGGAGAAGAAGCTACCACACTTGAGAAGAAGCAAGCCCATGATCTGAGTCCAGGAGACTGGGTGAGGATTAAGGTACACAGAAGAAGAAATTGCTTGATTCCAAGGTGGGGAAGGCCGAGACAAGTTATTCTGACTACGACGACTGCAGTAAAGTGTGCTGGAGTGAAGCACTGGGTACATGCAAGTCATACTCTGAGAGTTCCAAACCCAAAAGAAGGGACTGGTAAAGAGTATTTTGAAGAGTCAGATTCCAGTGATGATGAAGATACAGAATCAGTGAGGAAAGAAGCAGAAAAAGCTTCGAATGAATCACTGCGAGTATCAGAGAGAAGATCAGATTCTGTAAGAGAGCCTGAAGTTTCAAACAGCAGTGAAGGAAAAAGAAAAGAAAAGAGAAATCACACAGAGACTACTCCTGAATCAGAAGAGGAGGAGATTGAAGAACCACTTGAGATTATACTTGAAGAAGCAGGGTCAGAAGAAGATAGAGAGGGACAGATTGCGGAAGACCCCCGAGGAGGTGTAGGGAACATTCATGACGAGCTAGGTGGAGGGACAAGTAGACAGCAAGGAGATTGCGTGTCGGAGACCCGAGGAGGGACAGGAGTAGGGAAGTCTCAAATAGTGGTGAAGAAATCTGTGGAGAAAAAGAAAACTGCTATAAAACGAAAACAGAAGGCACTTGAGACAGAATTGGATGATGAGAATGAACAAACAGAGGGTCGAATTCTGAGAAAGAGAACTTGGATTGGAGAAAGAAGCAATAAAGAAATAAAGCCAAAAAAGGTGATAAAAGGAGATCGTTGGCCTAACAACAGAGTTAAGAGGCTGAGATACAGAATAATAAGAGCAAACACATCGAAAGCTGAACAAGTGAATGAAGTATCGAGTCAAAGTTCAAAAGTTGAAGGAGAAGAATCAAAGGAATCAAAAGAACCAGTAGAAATAAAAAGAGTAAGAAGACCCAACCAAAAGAACAGATCACCGGAATGGTCTTATGTGGCACTGTCTGAAGAAGGAAAAGAAGAAACAGTGACTCGAGATAATCCGGAAGAGATCTTGAGAGAAGTGGTTGAGGAAGATACTGGTGAAATCCTGAGAGTACTCTTGACTGATATTGGAGAAGAGTCAGATACTGAGGATTTTGATGTTGGAGATCTAATACAATTTGATGTTGAAGAAATTGAAGTGAAGAATGACAAGTATCCAAACTGAATAAAAGAAAGATTCACTTGGATTGAGTGAACGAGAAGATCTTTTGGAGAAACTGGAGGAGAAAAGAGTTTGAAACAATCGTTGAAGAATTTGAAAGTTCCCATTTCAGTAGTGGAGTAGTAGAGGTTAAAGCAAAATAGTAAAATGGCTAACATAGAGAATAATCAGAATAGATGTGCCTTCTTTCAAAGGTGGTGTAGGATGTGCTGCTGCTGTACTGGATTATTAATGCTTCTATGGGGTGTTTTAATTTTGTTAGTTACTTTTAAAGTTGAATTTGAGATGCATACAGAAAATGTGACAAATATAGAGAAGAATTCACAAAAAGTAGTTCCGATTAGAATAAGTAATACTTACATACATAAAGATAGGTCAATTAATAATTTTTCTAGTAATGTTTTTTCAAAATTGTTATATGAATATGTGAAAACAATGGAAGTGAGGGATTGCTACGTTTGTATGCAATTACCTGCATCCGTTTCAGAGGGTGTTACTTATCACCATTTACCAGCTACATATGGTATTTCTTGTAGTATTTTAAGTAGTGTTTTTTATTTGTTAGGGAAAGTAGATTATAAGATGTCTAACAGAGATAGTATTTTTGGACATTTGCCAATGAACAAAGAGCTGAATCCAGCTAAAGAAGCTAACACTTTTGGTGAGATTTTTATTGAAGAAAAAGGATTAACATTAGATTACATTTTTAAGAATAATTTAACTTGCAGTCTGAAAGGAGAAGAGAAAGCTTTCCTGGATATGGTAGAGGAAAGGAGATTGAACATGCATGAGAAAGCGGGAAAATATAAAGTGAGTGAGACAATTTGGGACATTGAGATGGGAAAAGAGTTGAAAAATGGGGCTAGTCCAACTTTAGCTCTAGATGCATCGCAAAAGGGTAAACTTTGCATTACGAGAAGGAAATCCCAATATGATACATATTTTGTTGGGACTAGTGAGTGCCATGATACATACTTCATTGCAACAGGTTGGGGTTTCAGAGGTGGAGAAGATACAATTTTTCCAGGAGTGTACTATGTTTGTGGGAACAAGGCTTATTACAAGTTGCCTGACCATTGGTATGGCACGTGTTATGTGGGCCTGGTTTTTCCGAAAATTTTTCATATAGATAAGATAAGAGATGTAGAAGATATTAACTTACTAATGCGTTTTAAGAGAGAAACTTGGTCTGAAATTGTAGGTGACATTTTTGGGGTTTTGATTCCAGCAGTGGAAATTTCTTTAAATGCTTATGGAATTCGGAAACTGTCCACAGTGGTTGATCGCTTATCGACAAATACCGCAGGAGGGTTTCTTTTGGTGAATACGGAATTAAGTGCCGTGCGTGCCATGTCTATGCAAAATCGA
Source organism: Triturus cristatus (assembly GCF_964204655.1). Classification (NCBI taxonomy): domain Eukaryota; kingdom Metazoa; phylum Chordata; class Amphibia; order Caudata; family Salamandridae; genus Triturus; species Triturus cristatus. The sequence goes on from NC_140590.1 coordinate 1,862,894,687, forward strand.
CTTGCCCTTGATATTCTATTGGCCAAGGAGGGTGGAGTCTGTGGAATGCTGAAAGTTCAACATTGTTGCACTTACATTCCAGACGAAAGTAAAGACCTGAAGGTCTATATCAAAAATATTACTGATTTGCATGGAGAATTAGTACCATTTGAAGCTGAGAGTTTATGGACTAAAATAGCTAATAAAATGATAGCTGTTAAGGATTTTATTGCAAAAATAGGTAGTACTATTATAGGTAGAATATTGTTCCCTTTAACTTGTATAATTGTTGCTTTATTGATACTGAGATTAGTGTGTGTGTGTTGTAAAAACAGGGGAGGGAAAAAGAAATTGGATAAAGAAAAGAAAAACAAGAGGTTGAAAAGAGAACCGCAAGAAATTGAATTAGAAGAATTGAGGGAGAGTGTTTATTTAGAGACAAAGAGGGATGATGAAAGAGTGACTGGTGTGTAATGATGTATGAGGAGAAAAAGACATTTTCGATTTCTCCTAAAATGGGACTAAATTTTCACTAATTTTTTTTTTTGGGTTTATTTGGTGATAAAATCACCAAAGGGGGGATTGCTGGAGCGGAGTTTTCAGTTTGAAAATTCAGTGGCTTTTGAAGCTCTGGTATGTCTATTCGTTGTACTAATTTATTAATAATTAATAATTAATTATTTGTCTTGTGCAAGTGTGTTTATATTAATCAATCCGTTTGTCTTAACAAGAGAGAGAGTTACACGAGGGTACGCATAAACGTGCTGATTAATTATAATGTGCGTGTTTTCATGTTTAAACGTTGCTATGTGCTGTTTATTTTTGAGCACAAAACGCTTTCCGAATTAATGCTTTTCTATGTTGCAAAAGCTAGATAAATACATACACATAAGGGTATTAGTGGGGTTAACACTGTTTAATCACTATGCTGTAGTAACGATTGTTTTTGTCTCTTTAATTAAGATGGTCTATTGAGGCCTATGATGGCCTAGAAAAGATGGCCGATTTGTAAGCCTGGCTGTGATTTATAATATGAAAACTGTGACGAGGGAGACCCCTGCTGGAAATGGTCCTGAAGCTAACTGACCATGGTCCTTGCTTGCTTGTTTGAAAACTTTCCATGAGGACAGCAGCAGTTTTGGGAGATCTCCAAGTGAAATGAAAATGTCCTTGGCAGCCTTGGGAAACAAAGGAGCCTTAGAGAAAAACTCTGAACTGTGGCTCGATTGCCGAGGAGAAGTAGAACTAACAAGATACATTTTTTATTTCTTGGTTCCTGTTCCGTAGTCTTTATTTTGTGAACTTTTCCTGAGCGGAGATTTTCAAATGTAGCGATGTTACATCCTTTCCTTCTCGCTCTGCTCAGCAGGTCCGGCGGACATTACAGCTTTTTCTATGTTTCCAATGTATCTTTCCATTGTTTTAGACACTATAAGAAATGTTAGCCTAGAGAGGGTTTTTTGCCACTTGCCATTTTGCCTTTGCCGCGTACCGAATCTGCGTTGCTGAGGATCGATGCTGAAGGGACTTCGTCTTGAGAGACATTTACCGAGAGACTTGTCCTGACCTGTTCTGACATTTAGCTAGAATAGGTAACTATGAGAAAATGATTTACTCTGATTGATTTCATTTGACTAATTTTAGATAAAGCAATATAATTTTAAACATGGTGTTGGATATTCTTTCTTGTCAATTATTGGGTTTACATTTTGATCATTGCTGTATATGTTGTATAGATTATGTTTAAGGACAGTCACAAAAACCAGGTCTTATCGACCTCGATATAGATGCAGGGTGATTAGGAGTTTTCTTTCCACAGGTTTATTGCTGGTAGAGTATTTGAGCGTATGTTAGTGTAGTGAAATGGGCCCTAGCGTATGATGTATGCATGTGCGTGTAACTGTGAGATTACTCTATCCGTGGTAGTGGGAATATTATACACACCCTGATCTCTATCACTTCACCCGCCACCCCACAGCAGCAAAGGTAACCTCCCCGCATTGTAGGCAAGAACCACATGGCCCGCAGCTCAAAGAACGAAGGCCGGGACATTAAATACAGAAGCGCTGCCCTGCTGCCCAGTGGCCACCAGTGGTACTGCAGCCGTCCCCACTAAGCAGCAACAAAAGATACAGAGACCTGTGTGGTGCGAAAGGCCACAGCATTGCTATTGATGTTCATACTACCCCACCACAAGTAACTGCAAGGGAAAGGAACAGGACAACCCCTGTCTGCCTGGCATGAAGTCAAACACAGCCCACAGAGAGAGAAGCGGCGCTTACAAGGAGACAGATTGCATGACCTCCAATGTCCAGCAGACTCTCTGGGGCAACCCTGCGCAGGAAGCACCTCCAGCAAGCACAGAAGCTGTCCTGTCCAGCACAGCATGGTGACTACAGCGCCACCCTCTCCCCACTAGCAACAGTCGGCATGACCGGCAAGTCAAGCGCAGGAAAAGGGGCAAAAGGAACTGCTTTTGTCGCATCTGCGCAGTTCGCTCCGCACCTCATGGGACAATGACCACTTCGACGTGTGGAATTAGCGGCCATCTTGGATTAGGCCCAAATGCCAACTTAAGCGAAACAAACACAAAAGGGTAATTAATGCATAGAAATAATGAATCTAATGTTAACCAATTACTAATCCCTCTATGTGCTTGTATATATCTAGCGTATAGCGACATTTAAAGCAATTATATTCACCTTTTCAGTCCTCCTCCCGGGCAACATTACAAAAGCCACATATATCATGCAGTATTCTATTACCACATATACTATTGTTAATATGCGTACAGTTTTTAGTTACAATTATTATTTAGCCATGCAAAATGCAAATCCCACGTATAATTCTGATTTTAATATAGAAATAAAATTCAATAATGTTGATTAGTTTACATGCATCACTCATTTAATAATATTACAATTAATAGATTATGTAATTAGTATTTTCATGCAAAATGGAGGAGGTATACAACATTTTTCACTACCCGCTCCATCAATCCCCCCTTTGGTGATTTTATCACCATACTTTTAAAATTTTGTATTAATTTGTCATGAAAGCGAAATGAATTCTTTGTGTTAATTCACATTTCTGTTTCCCCAATCTCTTCTCTTTTTGCTGTTTTATACATGCTATCTTTCATCTCTTCTAATTCTACTTCTTCAAATTCCCTCTCTTGTCTTTATTTTGTCTTCTTTTAAAATTTTCTCTTTTTAACTTTTTCTGTATTTTCTTTCTTTTATAACATAGACATCCTAATCTTAAAATTAATACTAGGAAAATCACTCATGTTAATGGAAATAGGATCCTACCTATGAATGTACTACCTAAATTTACTAAGAAGTCTTTAATAGAAGAAAGTTTCTTTCCAATCTTTTCCCAAACACTTTCAACCTCCAGTGGTGCAGTTTCATTGTGCAATTCAGTAATATTTTTAATGTAGATCTTCAGATCTTTACTTTCGTCAGGAATGTAAGTACAACAATGTTGAACCTTCAGCATTCCACAGACTCCACCCTCTTTTGCCAATATTATATCAAGGGCAAGTCGATTTGGCATTACCATGGCACGCATGGCAACCATTTCAGTATGTACCAATAAAAATCCTCCAGCAGTGCTTGTTGACAAGCGATCCACTACTGTTGACAATTTTCTAATTTTGTGTGCATTCAGAGATATGCTCACTGCTGGAATCAATGCTCCAAAAATGTCTTCCACAATTTCTGACCAAGATTCTCTTTTCCTACGTGTTAGTAAACTACCTAACTTATGTACACCATCTTCTCCTCTTCCCATGTGGAATATTTTTGGGGAAAACCAGGCCAACATAACATGTTCCATACCAATGGTCTGGCAAACGATAATATGCTTTGTTCCCGCAGATAAAATATAATCCAGGAAAAACTGGATCATTTCCTCCTTTAAATCCCCATCCACCCATGATTCGATATGTATCATAGCATTCACTGTTACCTACAAAATAGTTATCATAAGCAGTTTGATTCCTTCTAATACACAACTTTCCTTTCTGTGGCCAATCTAAAGCCATAGTTGGGCTAGCTTCTCCCTTCAAATGTTATTCCCTTTCAACATCCCAGACTGTCTTTTCCTCTATTCCTTCCGATACGTTCCTTTGCATTTTCAATCTCCTTTCTTCAACCATATCTAAAAAAGTATTTTCTTCTTTCTTTAAACTGCAAGCCACATTATTTTTAAATATATATTCTAATGTTAGTTCCTTAGTTTCTAAGAAAAATTCACCTAACACCTTTGCAGGCTTTACTTTATTCAATGTATTAATTGCAGGTACTTGTGAAAATATGTTATCTACATCTGAAAAATAATATTCAAGTTTCCCTATTTTGTAAAACAGACTAGCTATTACACTACATGTTATTCCATATGTTACTGGAGGGTGATGGTAGGTCACTCCCTCAGATACATATGAAGGTAGCTGCATACAGACATAGCAGTCCCTTACGTCCATTGTCTTTACATATTCATACAAAAGTTTTGAAAACACATTGTTAGAAGAATCATTTATAGACCTCTCTTTATGTAAATAGTTTCTATCTATTTTAGTCGGATATACTATATTAGTTTTATTCTCACTATGTCCTTCTATTGTGTCTAGTGTAACTTTAAATGAAATCATTAATGCTAACACACTCCATAGACGCATCAGTAATCCTGTACAACAAAAACACATTTTAAGCCATATTTTTAGAAATACACATCTAGCTTTTCTACTTTCTGTGTTTGCCATTTTCGTAAAATGATCAGTGTCTTTTGACTTAGCCTCTTCTACTTCACAACTAGTTTTGTCTAACCCAAGGCTCTAAGCACGTACTTGGTTCTATCAGTTATGCTCTTTCCAGTATTTTATTGTTTTTCCATTAGCAGCATCTTATCTTGTCTTTTCAGTTCGGCATTTGATCGTCTTTTACTTTCCTTTCATAATGTGGATACAGAACTTCCTGAACATCCGATTCTTCTCCAATATCGGACAAGATAACTCTCAGGATTTCCGATTCTTCGTCTTCCTCAACCACTTCTGGTACAGTCACCTCTGGATTTTCTTGGCTATCCGCCTCTTCTTTTATTTCAGGCAGGGCCACAGACGACCATTCCGGCGACTTATACTTCTGGTTAGGTTTTCTCGTTCTTTTGTTTTCCTCTACTGTAGTTTTCTCATTTTTCGATTTTTCTTGACTTGATATTTCATTCACTTGTTCAGCTCCAGGTGAATTCACCCGTTTCAGTCGATATCTTAGTCTCTTTATTTTGTTTGGCCAGATTTCATCTCTTGCTGATCTTTTCAATTTACTTCCGTTATCATTCTTTTCAGCTCTCCATGCTCTCTTTCTCAGGACTTGACCTTCTGGTACTTCTTCATCACTTTCCTCCGATTCTGTTTCAACTTTTCTTTTGCCTGCAATTGTTTCTCTTTCCACCACTTTTATTTTCCCTACTTCTGTCCCTCCTCGTGGTTCTTGCACACGATCTTCCTGCTGACTAACTTTCCCTTCCTCTAACTGGATGTTTCCATTCCCTACAACTCCTCAGGGGTCTTCCGTGACAATCTTTCCCTCACTCTCTGTATCTGGCACCTGACCATCTACTTTTGTTATCTCAGGTGGAATTTCTCTCAGCTTTCCATCAGGAACTTCTTTATCGAAAATTTCTTTTATTGCCTCTTCAATGTCTTTTCCTTTTCCCAAATGTACCTGGATTTGTTCAGTCTCTGAGTCTGATCTGGTATCAGAAATCTGTAGCTTCCTTCTCAAGGGAATATTTTCTGGGGCAAAGGTCAAATTTTGCTCTGACTCCCCCCTTTCAGGATTTTCTCTTGTTCTTGCTTCTTCAACATCTGATTCAGAACTAGTCTCTGACTCATCAAAATATTCTCCTTCCTTGTTATCCACTGGATTTGGAATTTTCAATGTGTGACTAGCATGGATCCAGTTCTTTATTCCAGCACACTTCACAGCTGTTGTTGTGGTCAAAATCACTTGTCGTGGTTTCCCCAACGTGGGACCAGACAGTTCCTTCTTCTGTGTACTTTAATCCTCACCCAGCCTCCTGGGCTCAGATCATGAGCTTGCTTCTTTTCAAGAGTGGTGGCATCCGATCCAACCTGATGAAACACAGAATGAACTGCGTCAGCCAGCCCCTTATAGTAATCCAACGCCAAGTTAGCAGTCGTCACTCCCCTGCTGAAAAAATCTAACCTTGACCCAAGCTGCCATAAAAATTACCGACCCATATCACTCTTGCCTTATCCAATCAAGATCATGGAACGGCTGGTCAGCAGAGGCCTGGCCCTGTTCCTGGAAACCAATAACATCTTGGAGGAAGAGCAATTCGACTTCAGACCAGCACACGGGACTGAGTCAGCTTTGCTGACGGTGCTGGACGATCTACGAATGAGGGCGGACAGGGGAGAGTCAGCAACTCTTATTCTGCTCGACCTGTCCGCCGCTTTCGATACGGTAAATCATGACATCCTACTGACCAGACTGCAAAACATCGGAGTCGGGGGAGCTGCGCTTGGCTGGTTCCACTCCTATCTGTCAGACAGGCAGCAGGCAGTAGCAATTCCTCCGTACCAGTCGGAATTTGCTCCTGTTCCTTTCGGGGTCCCACAAGGGTCCGCAATAAGCCCAATACTCTTTAATATTTACATGCAACCCCTGCTGGACATCATCAAGACTTATGGTATCAGCGTGATCAACTATGCGGATGACACGCAGTTGATGATTTCCCTTGATGGTACTCAGGCAGACTCACTCGAAATTTTCCACTCCTGTCTGCGGGAAATGACATCATGGCTCAAACAGAACTCCTTGCAATTCAACAGTGAAAAAACTGAAATAATGCATTGCAAAGTAGGCAGAGTCACCAGAAGTCTTCCTTTAGACTTCTGGCCTCTGGAGCATAGGAAGTCACTAAAGGTAAAGGCAGTAAGGAACCTCGGAGTGAGCTTCAACGAGAACCTGAGTCTCGAGACCAATGTCAACAAGCAGGTAGGCAGCTGCTTCGCTCTATTAAGAGGGCTGCGTAAACTGTTGCCTCTTCTACCAATACAGGTCAGAGCCACTGTAGTAAGAAGCACTATTCTCAGCCGCCTAGATTATTGCAACTCCCTATTATTGGAGTCTCCTGCCTATTTGATCTCTAGACTTCAGACTATTCAGGCAGCCGCGGCCAAACTGACTCTCTCTCGAGGGCGAAGAGCCTCCACTACCATTGCCTTGGCAGACCTCCACTGGCTTCCTATACGCCAGAGAATTCTGTTTAAATCCCTATGCACTGTCTTTAAAGCAGTACACGGGATGGGCCCTCGTCCACTTCAACACAAATTTAAGTGGTATGAACCCACTCGGTCCCTTCAATCATCCTCTTCCAGACTTATTGACACCCCCAGGTTTAGGAAAGTCACCTGTGGTGGGAGAGCCTTCAGCATAGCGGCAGCACATCTGTGGAACAGCCTACCTATCGACATCAGGAAAACAGATGAACTGATGGCCTTCCGAAAAAAGGTGAAAACCTGGCTCTTTCCCAGAACCTAATGGTTTCAGACTCACAAGACTCCCTTCCTTGCTCTCCCTGCTGCACAAAGTTTTTAGCTATTGTACACAGCGCCAGGATGCCCGTAGGGTTACAGAGCGCTCTATAAATGCCATAAATAAATAAATAAAATAAATAAAGTCATCAGATATAGGCAACAGCTTGTTGACTGGTATGAACACATGGCGCATTGCTCTTCCCATGACAATTTCATGGGGACTCAGACCTGTGTTTCTATCTGGAATAGATCTAATAGTCATGAGTACTAGAGGCAAAACATCAGGCCATTTCAAACCTGTGGCTAAACACATTTTTCCCATTCTGTTTTTAATGGTGCCATTCCTTTGTTCCACCACACCAGAAGCCTCTGGGCGATAGGCACAATGTAGTTTCTGTTGTACATTCAATGCTTAACAAATTAATTTCATGATCTCATTATGGAAATGCTTTCCTCTATCTGACTCAATTGTAACTGGGAACCCAAATCTAGGGATGAATTCCCTCAAAAGCAGTTTTGCTACTGTAATTCCATCACTTCTTCTTGTGGGGTATGCTTCTACCCATCTGGAAAACAAGCAGACCATTACTAGAACATACCTCAACCTGTTACAGGGAGGCATTTCAATGAAATCAACCTGCATTTTGGTGAAAGGCCCTCCTTCTCGACCTATCGTTCCTAGACTTACCACTGTTTTTCTTCCTGGATTGAATTGCTGACATATAAGGCATCTTTGACAAAGGCTTTCAGCTACAAGTCTGAATTTTGCATTGTACCAGGTCTGCTTGAATGACCTTATCATCGCATCTCTCCCTATGTGTGCTTGTCCATGATACATCCGTGCCATGGCAGACACCATGCTATCAGGCATTACTGGTCTTCCATCTCGATAAACCCACACATGATCTGTTTCCCTTGGTGCACATCCTGCTTTCACCCATTGTTTCATTTCCTCATCTCCTGCTTCTTCCTGCAACTGCCTCACTTCTTCCCAGGTACTCACAATGTTAGTAAAGAATAGGGGGTACAAATTCATTTCTCTTTCTTTTGCCCTGTTGATCAAATTTTGATTGCGTGCACAATATTGAGCCATATCGTTGGCATACCTATTCCCAACTGCAATATAATCTCCCGTCTGACAGTGGGCAGCACACTTCACAACGGCTAATTGCTTAGGCAGCTGTATCGCCTCAAGCATCTTCCCAACCACTTCAGCATTCTTTATATGAGTTCCACTTGAAGTCAGAAATCCTCTCTGCAGCCATATCTGGCCGAAATCATGCACAACACCAAAGCCATACTGACTATCAGTTATCACAGTCACTCTCACGTTCTTTCCCAACTTGCATGCTCTAGTCAAAGCAACAAGCTCAGCTACCTGGGCTGATTGTACTCCCTTCAGGTAAGATGCTTCCATTACTGCTGCAACTGTACATACTACATATGCTGAACTCAGAATTCCTTCATCTGTTCTCAAGCATGACCCGTCCACACACATCACAAAATCACTTTATGACAAAGGTACATCTTTTATATCAGGACGTGGTTTTGTACAGAAGTCGAGTACATCCAAGCAATCATGATTCACTTCGTCTCTGACTTCTACATTCTCAGCATCAGGCATCTCACAAGGCTCACATTTGTTGCACCTAAGATGACTTTCTCATATTTAGTCAGACAACTATGCGTCATGAACTGAGTGCGGCTCCTTGTTAAAAGGATTGCCACATCATGAGGTACAAACACTCGCACAGGATATCTCATCACAAATCCTTCACTCTGTTCCAGACTCTTACATGTGGCAGCCACCGCTTTCAGACAACCTGGCAATGCTACAGCTACAGGGTCAAGCATAGACGAAAAGTATGCAATTGGTCTTCTTAATTTTCCATGTTTCTGTATTAATACAGAGAGTGCACATCCATTCCTCTCACTGCAGTACAACTCAAATTCCTTTTCATAGTCAGGCATTCCCAATGCTGGTCCTTCACACAAACTGTCTCTCAATTGCTTAAAAGCTGCCAATTCTTCCCTACTCAATTCAATGGTATCTTTTACATCACTTCTCGTCAGGCGTACCAAAGGTTTTGCGATCAGGGAAAAGTTACTCATACACTGACGACAATATCCAACCATTCCAAGAAACATTCTCACTTCTCTTTGCGTCATTGGAGCTCTCATTCCTTTTATTATCCTGATTCTGTCTGTAGTTATCCTTCTCAGCCCTTTTTCAATTTTGTGGCCTAAATATTGTACTTCCTTCTGACAAAGTTGCAGTTTCGATGGGGATACTTTAAGTCCTCCATCCGCCAAATGATTTAGTAATGCTATGGTGTCCATTACACAAGCTTCTTGAGTCTTTGACGCCACAAGCAGGTCGTCAATATACTGCACTAGTACTGAATTTTCGGGCATTTCTAGGTCTTCTAAGGACTTTTTCAATATCTGATTAAATATCGAGGGGTTTTCTGTATACCCCTGTGGGATTTGGCACCATGCCAAAATACGTTCTCCAAACCGGAACGCAAAAATTTGTTGGCTGTCATAATGCAATGGGATGGAAAAGAAAGCATGGTACAGATCAATCACTGTATACCATTCTGCATCATGTGGAATCTGATACAAAATCACAGATGGATTTGGTACAATGGGACAATATGACACAACGATTTTGTTTATTTTTCTTAAATCTTGTACTATTCTGAACGTCCCATTAGGCTTTTTCAGAGCCATAATTGGTGAATTACATGGACTACTCATTATTTCTCACAAAATTCCTTGTTTAACCATTTTCTCGATTATGGGAGTAACTCCTTCAATTATCTCAGGTGTCAATTTATATTGAGGGACATTTGGGTAGCTTATTCCTTCCTTTACTGTTATTTTTACGGGATCCTCATTTTTCATTAATCCTACATCTTCTCCTGTGAAATCCCAAACTTACTGTCTGTTTCAATTCTTTTGGTAGTTCGTCAGGGTTGAATACAGCAAATGCTTCAGTAATCTCAGATTCCATATTAGCCATAGTCATTTTATACAGTACGTCTTCATCAGGGGTCTCAAATGCTATACCATCAGGGGTACAAAATATAGTGCAATTCATTTTGCACAATAGGTCTCTGCCTAACAAATTTACAGGACTTGAATCGCACACAACAAAGCGGTGCATTTCGGAAAATTTCCCTATATTGACTCTTACTGGTTCTGTGAGGTATGTTTTAATTTGTCTGTTGGAAACTCCAACTACTTGGATTGTTTCGTCCGAGAGAGGAAGGTTCTTAACATCAGCTGATCTAACAGTTGATCGGATAGCACCAGTATCTACTAGGAAAGTAATATTCTCATTATTTACCTTTCCATCTACAAAAGGGCCTGTCTTATCTTATCTACTTGTAGAGTTGCGCCAAGTACGCACCCTTCTTCCTCCCTTCGGCACCGTCAATAACCTTCTTCTGACTCACTTTCATAGCGTTGTAGCCAATACTGCGAAACAGCCCTAGCGCGCGGCAGCTTAGATACCTGTTCTTCATTGTAGAATCCTGTCTCATTACTGTATTTCTGTGAATTTACGCTCTGTGGAAAAGGCGGTTTTGACGCCTGATTCTGTTGGGCAACAACCTGCTGCTGTCGCTGCAGCTGAGAACTCACCTCTTTCTGCACCTGCGGATTCAATAATGCATTATCACTATTAGTATTTGGGGGAAATTTACACTCGTATTTCCAGTGCCCTATTCTTCCGCAATTATGACAAGGCCATTTCTTTTTGGCTTCTTCTATATTGAATTGTCCCTTTCCTTCTCCAGCATTAAATTGAGGTTTTGGTCCTGTACCATTTGCTTGTTCAATCAGCTGAGCTTCCTGTCTTTATGCCACCTTTACCTTTGCCCACATAGCCTTTTCTTTTAATTTGCGCTGCTTGGCTTCAATTTCATCACTAAAATATTTTGCATGTCTTAATACTTCATCTATTTTCTTATTTTGCCAATCCACTGTATGCTGTTTAATCATTTCACTAATTTCTGGTCGTAGGCCATATACAAATCTGTATACAAAATGACTTAGATCCTTCTCACTTAAATTTTCATCACCACTAAACTGCTTAAAGGCTAGGATTAACCTCTCATAGTATGCGTGTACTGACTCCTTAGTCTCTTGATGTGATCGGTCAATTTGTACCCAATCGGTTTCTTTAGGAGGTACCTTGGTTTTCATGAAAACTATTACTTGTTCATATTTTTTCATAACCTCGGGGTCAGAGGCTCCTGTCTTTGGATCCCTAGGGTATTCTTGTATAGGCCAATTAATCATTAGTTTACACTCTGTCCACATATCTGCTCGTACTATTATGTCAAATAGACTATTTAAGTCAATCCACAAAACTTTTGATAATTGTAAAAACCTATCCACTTGCCTATACCACTCGACTGGCTTTTCGCGAATTCGAGGGAAATCATTCGTAAATGATAAAATTTTGCCTAGTCCAAGGAACATGTACATATCCCCCTCCTGGAATTTCTCTCATGGGACATTCTGTCACTGCTTTTTCTTTTTCTCTTACAGGGAAAGCTGCAAATGTTTTGTCTGTGGCATCACCTCGTTTTCTAAACCACCGACTTTTCCATTTATCTACATCTCCCCATTTTCTCAACAATATGATTATGTCTTTAATCTGAGTTATTCTTCCTGTGATGTTCAGATTTTCGATATCTTTCTCAGAAAAATCTACTCTGTAGAGTTTTTGTAAAGCTTTTACTTTTTCCATGTCTATACCCATTTCATTTGCCACCTCTTCTAGTCTTTCATGTACATTTTTTGCTCTCCAAGTTATGCTTTTGCTTAGAAATAATAATTCTTCATCCTGATAGTTTTTTAGCTTCTCTGAGGGGATAGTCCCTACTATTAATTCTTCCAAAACCATCCTTACCGTAGCCACATCTATAGATTGGGATTCTCTGTCTTTTCTCCGTAAACTCCTCAACCATTCACTCAATTCTTCTGAAGTAGGTCCTACTGGTTTTTCTTCATTACCTCGTTCTAGGTCTCTTGGAGTTTCTGATACAGATCCTGTAGTCATTATCAGTTTGTCTACTAAATCTCATCTGAACTCTGTCTTACCCTCTCAGTCTGTTTATTACTGTTATAAGGGACCGTTAGATAATGCTCATTATCTTTTTGTTTATCAAAAATAGGCATTACGGGACCTATAGTTACAGGAACAGTTACGGCTTCTAAGTTCTTAGTCAATTCCCTAATCTTTTCAGTCAATTCTAAAGTTGTTTTCGCTAATTCTTCAGAATTTTCATAACTCTTTTTATCATTCGGTCTTTTCTCTGTCTCTCTGACAGAAATATTTCTCCCTATTTCTTGTGATACTGGTTCAACTTTTATGTTTCGCAAAGTTTCTCTCATTGGGGCACTTGGTATCAGCATATTGGAATCTGGTTGATACGGGGGTGGATTTTTATAAAACATGTCGTCAAGAACATCATCCTCCGATTCATGCACTCCATGCCCTCCTGACTCTATATTATGTCTTTTCTCTGTACATTTTCTTCCACTAATTTCTTCAGCATGTCTCACAGGAAACAAACCAACAGCCATGTTTGCACTTCGCCATCTCCTCATTCTGTTATCATGATTCTCCTGTCCATGTGATCTACCATACATGTACCTATATCTTCCGCCACTCCTTTGTCTCTCTCTGTCGTGCATCTCATCTTCCCATTCTGTCAATGCTTCGAACTGTGTCGGTCTAGGTCCCGTTTCTAGATTCATCATTCTTTCTCTCAAATTTCTCAAAACCGCTAAATTAAATGAACCGTGTTCTGGAAATGCCAAAACTTCATCATCTTTTTTATACTTTGCCCAATTGTCTAACCAAATACATGTATGATATCCGTATTTCACAACCATAAAGGATGCGGGCGATTTCTGTGGAGGAAGCAACTGTCCTTCTCTAGTCTGTTTGCCCTTTTTAAATAAACCCTTGATTTTTCAAAACCAGGACTTTTTCTCCTTTTCTGGTGGATCGTAATACATCATTTTGTCTGTTCCGTATATCGCTTGATTTCTCCTACGACTATTCTGTTATTTTATCCAATCGTAGCGCGACTCACACTAACGTACCAATCCGGAGCGTCTATGTCACTTCTGCAACTCTCCAATCCCAGTGCGGCTCACACTAACGCACCAATCCTGGGGCATCTACGTCACCCTGTATTTCTCTAATACTAGTGCGGCGTACACTAACACACCAATCAGAAACGTCTATGTATCTTACGGCTCGCCAATCCCAGCGCGGTCTTTCTGATGTCAGCTTTTCTCCCACTCCTGCTTCTGCTGACCCCTCCTTTACAAAAATTTCTCTGTAAGCTCTTTACATTCACTTTTAACTTACAAATCTGTTAGTAACGACATAAAAGCGCCACCATTATCTGGTTCGATAACCAAGAATAGTTAATGACCTTTCTCACAAGAATTCCGTCTTTCCCGAGAGCAGCGCCTACCTCTGCCCTACCACGGAATCGTTACTTCCGTTGATAAAGTAGCACATCCCTCTACTTCACCCTTCTAGCAAGCATCAGCTAACCGATTCTCCAGAATTAAGACACCTAGTTGGAGACCCAATGCTCCTGAGAAATAAAACCAGAGTTTCACAATTAACCCGAATGCCTTCTCATTCACACACTTTCATATGAAAAATGTAGTTCATTGACACAGAATTCTATCTTTCCGAGAACAGCGCTTACCTCTGCTCTACTACAAAATTATGACACTCATTAATAAAGTAGCACTTCCCTCTACTCTATCCTTCTAGCACGCTTAGAGAACACCTATTACCTTTCCAGTGATAAGCGTAATCAGAGTACCTTCTGGACTCCTGGTACTTAAGACCACAATTTCACAGGTGACCTTTGCTAGCATACACTCCTCTCATACAGAAAATGTTTCTAATGGCAACACACGACGATGTTACCAAATCGAACCCAGACAATGCGTCGTGCAACTCCAATCGTCACACATTTTCCCCGTGTACCTACAGGGCAACAACAATTCCGTCTTTCCCGAGAGCAGCGCTAACCTCTGCTTTACTACGGAACCGTCACAAACTTCCGACTTCCTACATCCCAGAAGCCGTCAAAGAACATAGAACTCGACGCGACTTAACATAGAGTGTTAATACATAAACCAATACCAATAATGATCAATAAGCAATTTACAAGCAATAATCACCAAACCAAAACAATAAAAACCATCCTCTTGCTACCAGAAAAACTGATCCAGCGTAAAAACCCCTGGCTACGGGAAAACAAGCCGTACCGGTATCCTCCCTGCGTCACAGACCCAATGTCATACTAGCTCATTCACACATGCAGTCACTGGTGGGGCCCATAACACCAACACTCACATGTTACTTCCACACCGGTCTGCACACACAGGAGGGATGAATAATTCAAGCGCCGGACATGTGAGGGGAACACCTTATAACCTATAGGGAAGGAAAAGTTATTTACATAATATACATTTACACCCTATCACCTACAGATCCTTAATCCCAAAACATCAAGGCACTCCTCCCACTTCGGTCAATGGACCAAATTAGTTGGATTGGTTGATGGGGATTTAGAACCAGCTAAAACACATTTTAAGACTTCAGAATCTATCTCTTTAAATGAAACTCACAACTCATAATTTCTCGTTAATCAATAATTGTTTATCTAAAATTTCATAATGATTAAATTTGCATTTGTCTCGTTAAAGTCTAGAAAGTTTTATATCATATTTTGAGTAAATCGCAGAACATCATATTTACCTAATCTGGCTAATTGGAGTCTTCTAATTCATTTGACTCTGCATAAATTTGGCGTAAATTGTCCGGAAACAGGCCAAAGCCCAAAGTTCTTTGCTCAGCACGTTACAGTCCCAAAGATCAGCATAGGACCAGATACGTGCATGCAGCTATCATTGCCCATATATTTAGGAAAAGTTCGCAGTCATCAGGTAGCCGGGCAGCATCTAGACCCTCAAAGTTTCAGTAGCAGCCGTAGCAACAACCGTAGCAGCAGCCCTTAGCCCTATTCTACTACTTCTTTTATAATAAAATAAAGTGAAGAAGATAAATTTTTATATTTTAGAACAGTCGTGATTGGCTGGTTGAGATCGCCCGATGTCGGTTTTAGTCTTTCAGTTCAGTTAGAGGGGTGAGGTCATAAGTTAGTTGAAAAGTCGGCTTTTTCCGGTTTTAGTGTAAGGTTGATTGTTCTCGCGTCTTGGCAGTCATCCCGTTCCGTCCTTGTTCGAGTACATGGTGAACAAAGGTTACGACGAGGTTTGGAAAACTTTTGTCGCATCCGCGTAGTTCGCTCCGCACCTCATGGGACAGTGGCCACTTCGACGTGTGGAATTAGTGGCCATCTTGGATTCAGGCCCAAATGCCAACTTAAGCGAAACAAACAAAAAAGAGTAATTAATGCATAGAAATAATGAATCTAATGTTAACCTCTTACTAATCCCTCTATGTGCTTGTATATATCTAGCATATAGCGACATTTAAAGCAATTATGTTCACCTTTTCGGTCCTCCTCCCTGGCAACATTACAAAAGCCACATAAATCATGCAGTATTCTATTACCACATATACTATTGTTAATATGCGTACTAATATGCATTAGTTACAATGATTATTTAGCCATGCAAAATGCAAATCCCACGTATAATTCTGATTTTAATATAGAAATAAAATTCAATAATGTTGATTAGTATACATGCATCACTCATTTAATAATATTACAATTAATAGATTATATAATTAGTATTTTCATGCAAAATGGAGGAGGAATACAACATTTGTCACCACCCGCTCCATCCCTGCGCAGGAAGTGCCTCCAGCAAGCACAGAAGCTGTCCTGTCCAGCACAGCATGGTGACTACATCGCCACCCTCTCCCCACTAGCAACAGTCAGCATGGCCGGCAACTCAAGCGCAGGAAAGGGGCAAAAGGATCTGCTTTTCAGAAGTCAGCCCCAAAAGAAATCAGCGATGCAATGGCCCAAACGGCCACACATGGCAAGCGGCCCGCCCAGACACGCAAGCGCCTGCAGTGCTCAGCATGACAAGGTACACACGTAGGAGTAGTCTCAGCATTTCTACGCCCCAGTACCCTGACAGTAGAAGAAGAGGCACCGCCTGCCACCCCTGAAAAACACAGGGAGAGGCTGACAAACTCCACAGAGAGCCGAAAGAAACCCAGAGCCAAATGCAAGCAGTACCACCCAAGATAGCCACCACCAGCGAAGGGGAGAGACAGCCAGACGGCAACATCTCAAAGGAGCTGTCCCCAATGACAACACAAGAGCAGACTGGTGCAGAGCACGCACCACATGTGGCTGACCAAGGCCACCACCGGAGCAGAGGTAGTGTACAGACACCACCACACACTGCACCACAGGCACACCAAGTGCCAGAAGAGGGCGCCGGAAGCGCGCAGAAGGCCGCGCCAGTTGACCTGCCAGCACGGGCAGGTGCCCAGGAGATAGAGACATCTCAACAAGGAAGCACGGCTGAACGCAGCCCAGAGAACGACCACATCTCTGCTGCACCAGCAAAGCCCCGCTGTGGGCTGAAGACAACACAGAAGTGTCCTCCTTCGCACTGCCTCCAGATGGAGTCGGCGGTGACCCATGACAGGCAAGAGAGGAGTCGCACACTCCATATGGCAGACCTCCACAGCAACATGCGCTCCAACAACCAGCGACACGTGACCGACGTCACGTCGCCCAGCAAGCAAGGAGCACACCACAGAGTAACCAGTCCAGACAAGCACGCCAGGGTGAAGGCAGAAGCAGGCAATACAACAGCGCCGCCTCGAGGTCCAAGCGCAACGCCCTCGAAGAAAGAAGAGAGTGCCCTGTCATCCCGAAAACCGGATGAACACAGGGGTGCTGAACAGACCAACAAAGGGAGAAGACCGAGGACTCGCTCAGCAAGCCAAGAGCACACCCTGACACACCAGACAGCCACCAAGGTGGACCGACGTCCCTGGATACAGCTCTATGGGTGAACCGAACATAAGCCACAGCAAGCGCAAACCGCGTCTCATCCCTACGCTTCCCCAGGCGACCGTCCATCCCCAAGAGTCAGCAGTCTAGGTCAAGTGGCATCCCTCCTCCTGTCCGCAGATGCCACGGGTGAAGATCAGCACTGAGTGTCCGTCCTCACACCGCCTCAAGATGGAGTCAGCAGTGGCCCAAAGCCAGGCAAGAGAGGATCCACACTCTCTACGTGTCAAGCCGCCACAGACACTCAACCTCAGCAAGGCTCATGGCTGCCAAATTCCTCCTGACATCCAACTCTCCCAGCAAGTCACCATCACCTGCCATCCCAAGTCACCACATGGCTGGAAACCACCATCACGCTAGCCATCAGCACACGCGTCAAACACCACTACCAGAGTACCGATGAACTTGAGTCCTACACCATTGCCACATCAGCCAACTAAAGAAATCAGAAGCTACCTGTGAACCTGGCCTACACCGGAACCGCAGCAGCGAGAACAAGTCTTAGCCAAGACCCACCCACCCATGAGGGTTGTGCCTGCGACTAAGTAACGGCTCCTCGGCGGTCCTACAGCTGCCCCCAGTCGGCACACAAGCGGCTCCAGTGCAGCCCTCTTGAAGTCCCGCAGCAACCCAAACAACGGGCCTCCCCAGGAGGGAGTGCGAGAAGAGACATTGCCCCACCCACAAGTTGTCGGTTACAGCCAAGCGGTTCAACAGAAGCAATTGATCAGGCAACACTTCTGTGAACTCTCACCTGGGACTCCATCCATGTCCATGACGCAACCCACTATAAAGAACTGTTAGAACTCATCACAGACCATGACCGACATCAGCAAGGTGGGAGCCATCCCAGACCACAAGACGTGTCATCATCAGTGAACTGACTGTATGCAGCGGACGTCTCCAAGCCAGCAGTCGTGTCCTGAACCCCTCAGGTTAAACTGTGGGTGCCTGCCGAGAAGATCCTGCTGCAAGCAAAGTCACCAGCTCATGTCTGACGTTGTCCTGCCACCTGACGTAGAAGACTGAGGGACCCTGTGGTATTTAGTTAGCTGTTTGTTTTGTCCCCACAGGTGGGACTAAAGTTTTGTTTGTTCTTCAATAAAGTTGGGGAGGAATGTAGTGTCCTGCGGGACACGCTCTAGTGTCCCACAGGAAGCTGTACTCCCAGCCACTCCCCTGAGGGCTGGACACACTGCACCCACACACTCATCCATCACGGGTGTCACGAGTGACGTGGGCCTGCCAATAAAAGGACCCGGGTGCACTTGCTCGTGGCCAGTTACTGCTATACAGATCCTGGTGTCCGTGACCATCATTGCCGTAATGTGGGACTGAGGCCCAACTCTACCGGGCACTTACATGAGGCAATTGGGGCTAATCTGAGCCCAGCTGCATTGTGAACAATCATGGGTGCCCTGTGGGATCAGGCGGCCCAAAAGTACTGTCGTCACAACCAGTGCCCTCAGCCACCTGGGGACAAAGAGTGCAGGAGACGTCCTGAAACCCCAAGCAAGCACAGGACCTGACACGGGCCGTGACCTGCTTCTAAGATGGCAGCTGTGAACATCAAAATGTGATCACCCGTGCGCAAGGATCTGGGCACCTTGTGGGAGCCCCTGCAGTGGCTCTGAGGCTGAAAATGAGCAGCACTCCTTGACGGAAGACACCAGCCTAAGGTGGGCCCGTGAGATGCTCCCCACGTGTGACTGATGGTGCGTGGGCTGGCACGTGACCCGGGGGCGAGGGAGGCACTGTGCCTACAGGGATACGATGACTGTCGCAACTGGGAAGGGCACTGCCTCACCTGACAGCGAAGGGAAGACCCCGGGACCCACTGCATTGGCCAAAACTGGTGAACAGGCACACCAGCCCCTCCAAAGCGATAATAGTCACGCTAATGGTTATGAGCACCAGGACCTCCAATGGACGACCCGGACAAAATGAACTACCATTAGAATGGATATTTGTACTCTTGGTCTACACTTTTGTCGTTTCAGAAGTACTCCTCCCTTCAACAATCCAGCGACACTGGCACCTTTAGGCCGCTGTAGATATATATATATAAAACTATTTTTGGTCCTGACAAAGCCCTCTGGATCTCCTTCTGAGACCGCTCAAAAGCACGAAACATGTTGACCGTAATATATGTCCATTAGGGACATATGGTTTACCTATCTACAGAGGGACATAATATCCCTTAGAGCAGCACGCCTCATGTTATTTTTAATAATGACAGAGGGATCACCCCAATAAAACTATTCACTCTCCCTCCAGCCATTTTGTAACACTCTATTTAGGACTTCATTGCCACTTACACCCACGCACCCCTACGGCTCCATTAAAAGATCTCCGCTAAAGAGACCCTTCGGGGGACCCGTAGGGCATTGCAGCGCCAGCCCGACGAGGAGCAAAGCCCAATGATGAAGCATGACATCCTTCGGGTGTGTGAGGGCATTAAGATGAGGACACACTGTCCCCCATAGATAGAGCAGCACACGACCAAAGTACTTTCCACTCCCTCTTTTGTCTCTTAATAGAAACGGTGACTCCCTTTTGGTATTAGTTTAACTTCGGTAGCTCGAGTCACTGGACCTCATAACTAGCTCCTAGTGTCCCCCCTCTTCATAAATAGCATTATAATGTTTAGCCCAGGGGGTGTGGAGGTAGCTGAGCTTGGTGTGTTTGAAGCTAGTGTTTCTAGATGCTTGGCTTGTGTGCTGTGGTGTCGTTTTCTGTTCCTTGGCCGCCAGTTCCTGCCGCAGTGTGCCCTCCCATTGAGTTGTGACCCTCTGATTGTGGCCCCATTGACATTGAGAGGATAGTTTTATAGAGACAGGACACCAGTTTCCTACCACTCCCGAACGTGAGTGTTTACAAGGTGTTGTGTGATTGGGGTTCAGTCTGTCCCTCTCCCCATGTGGCCTGTATTGAGCCCATGAGTGACCAATATATCAGGAACTGGGATCTCATCAGATCTTCAAATCTTTGCAGTGCACCATTCGAGTAGCAGTCCCCTATAGTAAGTATCCAAGCCTCCGCCCACTCAGCCATCCGACGAACTGAGGGGATCCCCTCCTGACTGTGGGGAGTTCCAGCAGTGGGAGTGCCGGGTTGTAAAGGGGTTTATTCTTGGTTTTTCGCACTGTCCTTTTCCAACACTTTATCGCAACCTCTCGTATCAACGCATGGTCCGGTGCCTTAGCTTTGCTGCCCAGCATCAGGGCAGTTGAAGCCTCCTCGTTCTCGGTGTCTCGGAGGGAGTCCAGCTCTTCTCTTCTCTCACCTCCTCGTCACCAGGTCAGCCATTGCAGTTGCGCTGCTGCGTAGTAAAGTTCTAGGCCAAGCACAACCAGCTCCCCTCCCCAATCGGCCATTGGAGGAAATGAACTGAGATCCTCTGTCGTCCCCTTTTCAGTTCCCTCAGGAGGGTGTTCGTGGCTCTGAGCCATGCCCTTGAATCCAGATCTGCAGGGCTGTGAACTAGTAAAGGACCCAGAAAGTGGCTGTGGCTTGAGGCGAGCGCATGGTGGGTCCCAGGTTGCCATCTCCAGCGTCTCTGTCCCAGTGGTGACCTCAATCCCCAGGTATTTAAATGTCATCAGCTCCCATTTTATGTTTAGGCTGAGAATCACCTGTGGGGCCACTGGTAGAGTGGGGGAACTGGGAATAGTGTATTTCCCATGTGAAGCTGCCCTTGGAGTTGTGCGTCAAGATGGGTGGGTGTAGCCGCGTTGTGTATGTACCTGCTGATCTTCCACGGCCGTCGGGGGTGGTCGGAACGTCCCCTCCGGGTAGAGGTCTGCAAAAGTGTGTAGATTCATCTTTTGTGCCAAGTCCCTGCCAATGCCTTCTCCTGTGGTGAACAGCATTGGGTCATGTGCTAGAGGCATGGACGGGGCATAGAGAATAGGAGCAACAGCTTTCTTACGCAATTCGTTCCAAGCCCAACGTAGGGTCTCCACTGTGTCTATATCTTCCCTAGGGCGTCTGTAAGCCTTAAACAGAGCAACCTTTAGGGGAAGTGGCGCTGCAGCGTCTGTCTCAACAGCTGCTGAGGCTGAAAAGGAGTGGGGTGTACCCAATAGTGTAGAAACTGAGCTTGTGCACTCCATGCATACAGTTGCATGTCCGGGGCCCCTAGTCCACCCTGACGCAAAGGGAGTGTTAATAGATCCCACGAAATCCTTGCCTGTCCACCCGCCCAGACCAGGGAGATCAACAGGGACCGTAGGGTTTTAAAAAAGGCTTGTGTAAGGGGAAGAGCAATGTTAACAAATAAATAAAGGAATTTAGGCAATGCCACCATCTTAAACAATGCTATCCTCCCAGTTAACCCCTTCCATGCTGCGCAAATTCCGCCGCTGTGCTGACGGTTTGTTGCGCGGGCGTGGTCATGACGGAACGGTTCCGTCATGAGCACAGCTCAACCGTGGCTCATGACGGAACCGTTCCGTCATGAGCACCGAAGGGGTTAAAGAGAGCGGGAGCCCAGCCCACGCTGCGGTCTTCTCTTCCAGCCAGGTTATGACGCGTCCATAGTTCATATTCCATATGACTTGTATATCCCTACTGATCCATATACCCAACTACTTCACAGGCTCTACTGTCCATTGAAGAGGGAACTCAGAGGGGGCCTGGACGGTGGCATCAGTCTAAGGGAAAATAACTGATTTGATTGAGATACCTGAAAGTCTGCCAAATTTAATAAATTCCAACAGTAACGGGTCCAGATTTGACGCCGGGTCAGTCACACATAATGTGACGTCGTCAGCATATAGTGAGATTAAGAGACTACGAGCACTAAATCCGATCCCTTTGGCGGTATGATGTTGCCTGATGCGTACTGCTAGTGCTTCCATCGCAATTGCAAAAAGTAGAGGGGATAATGGGCATCCCTGCCTCGTACCTCGCGAGATATTAAAGGGTGATGAGAGGAGACCATTCATCCTGACGCGTGCCAGCGGTTGAGTGTTAAGTAAACGTATGAGATTTATAAACAGCAGACTAAACCCCATACGACCCAGGATTATGAAAAGGTATGGCCATTCTAAAGTATCAAACGCCTTTGTAGCGTCTAAAAACACAGCGGCCGCTTGTACTTCGGGATGCAAGTAATGTAGTACTGACAATAAAGTTCTGAGATTTTGGGATGTTGATCTCCCAGGGATAAACCCCGATTGATCTGGGCGAGTGACCAGTGGGAGCAGAGGCTGCAGCCTATTCGCGATCAGTTTCGCCAAGATCTTTACATCTACATTTATTAAGGATAGCGGCCTGTAAGAATCTAATTCATCTTCTGGCTTCCCAGGCTTTCACAGGGTAATTATTATCGCCTCACACATTGACGGTGGAAGGACACCAGACTCTTGAACTTCCATGAATAGCTCGAATAAATGTGGTGCTAGTTCCTCAACATAAGTTTTATAAAAGGCAGTGGTTAGATCGTCCGAGCCGGGGGCTTTATTCAACGGCAAACTTTTTATGACCTGCGCCACATCTTCCACTGTAAAGGGGAAATCTAGATAGTCCAGATGCCTTTGACTCAGCCAGAGCAGTTCCAGGGAGTCGAGGAAGGGCAACAGGCCTTCGGGGCTGGAGCTCCGTGTAGTGGTGTAGAGCTTGGAATAAAAGCAGGAGAACTCATCAAGGATGTCTTTCAGACCTCTAATCACCGACTGGTCAGCGATTTTCAGCTCAGTTACACAGGCTGTAGAGCACGGGGCGCGGAGCTTCGCCGCCGGTGTTCTCCCGGGCCTATCTCCCTCCCCATATCTTCTCGCCTGGGCATGTTGATCTAGAAATGTAACTTCTCGGTGTGGCTCTTCTTCAAATTCAAGCAGTTTTTCTTTCAGCGTTGCCGGCATTGTGTGCTCACCAGAGGAGTAGAACTGTGATTCCAAGTCTCTTATCTGTTTCTCGAGTGATTCAAGTGTCCCTCGGATGGCCTTCAACACCCCCACCTGCCAGGCTATACAGTTCCCTCTGATCACGGTTTTAAAAGCTTCCCATAATGAAGCCGCAGTGCCCACAGAGCCTGTGTTAAGGGAAAAATATTCATTTATGTCTCCCCTAATCTCCTCCTTAAAAGCCTTGTCTAAGAGGGCTTCTTGTGGCAACCTCCAGGTGTACATCCACGGAATTGAATTGGGAGTTCCAAGCGCAAAAGACAGGGTGCATGGTCTGAGAAAGACCGGGGAAGATGCAAGGCCTTCATTGTCCGGGAAACTAACCAATAGTCCAAACATGACCACGCTTTATGATACTCTGAAATACATGTTCCCTCCTGAACAGTCGGGTAAATGTGTCTCCAAATGTCCACTAGGTCCCCGTCCGAGAGTATGGCTTGCAGTGTAGCACTAGCTGATAGGTGCAGTGTTCTAGACACCCTCTTCCTATCCAGCTCGTCATCCAGGATGGCATTGAAGTCCCCTCCCCAGATAATGGTGTCACAATTTGTCGCCCTCACCTTAGCCCATATATTTTGAAATATATCAGGGGAGTCAGCATTAGGGCCATATACCGCAACCAACACCATTGGATTACCACCTAGGGCACCTTGTATTATGGCCTATCTGCCTTCTGGGTCTATTTGTAGATCACCTGCTTTCCAATCCAGCCCCCGTCTGATCAGCACGGCAACTCCTCTGGAGTAGTTCGAGTAAATAGAGGAGTAAACCGATCCCCATCTGTTATGTCTCAATCTGGGGAAAGAGGGAACACCGAGATGCGTCTCCTGCGGCAAATATCAATGTGGTGCCTTCCTTCCATCATTTAACCCTCGGATGTTCCAGGTAAGAAAATGTAAATTAGTCATAGGACATCTATTCTAATGCAGTTCAGCGAATCAGAAGGAGCGAAACATAATGGTATATATGGTTTCACATGGCAATCAGCATGAAAATTGAAAAGCATAGATCTGGCAAACAACAAAACATGCCCACCCACTCCAACCCCCCAATCAGGTTTCAGAATACCCATCCCAAACATCATAAAGACTACGACAACATGTGGGAGCTCTCCCATGGAGGCGCAGTACCATCGGCATACTCCCCTGACTACTCAGGGTGGCTAAGAACATTGCAGGGAGCCTTACCTATCTCCCAGAACAGTGTAAACCAAACTCCCAAACCCACTAAAACCTGTAGATTAGGTGTGCAGCCAACCCGCGGATTACAAGCCTACAAAAGTTCAATTACTCCCAACCAGTCGCAGTATAGTGTATAGGCAGATGTGTTGAAATCAGAGATAGTGTGTGAAGGTATCAGTTCTGCATAATAGAGACCGGACATGATATACAGAGAAGTAATGTCACCCTCCCAGCCCCTACAAGCATGTACCAAACCATTTCAACAGGAAACGTCGCATCTCAAACCAGGAGTATAACGGGGTCACGGTCTCTTTCAGTCATTGTCACTCAAACTGTGCTCAGCCGCAGCTGTCGCCCTTGGAGTTTGTTTGGACGCCTTCCCACCGATATGCTTTGCAAATTTGAGGGCGGATTTGGCGTCCGTGAAGAAATGAGCAGACCCATCATATGTGACTTTGAGCTTGGCGGGATATAGAAGTGCGTACGGTACCTGGCCTGTAGGAGTATACGCTTAGCTTGAAGGAACTCCCGCCGCCTGCACAGCTGGGGTAAAGTCTGGGTAAAAGGAGATGGATTTACCTTTATGTGCAATCGTCCCCTTACCTCGGGCGAGGTGCAGGATAGTGTCTTGATAATTCAGGATCTTGGCCAAGATGGGTCTGGGGGTAGCGCCGACTGGCGGCCTTGGGCCCAGAGCGCAATGCGCTCGCTCCACGGCGAAAACCGAAGAAAGGTGTGGGTCGAATAATTCGTGGAGCAGATTTGCTACGTAGTTCTACATCTTTTCAATCGCTGTTGTTTCTGGTATGCCAGTAATTCAGAGGTTGTTTCGGCGGGACCGGGCCTCCAAATCTTCGTTTTTTGTCGCGGATTATGCCAAGCACCTTGTCCATTTGTAGGAGTTGTTCCTTCGTTTCCACTTGGAACTCATGAAAGTCCGAGGCTCGGTTTTCGAGCATGTCTAGTCTAGTTTCATGCGACCCCCACCTGCGTCTTAACAGCGTCTAATTGGTAAGTTAGCGCATCCAACTTGGTGTCTATATTTCGAAGGCTGGACCTCATTTCGAGTATCAGGGTATGCAAATCCTCTCCTTGATCCTCCGTCTGTGGTACCGGTGGTTGTTCCGCTCCCGCCTCCAGGTCTTGCTCTGTAAGCCTCGTGGTCCTCTGTTGGTCAAAGGTCAACTTCGGCTGTTTCGCGTCTTGCTTCCCCATGCCTTGACGATTGTAATGGGGGCACCCCGTGTGGTTCGCCAGTCAGGCGGGGCTCAGACAGGCAATGCAAGGCTCGATATTCACAGTTTCACCCCCCAGTAACCTGTCTGCCGAGCAAGGACTCTCTGAGGTGTGGCTAACATGCCGCTCGGGTTTCTGGGGGCTAACCCGGGGCGGCCATAAACCAGTAAGCAGGTCACACCCCACTGGGGTCCGTCGCCTCCCCCGCCGCGTTGGTAATGTCGCTGTAGTGTCTGGGGCGGGTGGCGATGAGTCCATGTGGCTTAGATGAGGACAGAACCCCTGTCCCAGTAATCTCAAGTATGTCGTTGTAGTGTCTGGGTTAGGTAGCGGTAAGTCCACGTGGCCCAGGTGAGGCCGGAAGTCCAAGTCCCAGTACTCATGGGTAGGTCGTTATAAGCAGTACGAGTGCCACATCCTGCTTGTTCGCACTTTCCGAGGGTGTTCTCCCCATACGTAGTTCCAGGGTACCAGCAGCAGCAGAGCAGCCACGTTTATTTCTTCTGGCGCGGGCACGGGATGTCACAGGGGTCCTGGATGGTGCACTGGCCTTCTCAGCAGCACCTCGCTCCCCATGCCACCAGGCCTCCTCCTGTCTCACTTAGGTGGCGGCGTCTGTCTCTGTATCCACGGTTTCTACACCGCTCGATCCTCCAGGGGTGGGAGCGCTGTTCTCGGGCGATCGCACTTATTTCCCCGGATCTCAGGGTCCCCCCTGTTTGTGCCGACTTCCCACTGTCGGGGTGGCTGCCTGGGATGTTGCTGTGGCGTAGCCGTCCCTCTCCCGGTCCTCGAGTCAGCCTACAGTCCTTTCTTGGAGGTCGCGGCTTGCCGCACGTATGGCGCCCCGTACTCGAGTTTCCCCGCAGCCAGCCGCCCACTCACACTGCTGATGGTCGTTTCTAGGCTCTCTCGGAACGGGACGCACCTCTCCCCCTCAGGAGGTCATCCAGAGCTAGGAGTCGGCTCGATTGATGTCTCAACCCGTGGGCTGTGTTCGGGAGTATTTCAGCGCAGTAAGTGCTCGCCAGTTGTTTGGATTTTGCTAGGATATTTTCTCGGCCGGCGGAGCTCGCCTAGCAGGCGGCCATTTCGCAGCTTGGCAGGCCACGCCCCCCGCAGGCGCCATCTTTGAATGGTGTGGTTATTATGTAGCTGCCGTGTTTAATAGTGCAGATTATAAACATGGTGTTCTAATGTGAAAACAATGTATTGGGTGATAATAGATCAAAATAAAAGTGTCAGGAAATGCTTTTATTGAAGTGTGGTGGTAAATACAAAGGATATAAAGTATCCGATCGCCATCTTGGAATGGTCTTTTGCAATGACTGTAGTGAATTGAGAAATACAGTGTTCCCCCAGGTCTCTGAGGGGAGGTGGTGCATTAGTGATTTAATGATCTCGAGAGTTCACATTTTGCAGTGGTAGTTTTGTATGCAGAGCATAGGCAATCATAATTAATGTTGAGTGCCATCGCGGGATCGTTTTTTGAGGTTATTAACCCAAAGGTCAGTTTCATGACATATTATGTGTTGGTATTGGTGTTTCTATACTACCTCAATCCACGGTATCTCGTCTTTAAGGCCTTGGGTATTCATCCGAAGCCGATGGACCCATATTTGCTCTTTTTGGAATAGGGTCTTGGTTGTCCATAAGGGATTTGATTCAATGATAGTCCAGGTCACTTGATCTGGTGTGTGTCCCTTTTCAATGTAGTGCCTGCTCATTTTGGTGGTGCTTCTTTTGTAACGAATGTTGCTTCTGTGTTCATTCACCCTTGTTCTCACAGCTCTAGATGTCATTCCTATATATAAGAGGTTGCAAGGACATTTGACCATGTAGACATAGTTTATTGTGTTGCAATTTGTATGTCTTTTCTAAATCCAATCCTGGTTGTTCAGTTGGAGTGTTTTGGTATGTGTTGTCAGTGGACAGACATTGCAAGTTCCACATGGATAGTGCCCTTTGACCGTTGGTAGATCCCATAGTGTCCTTTGGTTGTTCCTCTGTTTCTTCTGTGGTCTCGTGTGGACGACAATATCCTTAAGTTCTGTGTGCATCTGAACGCGAATTTTGGGCATCCCAGTTGCATTCTGCCCGTGTTCAGGATGTTCCAGTGTTTTCACAGATTCTTTTTGACCGGGTTAGATTGAGGTGTGTAAGTAGCTACTAAGAGCATTTCCCGGTGATTGTTTCGTGCACGTTTATGTGCATTTTTAATGCTTTTTTGTGGGTAGTTTCTCTTTTCTACATTTTTGCTAAGTTCTGCTGCCTGTGTTTCATAGTCCTGGAATATTACTGCAATTTCTTCTAAGCCTCAAAAATTGGCCAAAGGGGAGATTTTGTCTCAAGGCTTTTGTGTGATGGCTGTCATATGGCAGTAAACTGTTGCGATCAGTGTTTTTTTTGTATGTTTTTGTTAAATGTTTTCCATCTTTTGAGAGTATCAGTAAGTCCAGGAATGGTATTTCTCCACCCGAGGTAAACAGGGTAAACCTACAAAGTCACTAAATTAGCCAGAGTTCAATCCCCTGGTAGCTACGGCACAGAGAAGACAGGCTTAACCTATTGCAATCGGTAGCACCAAAACAGTGATGACGTTGAAAGGAAAAACAATAAAAGTCTCAAACCAAATTAGACAAAGGGACCAAAATGACAAAAATACAATTAGGGGAACTGGGGATATGAAATGTTCATGTTATAAGTCAGAATAGCATCAAACAGACCCCCTCCTTGATGGACTGGAACCTGCGAAGCCCCCCCCACTCCCTCCAGCGCCTTGAGACCCTTACGGGTGAGTAGTTGCACTTAACAAACACCTGATTTGATTTGATTTGATTTGAAGCAACACAAAGTGCCAATGATAGTCAATGGTCACAGTAGCAGTAGTAAGTGCAGTTTGATGCTGACGGCGATGGAGCACAGGTGATAGGCACCAACCAGGTTGGTCCTGGTCAAAGATTTTACCTTCTGACTTAGGGCCTGATTTGAATCTTGGTGGTGAAGATAGTCAGTCGCAACGGTGACGAAGCATCTATACCAACAAGAATGTGGTTCGCCCTCTGAATTTACATGAGCAGAACTAGAGGTCAGTTTTCAGTGCCGGTCAACGCCAGGAATCTTTTGGTGGTAAAGGGCAGTGAAAATGGAAGAGAACTACCAAGGCGTAGGGAGAATTTTCTTTTCTATTTAAAAATCCTTCTTTGGGACTTTTTTTTTAGGAAAAAAACGAAAACAGTTTACCGCACAGCTTCCTCATGTTGACCGAGCTGTGCTCCAAACTGTAAAAAGTATTTACAGGAACCACTGTGACAACTTTCATTTCAGTAATTTACTCCATCTCCCTGGTGGAGAAAAGGGCTACCAAAGCATAAATCTGCACCTTAGTCACTTAAAGTCCCAATCCACCAGAGGAGTGTGCTTCTACACCCCCCCAGAACCTCAGGGGAAGCACTCGGAGAATCACACGGTGTCAAGGCAGAGGCCAACAGCAGGACCCAGTCTAGGTCCAACTGCTACAGTTTAGCTGAACAGTTTCAGGAACAGGTCTCTTCCAGCTTATTCTGTCCTTGTAGGTTTAACAAGAGGTCAGCCTTATGATCCACGGAGTCTACTTCTTTGTCCTGGGTACAAGAATCAGCAGGTCCAGCCCTTCAGGGCTTTTCTCAGGTTGTAGAAAGTGGGTTCAGACCCCTTCTGTTTTTTCTCGGGCCCGGGAGTGTTCTGAAAAGAGTGCTTGGAGATGCCACATTTGTTGCTTGCAAGTTAGGGGGTGGGAATTGCTCCTTTGAATACCCTAACCAATGGGATAAAAGTTCCCGGGGCCAACCCAACAGACTTTGGGCATTTTCAAGATGTTTCAAGTCTTCAGTCACAGTTAACGGGGAATCTGAGTGATGGGGTGTGTATGGGGAGTGGACTATGGTAATCCAAGTGTCCTCTCACATCTAGCACTAAATTCCTGGTTAGGGCAGTCACTGTACTTACTGTACACCCAGAGACAGAAGTCTGGTAGAATGAAAGTTGGGTTTTCCATCAACCAGACAGTGGATTCACAAGAATAGTTTTGCCATCATGTTTTACTTCAAAATGTTATATGTAAACCCAGCAGACCCGTGAAGCAGGATTTTACATTCAAGGGAGATCTCACACTGTAATGTCAAAATGGTTGCTCACAGCTGCAGCCTGCTTGTTCTCTGAGGTTCAGAGGCGTCATCTCTGCGTATTCAGGCCAGCCTATTGTTTGCTCTTGGGGAGCATTTACGACCTTTTCCACACCTATTTAAATGCTAATTACTGGCTGGCAGAAATATAAATTCAGCCTCCAAGAGCTTCAGGCAGAGAAAAGGTAACTTTCTAAAAGTTACTTTTCCTTAATTTCTATTAAAAATCCAGCTTCATCATTGAATTGTCTTGTTAATAATTTGGGGGGCCCTGAGCAAGACATATTTGGGGGGGCTTTGTCAGGAATAAAAAGAGTTGAATATGTCTTACTCGGGACCCCAAACATTCTTAAGATGACATGGAGTGGAGAGGCAGAGTCAGAAATAAAGCTGGGCAGAGAGAGAGTGTTGGACCTGGCCCTTTTGGCAGGTTCACCCCTAAACATTTTGCATTTATCCTAGCCTTTTTCCCTATGTAGTGTTAGTGGTTTTAGACCTCTAGGGATTTTAGCACTGTTTCCCAGTGTAAAGTGCGTGCGCTCTGTGTTACCTTTAGTGAGACTGGCCTGCCCTCCCATAGGAATGCATGGGGGATATGTGTGTCCATGGTAATTCCTGGTGTGAGAGAAGTGCAGGGTCAAGTTTAGTATGTGCGAACTCGTGAGAATAAATGCTGCGCAATGGTGTGCACAGATTTATTGTGACTGGTGGAGAAGTGCCCCTTTTAGAAGTTGGCATTTTTGTGTACAGTGTGATGTGAATTGCCTGTCTGGCTTGTGAGTGACAGGGGCTGGATGGTGTGGGGAATTCCAGGAGCCAGAATGGGTCTGCCCCGGTGGTGAATGGAGAGATCTGCATGTAGATGGGAGGGAGGAGTTGCACCTGGGACCTGAATAGGGCTGTGCCTTCCCTACACAATGCTGGCTCCACCTCCTGTGGTGCGTCTGATATCCCTAGCCTGTCCTGTGAATAGGGAGAGGGGCTGAGCAAAACAAAGTTCTCCAGAACCAGTTGTAACTGGTTCTCTCCTTGCCCTACAGTTTGTGACAAAGGAAATGTGTGTATAAGAAGGGGCTGTGACCCCATGAGTGGGTTCTGCTGTGCTGGTCCTGACGCTGGGGGCTGCTGGGCTCTAGGAGGAACCGCCACAAGGGACTGCCTCCCTGCTGGAGGGCCCTGTGTGTTGGCCTGCCTGAGCCCAGCCTTGTGCCCCCTGAACTTTGCCTTATTTGGAGGAGCGCTTTGTCTTCCATGGCCAAGAAGCGCTTTATTTTTATTTGCTGAAGAGCGCTTTACTGTCCTGAGGAGCGCCTTCGTTGGGAGCAGCAGGGCTGAGCTGCGATAATTTCCGAGGGAATCCCGATGTAGGGATTCCCCCGCTTTGTGACTTTCTGAGCGGGAGCCCACCCCGCTGGTTAATGTTTGAACGACGAGCGGGAGCCCACCCCGCGCTGGCACCTTCCTAGCGGGTGCCTACCCCGCTTTGTGTGCTTAAGAACGGGAGCCTACCCCGTATCTCGCCCGAGATCACTGCCGCGACCCGGAAGTCCAGAAGGGCGGCCTTGGTATGGGCGGGGCGCTCCACGAACCAGGAAGTGGATGGGAGCCTACCCCGTGCTCCTGTGATCACTGCAGCAAGGAAGCGGATGGGAGCCTAGCCCGCGCTTCTGAAAAGTGAAGAAGACCGCGGGGACAAAGGCGGCATTTGCACCCGGGGCCCCCGAGAGCGAGGGAGAGCCCCGTGGTGCCGAGTGAGGCACGGGGGAGTGCTGCAGTGGCTGGCAGGGCTCCCGTGTGCATAAGAGAGCCCGCATGCAGCTGCAGAGGCCCCCAAAGAGCGAGAGGACCCCACCTGAGGAGCAGCCACGACAGTCCGGTGAGTGGAGTAGAGAGAGGGCCGTGTCTTCCTCCTCCAAGGAGGACCTGAGTCTGGCCAGTACTTTGGTGCCGGTGCCCGTCCCCCTCCAGCCAGTACTAACTTTTCTGGGGGCACAGTTGCTGAGCGGTCCCGCAGGGCAGCGGACCGCTCCAACGTTGTTGGGCATTTGTTTCCAGGAGCCCCCCACGAGAGGGGCTCCCCCAGGCACCGTTATGCCCGCGCTAAGTTCTGCTGAGGGCATATTGTTTCCAGAGCCCCAGTGGGACTCGAGGTGCACGTGAGAGCCAGTGTTTGTTTTTGCCTACATTCCCCCGTTGCCCTGCAAGAGCACAGGCAGCTACAACGAGGGGGCAGAGTTAATTGGAGAGCCCCAGTGAGGCCCAGAGGGCACGGTTGTGCCCGGGCCTATTTGCATACTCACAGCTGCCCCGCCAGACAGAGGGCGGCTGTAACATTCTGGACTTGGGTTCAGAGGGCACAGTAAGTGCCCAGCCTTTTCTTTGATTTCTGCAGCTGCCCAGCAATTAGTGGGCAGCTGCCACGTTTAGGTGGTGCAATTGCGCACCTTGGATTTACTGCTTTTTGTGGCCCTAGGGTTAATTGAGTAGCCCTACCTACGCCCTGACATTCTGGACATTGGGCATTGGGAGCCCCTGTGAAAGGCCAGTTGGCCTGGGTCCAGGTCCAGTGTGTTGTGCCCCCGATTGGGGCACACTGCGTTTATACTGACTATTGCCCAATGTGTTTATGCTGGTGATGCTTATTACCTCATGTGATTTACGTTTATGAGGCTGGTGCATAGTGTAGTTTTATGCCTAAATGTGATGTCTACTGCTCAATGCCTTTATGCCCTGATCTATGCCTCTAATGATGTTCATGGTTATGAGGTTTGTGCGTAATATGGTTATGCTAAGGGTTTTTAGGCCTAATATGTTTTATGCCTAATGTGTGTTCCTAACTTTTACCAGTAGTTACTGGTTGTGCTCTACATTTATTATTTGTGCTACATTACAGTTGGTGATTTGTGATTATTCTGACAGAGGCCTAATTGGCCCTGTCAGGTGTATATAATCCCCTGTAGATACTGCCCAGTGCCAGTTGGCACAGTGTATATTATGTGATTATGATCTAATGTGTTTATTATAATACAAAGGCTATTTTTATATATAACCTTGTGTGGAGTTCCTTTTGTGGTGTGCCTGGGGTGTTGTTGCTGTGTGCGCGTGCAAACGCTTTACACATTGCCTCCGGGATAAGCTTGACTGCTCGTGCCAAGCTACCAAGGGGGTGAGCAGGGGTTATCTTTGGGGTGTAACTTCCTTGCCCTGACTATAGGGGTGGCTTCTGCCTGGCTTTGGCGCAAGCCTTAGCCAACCAGAGATCCCATTTCTAACAGAGAGGTTTAGAGAAATACAATAGACAGAGGT
The DNA here is from genome assembly GCF_964204655.1 of Triturus cristatus. Classification (NCBI taxonomy): domain Eukaryota; kingdom Metazoa; phylum Chordata; class Amphibia; order Caudata; family Salamandridae; genus Triturus; species Triturus cristatus. Next base: position 1,862,928,086 of record NC_140590.1, read on the forward strand.
CCAAGAGAGAATGTTCAGTTTCCCAGTTGCCCCATGGAAGGTAGGGGGCTTTGGAAATTTCCCATTCCTTAAACATCTCTTTTAGGTGACTGAGGTGCAGTGATCATGTTATGGGATGCAGCGCTTAGCAGTGTGATGGATGAGGAAGTGTTTGGGACAGATGCACAATTTATGGTTTTCAGTACCCTTGCAGCTTTGAGCATCTCTGCAGGCCACTCTGTGGTATTTCTGATGATCACAGTCCATTTATCTGGTTACTACACACTTTTATTTTGCTTAAAGTTCATGATCCTGAGGAAGCATAGGTTGGTGGAAGACATCGACTTTCTTAAAGATCAGATTTAGGACAAGAGTGCATGGAGCTCTGAAAACACAAATACACATGTTAACTCAGAGTGGGCTAAGACTGGGCAGGCAGTAATTGCACGCCAGTAGTGCATGAGCCCTCTGAGCAGCATACTGACTCCTCCCAGGTCCTCGTTACCTTGTTCCCGTTAACCTGGCTCATAACTTGGACCTCCGGCCTGAGTCATGTTTTTATGTTAAATTTATTTCCCATCTACAAAGCTTCTTGATGTTAGGGAGAAAGACATACCCAACTAGGACCAAAAATAATCTTAGGTAAATTCAAAGCATCTCAAGCTTACTGAAAAACATTTATAAATGTTTCCAAAACTGTAACAAAGTTTGTGCAGAGGTCAAGATGAAAGTTTTAACCCTTGAACAAGCTGCAGAGAATACTCTGTCACACCTATGTTATCATCTTGGGTTTTAGGCGTAAACAAGGCACTGAGGGGCTAATCGTAGGGCGCAGGAGGGAGTGTGTATTCTGAACTTATTTGTCAAACAAATGAAGACTTTGCATAGGTGGCTTTGTGAACAACAGTAATGGCTTTAAAAAGAATCCATTTCAGATGGGAGCCTCTGCAAGGCTCTCAGAACTGGTCAGATGTAGTCCCGGATCATTCAAGCATCAGACATGTGCACTAGTTATTGGCAATGCAGTAATTTTACGGTTTTGAACAAACTGACTCTATTACCATAAACTCAGACCGCAATGGACTTGCCCTTATGAAGACATACCCATCTCGCCGGACTCCTAATTAGATATTCTATATTTAACCTACCAAAAGAGATTGCTATGCCTTGAGAAAGCCCTGGTCTGCTGGCCCCTGGGCGAAACATGTGTCGGCTGTTCCTTTGTCTCTGCACACATCTTCAAATAAATAAGAAAAGACCACTGCAAACGAGTATTCAATCTTTCCTGTACATATGACGTCTAGAACAAGATTGAGGGATTCATTAACCCTCTAAACCTTAATGACCAAAAAGAGCACAAAACTAATCACATATGTCATAAACCAGATGCAACTGGATCAGGACCATCATCGTGCCCCTCCCTGTGGGATGATGAAAAGAAGCACCTGCAGAGGGTTAAACTGTAGGGGACAACAAGAGAGATCGGCCTCCAAAAAGTGTCTGTATTTCATTTGGTGGTTGCAGATATAGAAGGAAGCCCATAGCTTGTGGCCAGATAAAGCTCATGCAGGTGGTACAGCCTCCCGGGGGCAAAGGCTACCCTGTTTTCGCAGGATTAAACTGTAGAAAACTCCATGACATTCACAAATGAGTCAGAGACACACATTGTGCCACAGTGGCCTCATCCAGGGGCTCCTCCGCATCTGTGAGATGTTTTTACCACTCAAAAATCAACTGGGTGTCTTCAGCGTGCATTTGGAATATAGTCCCAGCAGAGTAGAGACGTCTGGGCAGGGGAGGCTCATGTATATGTTAAAAGGATGCAGTGATAATATTGATTCCTCAGGTACACCAGAGCTCAATTTTTTGAGACAGGAGGTGAACAGAGACAGTAGCATCTGAGGTCTGTGCTTTAGGGACTATCCTAGGTAGTCCTGCGCAGTTGAATGAAATGGCCAACTGTGTTAACGGGCACCGAGAGGTCTAGTAAAATTAATGAGTCTCTCTGTTATCCACTGATGTTTCATCTCATCAAGACTGGTTCACTGTTATTGCCTGCTCTGAAACCTGCCTGGAAGAGATCAAGAAGGGCATTACCCTCCTCTGGTAGAGCTCTGGTTACACCAGAGTTACCAAAACCTGATGAGTGGAACAAGTGGGATCCTGAGATTCCCCTAAGTAAAGAGGAATTGCCAGGGCAATGCCTAATTGTAACCCGATTCCGCTATAAATCCTCTTTTGTTCATGATCTTTCATGTGGAGAGACTACATGCTATGAGTAGGTGGAGTCTTCGTTTCAAGAAGTACAGAAGGTAACTCCAGTTATTGGCCAATTACACGGAAACTCAGAATGAAGCTCCTGGAGGCATGTGTGTGACACCGTGTGTGTTACCCAGTCCCTCCCAGTGCTTAATTTGTAATAAAATAAGTACAGGTGCTTAAAAAATTTCCTAGGGTGCTGCCGCTCTGTAGTGCTAGAGGAACTCCTATGGTTTGGAACCACGTGATGACCTTTGACTACCATGTTTTCAACTGACTTTTGGTGTTTTATTTTACCCTAGCCTGAATGTATGACATTTTTCCCTGCATATGCCTTGTTTGCCTTGAAGATTTCTTTCGTATCTCTCGTAGTTTTAAAGTGGAAACTGTCACAGATTAGGAACAGCTTGCCAAGAACAGGACGTGTGGGATGTGCATTTGAAAGCATTAGAGAAAGAGGTGTGAAATAAACTTCTTGGTCTCGAAGTGAAGTGTTATGAGCAGTGGTGCACAAATGTGCATTGTGTTGTACTTTGGGAGATGAAGTGTGTGATGCTATAGGCAATGGTGCACAAATGTGCATTATGTTGTACATTGGGAAGTATTATGAAGTTCTTACTATTGACTTTGACATGCCCTCATGTCATCTTGAATCCTGATTCTGTCTTGCTAGAGCGTTTTGCACGCACAGGCAGGCCCCCAGAGTGCTCAAGTTGTTTAGGTTATTTCACAATCAAGGCCTGCCGTGTCAGTCATCTGTTTCCAATCTTCGGAGTCAGACCGCAGTCACACCCCTAGATGTGGGCTACAAATTCATGGGAGCTGCGCGGCCATAGTGGATTCCCTTCCTGGTGAGAAATCGCTGCTGAGCCTAACTGGCCCGGTTTTAACCTTCATTTTATGTTCCTTGTAAGCGCGTTTAGGCACTGGGAGTTGCCTGGCTCCTGTTTTTACCCTCTCTTCTGATTATTGCCCTCATCTCTATTTTTCTATTTTCAATTCCTTGTAAGCGCACTAGTGCCCTGCATTTTGCATAGACCACATGGTTTTTAACTATAATCTCACCTTGTGAGTCTTGTCTCTTGTTGCTGCTCTGTAGTGCAGGCCTGCTTCTCTTCCTGTCTGCCTGCCATGTCAGTCAGCTGTTTCTGATCTCCGGATTGGAGTAGGACCGTAGCCACGTCCCTAGAGGCGGGCTACAAATTCATGGCACTGGGTCTAAACTGGGGAGGCATGGTGAGCAAACGAATGATGGATTTAACCCAGATCTTTTGACTGGGGGTGAATGTTTTGATTTGTTCTGCATTCCGTCCATCAATTGTGTATCTTTTGCAAATTCATGGCAGCTGCGCAGCCGCGCTGCTGGCGTGCGGTGTGCCAAAGGCAAGCCCGTCTGCGCCAGTCCATGCCTGGATGACGCCAGGGGCCAGGACCCCTACTTCGCATTCCATCCAGCCTCCCGCTGGAAGACTATAGGTAGGCGTGAATGGTTCCTACTCTCGAAACGACCTAATGAAGCTTAGTCGCTCTGTGAGAGAAGCATGCTTGCACAGTTTAAATGTATCCCAAAGCCCTAAGAGTTGTAGCGTCTGTGACTTCTGGCTGGGTGAATGCCACTCAGTGAACCCTCCTGGCAGGACTTGTCAGTCCGATATTGGGAAGAAGCAATGCTTATTATTAAATTGACGCTCTTTACCCAAACACAATATGGAGACCGGTTAATATTGCTAACTTTGAGTAGGCTTTTTTCAGCTTAAGCTTGAACAGTCAGCTTACGTTAACTAGGCTCCTAATCTATCTCCCTCCAGGATCAGCTGTGACGTTTGTAAGCCTGGAACGGCCAGGTGATTTTTGGATCCACCCCGGACCTAGTCATACCGTCTGCCGCCAGCCGTTGAGGCTGGGGGTCCAGATGAGCAACATCTCCATGGGGGGCAGATGAATAGAGGATGAATTAGTGCTCTTTATCAATTGCCTGGCCATACTGGTGGAGCCCTTTGACATTAAGTCCTTGACCAGGGACAAAGCCTCCTGCTGCATCCTCTTGAGGATGGACATGTCGGCTGTTCAGTACATTAACCACTTGGAGGGCTATGAAGTTGAAGACCCTGTCGCATTTGCTGAAAGATCTCTGGCACTGTTGACTGCAACAGTGGAACTCTGTGACAGTGGAATACCTGCCAGTGGTGCAGAAAGAAGTAACGGACTGAATCTCAAGGTATATCACAGACAACAGCGACTGGCAGTCGGATCACAAGATTTTCACAGCTCTCATAAACAGATGGGGACCTTGCCACATGGATCTCTTTGCGTCCAGACTGAGCTATCAAGTGCCCAGGTACGTCAGTTGGAGACCGGATCTGGTAACTGCAGCAGTAGACACTTTCCTGCAGGATTGGTCTTCAGGGCAGATATACACCTTTCCCCCATTTCTGAAGATTCCCAGAATGGCAGCACAAGTCATGCATCAGCAAACATTGTTGGTATTGGTGATTCCAATCTGGAGATCCCAGGCATGGTTTCCAATGTTGATGAGCTACTGTGGGACCTGCCGATAGCACTGCCATTCTTCCATTCGATGTTGCAGGGTTACCTCGGTTGCCCGCACTCCCTGGTCCTTCAGGGTCATCTCAGACTCATGACGTTGAGGATTTCCAGGGATGTTTGTAAAGTAACTGGCTTTCAGCTGGTATTCATCCAGTAGGCTTGGGTCTTGGGAACCATCAAAGGTATTGTTCAGCATGGACTAGATGGAATTGTCGATGTTTGGAAAGACATGTGGAGCCCATGGGGGCAGAAGTTACAGATATCTTGAATTCCTTGGCATAGCAGGCTCATTCAGATCTCGCTTACCGCACAGAGAGCACTTTAGACCAGCCATTTTGGCGGGTCATCGCCCTCTCAACGATGTTCTGGCAGGTGAACATCCCTGGATTTGCAAATTGACAAAAGGAATCAGGTTGACAAAACCCCCGGAGCCTAGATATTCAAGGTTATGGGATGTTAACATTGTACTATGGGGCAGATTTACAAGAAAGTGACACATCTGTAGAGATGCATCACTTTCCCTGCGCCAGCATGCGAAACCCTTTCGTCACCATGGATGCGCCATATTTACAATACGGCGCACCATGGCGCAAGGATTGACAGAAGCGTCAGAAATTCTGACGCATCTGTTGACGGAAAAGTCACGCATTGCTGGAGTTGTGTCGCAAGCACGACGCAACTCCAGCAAGGCTCGGGCGCCCTATGCCTAACATGCTGCGTCACTCCGTACGCCTGCTTCAAGCAGGCGCAGGGTTTTGACGCAGCGTCGACGTAAAAGTGACTCACACTTTTACGGAGCTTCGTGCGACGGAACGTCAACCCTGCATACATTAAACCTGACGTGGTTTTAATGTGGCGCAGGGCTTCACAACGTGACGCATCTCCCTAAATTTGTCACGTTGTCTATGGGCCGCAATTTTTATGCTGCCGCTGCGTCACTAAGGTGATGCAACGACAGTGCAAAAGTGACTCCAGGGGCTTGTAAATCTGCCCCTATGTTTTCTTATGGGTTGGCGGGATAGGAAGTGCATCTCTCAGCAGGAACGATCTTTCAAACTGGCGATGCTTTTGTGCCGGATTTCCTGTAAAAGGGTCTCAAACACGAGGGCATTGGATGTCTTGCCTAGAGTCTTTACTCCGGAGGGAGTGACTTTTACCTTCTCTAGGAGGACAAACCCAGTACCAGGTTGGTATCCTATCTTGCTTGTCCCAACACTCCCAAACTTTGTCTGCTTGGATGTATTAGAGCAAATGAGGAACGGACGGCAGAGGTGAGGCCGGCTGGGGAGAGAACTCCTCATTGCAACAAAGAAACTCTTCAGGGCAGTACCCTCTCCCTCTATCACCAGGTGTGTAAGATGGATCACGATGGAGGCAGGCGTTGATGTCTGAAGTTTGGTGCCCATTCCACTAGGGGGGCCATGGCATCTAAAGCTGGGGGATGGTCATGGCACAAGGCAGCTTAAAGTGCACAAGCGAGGGTATGAGACCAGCAATGTCATATCGTAGCAGATGTGGAGCTGTCCTGCTGTCTCCTTTTCACACAACACAGCAAAGCAACTTTGGCACAAGAGGGTGTGTCTCCATGCAAATGAGGGAGCCCTCTACCCATGCACTTGTGGCATATTAAATATGTGGGCAAAAAGCCTCATGGGGGGCATTCTGACTGTTTGCCAGATAGATGTGGTGTGCAGTCATTGCAGCTCCTGATGGCCCTCTCGGGGTGGGGTGGGGGTAGGGGGAGATCAAATATTCCCAGGGTCCACACGCATCCTCCTCTTCAAAAAGATGCCAGTCTGCCTCCATTTGAAGATGGAGCCATGGTATCTCTCAACTCGCAACCATTTGTGTCACCAATGCCCTTTGTGAGTGCTGAGGACAGAATTGTTTTGTGATTGTGTGAATGGCGACAGTACATGCATGTGCTAAGGGCAGCGTTCTTTTTTATCGGGTGCACTGTCACGGTATGTACATGCAGGTTATTACTGCTTCAGTGTATCCCATCCATTGCACAATTTGGGATATTGCGGTCTGTGTGTAATTTGAGCCCAGGATTTGTTTATTTAAGAAAGTCTGTTGGGGGTGGTCTGTGGCCACACCGCCCACCTCTGGTCTTTTTGTTAGGCTTGGGCACTGCGGTCATCCCCATAGCCAACAAAAGGAAGCATGGATTCTTTAGGGTGCCGTTCTGACATGTGGGCTGGCAAAGAGAGGATAAACACCTCCCTCTGCCTCTCCTGGATGGCAGAAAGACTGTCTGGTGGCCCAGGGAAGGCTAAATGGGGAGGGGCTCCCCTGATTTGCCAACCATTAAAGCCATAAGTGTTTGCCCTGAAGACCAACCTTTGAAAGTAATATAGAGTTAAATCCATCAGTCTCTTATGTTTGCAGAGATATATAATGCTGGTCAGTTGCCCAAAAAGAGGTGATACCAATAGTTATCAATCGAGCTGCTGCACATAATGATTGGTCATTGTGTGTGGACCATGCATCAATGCACGAGCTTGATGTTGCCTAAGAGAGAAGACCAGTGAGACTGCACTGATCACTTGTACATTGTTCTCATGAGCAAACATGTTTCAGCTCCCGGCACGGGGTGTGAGTACACACAGGTGCCCTAGAATGGGGTTCCATAGTGCCTACATGCTCTCTCAGGAGCTGTTCAACAATCACTAAAGGAACGCATCATCCACAAAATAATGGAAGCAGTGAACGGGTAAACAATTGCAGCATTGATTTTACATCCAACAGCGCTGGTGAAAAAGGATTTAAAGGCTAGAAACCATTGCAGGGTTTCCAAGTGCCCACCTTTGCTAGGCTCTGCACAGCACCTGTCGGCACTGCGGGTAGTGCTTCGCCACAACTGCCTCTCTACGGAATTACTTGCCATGATCTGATGGAACTCACCACTGGAAAATGAACCTCCAGATCCACGTCTCAAGATCTGTACTGCCCTAGAGAAAGTGAACCACACTCTGTCAATGCACATTCAATGACATGATCCACTGCAAACCTCTCTTCCGCCCTGGGCGAGCCACCCCGCCGCCCCTTCAATCTGAGGGGTCTCATTGAATCAGCACAATTCGTACTTCAAGTTTGGAGTGTCACAGGGTGCACCACCACTTTTTCAAACAAACAACGTCATCTGAGGGATGGATTCAAATGCAAGCGACTCATGAACAACATGTTTGACATTTTTACAGCGAGAGTATCCCCCGGAGGCAACGAATGCAGCGGTCAAAAGAGGTTTGCAGATCCCCCATAAAGCACTTATCGACAACGAAGTCCAGTGCCACAATATTCAGCAGAAAGCACTATGTCAAGATAGTAATCCTGAAACTTTGGCCTATGCTGCGTAGCAGACCCCTGGCAGCCACTTGTCAGCTCCCTGTGTGACTGTCCTTCAGTGCCCTCCCTAACTATAATGAAATGCAGAGATGGCACTAGCTGATGTGCCAACGCTGTTGGAGGTTTCCTGTGTGATTCTCATCTGAGATCTGTGGTATTCATTGCCTATTTGCTGATCAGTCACAGTTGCAGAAACAACATCCTGACATTGGTATCACTTTGGAAGATCAACTCATTTATCTCACTCATGACGAAGAAGCCTTTGCACCCGCTTTACAGATAGAAACGCTGCTGTGCATGTTATTAGATTATTTTGCAATGGTGTTGAGGGCGGCAGACATTATACATTCCATTTCTAAGCTTCTATTGCAGCGCCTCCCTTTCCCCGTCGATACCTCTGCTTTTGCCTGCCTCATAATCCGCACAGACCCTGGCCGCTCCAGTGCGAGCTAAGACCAGCTCCTCAAAGGCCCTTCCCGCTTTAATGGAAGCTTGGACCATCTCCTCAAAGGCCCTCCCGCTTTAATGGAAGCTTAGACCAGCTCCTCAAAGGCCCTGCCTGCTTTAATGGAAGCTTATACCAGCTCCTCAAAGGCCCTGCCCGCTTTAATGGAAGCTTAGACCAGCTCCTCAAAGGCCCTCCCGCTTTAATTGAAGCTTAGACCAGCTCCTCAAAGGCCCTGCCTGCTTTAATGGAAGCTTAGACCAGCTCCTCACAGGCCCTGCCCGCTCCAGTGCGAGCTAAGACCAGCTCCTCAAAGGCCCTGCCTGCTTTAATGGAAGCGTAGACCAGTTCCTCAAAGGCCCTTCCCGCTTTAATGGAAGCTTAGACCAGCTCCTCACAGGCCCTGCCCGCTCCAGTGCGAGCTAAGGCCAGCTCAACAAAGGCCCTGCCCGCTCCAGTGCGAGCTAAGACCAGCTCCTCAAAGGCCCTGCCCACTCCAGTGCGAGCTAAGACCAGCTCCTCAAAGGCCCTGCCTGCTTTAATGGAAGCTTAGCCCAGCTCCTCAAAGGCCCTGCCCGCTCCAGTGCAAACTTAGACCAGCTCCTCAAAGGCCCTGCCCACTCCAGTGCGAGCTATGACCAGCTCCTCAAAGGCCCTTCCCGCTTTAATGGAAGCTTAGACCAGCTCCTCACAGGCCCTGCCCGCTCCAGTGCGAACTAAGACCAGCTCCTCAAAGGCCCTGCCCACTCCAGTGCGAGCTAAGACCAGCTCCTCAAAGACCCTTCCCGCTTTAATGGAAGCTTAGGCCAGATCCTCAAAGGCCCTTCCTGTTTTAATGGAAGCTTAGAACAGCTCCTCAAAGGCCCTTCCCGCTTTAATGGAAGCTTAGACCAGCTCCTCACAGGCCCTGCCCGCTCCAGTGCGAACTAAGACCAGCTCCTCAAAGGCCCTGCCCACTCCAGTGCGAGCTAAGACCAGCTCCTCAAAGGCCCTGCCTGCTTTAATGGAAGCTTAGACCAGCTCCTCAAAGGCCCTTCACGCTTTAATGGAAGCTTAGACCAGCTCCTCACAGGCCCTGCCGCTCCAGTGCGAACTAAGACCAGCTCCTCAAAGGCCCTGCCTGCTTTAATGGAAGCTTAGACCAGCTCCTCAAAGACCCTGCACGCTCCAGTGCGAACTAAGACCAGCTCCTCAAAGGCCCTGCCCGCTCCAGTGCGAGCTAAGACCAGCACCTCAAAGGCCCTGCCTGCTCCAGTGCGAGCTAAGACCAGCTCCTCAAAGGCCCTGCCTGCTTTAATGGAAGCTCAGACCAGCTCCTCACAGGCCCTGCCCGCTCCAGTGCGAGCTAAGGCCAGCTCCTCAAAGGCCCTGCCCGCTCCAGTGCGAGCTAAGACCAGCTCCTCAAAGGCCCTGCCCGCTCCAGTGCGAGCTAAGACCAGCTCCTCACAGGCCCTGCCCGCTCCAGTGCGAACTAAGACCAGCTCCTCAAAGGCCCTGCCCACTCCAGTGCGAGCTAAGACCAGCTCCTCAAAGACCCTTCCCGCTTTAATGGAAGTTTAGGCCAGATCCTCAAAGGCCCTTCCTGCTTTAATGGAAGCTTAGAACAGCTCCTCAAAGGCCCTTCCCGCTTTAATGGAAGCTTAGACCAGCTCCTCACAGGCCCTGCCCGCTCCAGTGCGAACTAAGACCAGCTCCTCAAAGGCCCTGCCCACTCCAGTGCGAGCTAAGACCAGCTCCTCAAAGGCCCTGCCTGCTTTAATGGAAGCTTAGACCAGCTCCTCAAAGGCCCTTCACGCTTTAATGGAAGCTTAGACCAGCTCCTCACAGGCCCTGCCCGCTCCAGTGCGAACTAAGACCAGCTCCTCAAAGGCCCTGCCTGCTTTAATGGAAGCTTAGACCAGCTCCTCAAAGACCCTGCACGCTCCAGTGCGAACTAAGACCAGCTCCTCAAAGGCCCTGCCACTCCAGTGCGAGCTAAGACCAGCACCTCAAAGGCCCTGCCTGCTCCAGTGCGAGCTAAGACCAGCTCCTCAAAGGCCCTGCCTGCTTTAATGGAAGCTCAGACCAGCTCCTCACAGGCCCTGCCCGCTCCAGTGCGAGCTAAGGCCAGCTCCTCAAAGGCCCTGCCCGCTCCAGTGCGAGCTAAGACCAGCTCCTCAAAGGCCCTGCCCGCTCCAGTGCGAGCTAAGACCAGCTCCTCAAAGGCCCTGCCCGCTCCAGTGCGAACTAAGACCAGCTCCTCAAAGGCCCTGCCTGCTCCAGTGCGAGCTAAGACCAGCTCCTCAAAGGCCCTGCCTGCTTTAATGGAAGCTTAGACCAGCTCCTCAAAGGCCCTGCCCGCTCCAGTGCGAACTTAGACCAGCTCCTCACAGACCCTGCCCGCTCCAGTGCGAGCTAAGACCAGCTCCTCAAAGGCCCTTCCCGCTTTAATGGAAGCTTAGACCAGCTCCTCACAGACCCTGCCTGCTCTACTGCGAACTTAGACCAGCTCCTCAAAGGCGCTGCCTGCTCTGATGTGAGCCTAGGTCAGCTTCTCACAGAGTGTAGGAGAGTAGGATCTGCTTCACATGGGTACCCCCACTTTTTGCTGGTGTTTCACTGTTTGTCGACCTTAGTCTAGCTGTGGCCCTGCTAATCAGGACCCCAGCCTAGCTGTTTCCTCTCTAAAATGGTTTCCATGTACATTAGGTACATTTCTAATTGGATTCTGGAGTACCTTATACACGGGTCTGGCCTCCTGCTGCTGACCGAAACTCTGGCAGGGGAAGCCTGGACAATAGGTTTCTTGTCGAAGGGAGGTGTAACCAGGGGGAAGTCCTGCACTGGGGGCACACTTGGTGTCCCTGTGCATAGTCCAGTTCAAAACGGTTACAGGGGCTACCTGCCCCTGCTCTGGCGCGAAACTGGACAAAGGAAATGGGTGTAACCACCCCTCTTTACAAACCCTCCCATAGGTGGGTCCCTAGAGTATGTCCAACCCCCAAACTTAGTATAAGTATGGGAACCCAGTCCTCGTGACTTTAGATTACCTTGGACGAAACTCTGCAACATATATCTTGGACCTTCGACATTCTATCCTGACTAGAAGACTGAAGAAATCTCCCTTGGGGTCAAGGAGTGACTTCCCTGCTTGGCAGGCACCGAAGAGCAACTAACCGGTATGCATCACTGAACCTCCCGCCGGACACTGAAGTCTTTGCATCACCAGAGGTGGATTTCCAGACTTCCCCTAGACTACCCTGAGTCCACAGGAAAGCTGAGGCCCATGGCTATCGTGGGTGACGTGGAACCGTGACCCCTGGACACCGTGAACTTTTGCAGCAACACTATCTTCCTAGGCTTCCTCGAAGTTGTGCTTTGGGCTCTGAGTAGACCCAGCCTTGAGAACCTCCTGCACCGAAGATTGCTGGCCTCCACTCCACAAGTGACCCGTGGGCCAGTTTCAAGTGCGACCGCTTGAGGCTCCTTCGCGATCGCTAGCCCGTTGGTTAGTAGGTCCCACCGAAGGCAACTCCTCTTCTACTTGGGCTTTCCTGGTTGCTCCTGACTTACCCTCACTGGGTGAGTCCCTCAGACCTTGCTGGTCTGCACCACAGTCCTTTCTCTGAATTCCTGTGACTTGCTGTTGCCAAGGCTTGTTGGGTCCATTCTGGTCGCCAACACCGTAGCACTCGACAGACTTCGTGGGACAGCTCGAATCCGGCTTGTGGACTTTGTCAACGCCTCCTGTACCTCGTGGCTGAAGAGTCAAGACACCCATCAACTCACCCGAAGCACTGGACATCTGTGGGCATTGGTCCATCCTGCCCTTGGTCACTGGCTAGTGACCCAGACTCTGTCCCCTCTGCTTTCAGGTTCCTTCCATCCTAGATCCAGGCTTTGATCTCTTCGGACACTTCTCCTATTCACGGCAGCAGCAGTTCTGTGCAGGCTTCCATTGAAATCGACGACGCGACCCGACACCAAAAGACACCTATGCACCCGGCTTCCCTGGGTGAGGTAACTCGAGTACTCTGGTGCTCCTGTGGGTGCTAGACCTAGAACTTCCTAAGTCCAAGAGGGTTTGGTCCTGACTCGATGCTAAGTGTCCCTAATCTTTAAATTTCCAACCGCGACATTGCCCAAAAAAGCTAACGGGAACCCGCTGTTGTGTTTACACACTGCATACAGTCCCCGTGGGCCCCCTGTGTCACTACCTTGGGTGGTTTCTTGGGGTCCCAGTGATTCTACAGGCTCTAGGCCTTGTGTCTAGTTCAGTCGTGGTTCTTATACCACTTTTTTGGTATATGGTTTGTGTTAGACCTGGCACCTTGGCGTGAGTCTCCCTTCCACTTGTTGTCGCTGTGCCTCATGTGTTATTATGGTGTTGGCCGCTCAGCGCACTGTGCCACTGCCAACCAGTGCCACAGTGCAAGTGCTCCCTATGTAAAATGTATATGTTGGTTGGATTCCATGATTGGCTTATTTGGTTTACTGTCAGACCCCAGTAAAGTGCACCAGGAGTGCCAGGGCGTGTAAATACAAATGCCGCTGGTGGGCTCGCAGCACTGGTTGTGCCACCCACAGAAGCGGCCTGGTAAAAGATGTCTAGGTCTGCCATCGCAGAACCTGCGTGCAGTCTGGTACAGTCATGCTGACTGGGCAAGTGCACCCACTTGCCAGTCCCTAAAACCTTCCCTTAACTTCATGTTAGTCACCCCTATGGTAGGCCCAAGGGCAGGGTGCATTGTAGCATAAGGTAGGACAAGCCCTGATGTGTGTGGCATGTCCTAATAGTGAATTACCACCATTTTCGTTTTTCACTATTGTAAGGCTACCCTGTTCTCATAGACCAGAATGGGCGGTTAAGATTGTTACATCCTATGATCCTAACCGACCCAGGGAACATGGTAGAAGATCGAGTTTAGTATGCCTGAACTCGGAATAATAAGGTACATCTTTTCGTAAGGTTTATTTTAATATTCTGCGTTTGCAAATGCCACTTTTAGAAAGTTGGCCTTTGCTTGCCTAACCATTTCAGCCCACCTCTGCGTGATGTGTATCTGCTGTCTGGCTTGTGTGAGTGACAGGGCTGGGGAAACCCAGATGGGCAGGGCTAGGTAGCCTGATGGTGAATAGAAAGATTGACCTGTAGATGGGTGGGAGGAGTACACCTGGACTCTGAATAGGACTGTGCTCTGCCACCACAATGCCGGCTCCGCCCCCTGTGGAGCGTCTGATGAATCTGCACTGCACTCTGAAAGAAGAAGCCTGCATCGCATCAACAAAGTGCTCCAGAACTGGACTGAACAGGCAAGGGCCCCCCTGGCCTGGGAGAACAAAAGAAATGTAGTATAAATGTAGGAGCCCTGCTCCTAAGAAATCAGATCCGCTTTGAACCAAGAAGAATCTCTGCCTGAGGAGGAGGCGCCAGGAATGCTGTAAGGAGGAAGACTGTCCCTATCCTGGGGGACTGGCCTGCAGTGGTGACCTTGCTGCCAAAGGAGAGAAGAGGAACCTTTTGCTAGAGACCTTGCTTCATTTTTATTTTCAAGAAACTTGTGCTTTCAAAAACGACCTCCAAGGGCCTGGAAGCGAGCTTGCCCCCTGAACTGAGCTCCAGGACCATTGGGCTCATCCTGACCTTCACTCACCTACCGCTGGACTGTGGTGTTCCTTCCCTCGCCGGAGCCGTGACTCCCGTGCCCATCAGCCCCTCCTTGAGCCGTGATCGGACTGCTTAGCCGCTCCTGCATTGGGAAGAGCCTCGCTCGATCTGAGCCGCTCTCCCTACGCCGTGCTGGGCTGTCCCCGTCACCTCGCTCGCCGGAGGCCCGCTGCGCACCTTCACCCCTCCCGCCGGAATCGGCGCTGTGAGCATCTCTAAGCCTCGGACTGCCCGGACGTGGAAAGCGTGCTCGGCTGCCCCGCTCTGCTCACCTGCCAACCTGAAACACCCCGCTCTTGCTGTGGGCCTGAAGGACCAGACCCCCCTCGTAAAGCGTGGGAGCCCCGGACGCCGCCTCGCCCTTCTGAAGGGCCGCTGAGCGCCCCGCACCCGCCTTCACGAAAAGAAACAAGGTACTGTAACTTACAAGATCGACCGTGAGCTCGCATCGGATCCAGGGTCCGCAACGTTCTGTTTTCCCTGCCGTCTGACGCGTGCTACCAGGTCACCGTCTCAGTGCAAAGCGCGCTAAGACCCACAGTTCATCTTGTTGCCCCGCATACGAAGAACTTTCCGCATAAACGAACTTTCCATAACAATAGAGATCGTGGCCCCACCGCTTCACCGTTGCTGGGTCTTATACTAAATCTGCTGAAAATATAAAAGCCTTATTTTTGTATACAACCTGCCTGGTGTCCGTTTGTGGTGCATGCAAAGTATTTACTGTGTCTATAATTGCAAGTGCTTAACCGTGTACGCCCTGAAGTTTAGCCTTGACTGCTCGCGCCACGCACCTAGAGGGTGAGCAAGGGTTATTCTAAGGAGCCATCCTTCGCCCTGACTAGAAGTAAAGGGTCCCTGCTTGTCGCTGGTACTTGCCTGCGCCAACCAGAGCCCCCTCATTTCAAACGTGTATTTGTGCTATTACTGATAATTGCTAACTTGTAAACAAAGTACTTCGAACTCCAGTCTCATAAAGAGACTAGAGGGGTGTGTTTTATCCTAAATACATATATTTTAAATATATACCTGGTGTGGTTGTCCTTTCATTTGATCATTCAAGAGGTTATAGACTGGTAAAACAAGCTGCTTTACATTCCTTCAAGACTTAGCCTGAAGGCTGCTCTCCATAGCTACCACTAGGATAGGTTTCAATAAAGGTTGTCTTTAACCTATCACCATAAGGGGTTGTTTGGACTGATACAAGTTGCCCACTAGAACTAGTGGACAGCATATATCAGGCCACCTTCTCACACCCTGCCCGCTCCAGTGCGAGCCTAGACCAGCTCCTAACAGACCCTGCCTGCTCCAGTCTGAACTTAGACCTGATCCTCACAGACCCTGCCCGCTCCAGTGCGAGCCTAGACCAGCTCCTCACAGTCGATCTGCCTGCTCCAGTCTGAACTTAGACCTGCTCTTCACAGACCCTGCCTGCTTCAGTGTGACGTTGATCAGCTCTTCAAAGAGCCTTCCCCCTCCAGTGCGAGCTTAGACCATCTCATCACAGACCCTGCCTTCTCTAATGTGAGCTTAGACCAGCTTCTCACAGACCCTGCCCGCGCTAGTGCAAGCCTAGACCAGTTCCTTATAGACCCTGCCAGCTTTAATGTGAGCCTAGACCCGTTCATTACACACTGCCTGCTCCAGTGCGAACTTAAACCAGCTGCTCACAGGCCCTGCCTGCTCTGCTGTGAGTCTAGACCAGCTCCTCACAGACCCTGCCTGCTCCAGTGCAAACAGACCAGCTTCTCACAGACCCTGCCCGCTTCAGTGTGAGCCTACACCTGCTCTTCAAGGAGCCTTCCCCTCCAGTGCAAGCTAAGACCAGCGTCTCACAGACCCTGCCTGCTCCAGTGCGAACGTAGACCAGCTCCTGACAGACCCTGCCTGCTTCAGTGTGAGCTTACACCAGCTCTTCAAGGAGCCTTCCCCTCCAGTGCGAACTTAGACCAGCTCCTCACAGACCCTGCCTGCTCCAGTGCGAATTAGACCTGTTCCTCACAGACCCTGCCTGCTCCCATGCGAACTTAGACCAGCTCCTCACAGACCCTGCCTGCTCCAGTGCAAACTTAGACCTGTTCCTCACAGACCCTGCCTGCTCGCGTGCGAACTTAGACCAGCTTCTCACAGACCCTGCCTGCTCCCGTGCAAACTTAGACCAGCTCCTCAAAGGGCCTACTCACTCCAGTGCGAATTTAGACCAGCTCCTCACAGACCCTGCCTGCTCCAGTGCGAACTTAGACCTGTTCCTTACAGACCCCGCCTGCTCGCGTGCGAACTTAGACCTGTTCCTCACAGACCCTGCCTGTTCCCGTGCAAACTTAGACCAGCTCCTCAAAGGGCCTACTCACTCCAGTGCAAGCTTAGACCTGCTCTTCACATACCCTGCCTGCTCCAGTGCGAGCTTAGACCCGCTCCTCCCACACCCTGCCTGCTTTAATGTGAGCCTAGACCAGCTCCTCACAGACCCTGCCTGCTTTAATGTGAGCCTAGACTTACTTTCACACCGAGGTGCATCACCAGGCCACACTCAGGGGTGGTTAGATCCAACTTCCACTCCCTCCTTCTGCTCTTCTCTTACATTCTGTCCCCTGTTTATAACATACCTTACAGCGATGTTGTTATGATTGTGTTTTTAAAGAGAAAAGATACCCACAAACACACCTGAGTCCACGTGTGTGCACCAGGATGCACCATCACCAGGGTTCAACAACCACCTCGGACCTCTGTCCTGTCTCATGATAGCCTTAATCCTCACCTGGTACAGGTCTGAAGATGTTGCACAGATTCTGCTGAAGCGCCCGCTAGCGGTCTCTGAGTGTACTTCGCTCCTATCCTGCCGTCTGTGACTGATGACCAGAAACCATCAGAAACCAAACTCCAGCAAAACATAAACCTTTAACCTGTGGGTCACTCAAGCATGAGATGCCCCTGCCTGGTGTCTCTCAATCCCAGCAGCCCACCCACGCAGGTCCATTCAGTGAACTTCTCAAGGCACCCTAGACTCTGACCTTCCCCTAGACTCTGACCTCACCCTGACCTCACCCTTGACCCAAAATCAACACAATGTTCCGGATCTCCTTGCGTGGTCTGAGAGTACGCAGTAGAATTCTCCAATACTTGGGTTTGCTGACCATGCTCAGGTGACCACCACCCTCATGCTTTCGGATCCAGTCTAAGCCAACACCCATTACCCCAGAGCAGTTAAATATGTGTTCATAGACTGCAACAGATGAAGAAAATGCAGCAAAACATGCACTGCATCTCAAGCCCTGGGGGGACATCCACCCAGTTCTGCTCCCCGCCAATGGCTTCCTATAGCAAGGACATTTCCCTTCAAAACCTATGCATCAACACACAGGGGACGAGATGGACTCAGACTCTGCATCACTCACAGCGCACTGAATGAAACAGGACTCTGCATTACCCACAGTGCACTGCATGAAACAGGGCCCTGCATTACCCACAGTGCACTCCATGAAACAGGGCCCTGCATTACCCACAGTGCACTCCATGAAACAGGGCCCTGCATTACCCACAGTGCACTCCATGAAACAGGACCCTAGATTACCTACAGTGCGCTGCATGGGTCAGGAATCAGCCCCTGCATTTTCTACAGTGTACTGCTGGTGCAGATCAGAGCTTCCGAATCCCCTCTACTTCCACGGAAAGAATGATTTCACAGTCACACACGCATACACACATCACACGCTGGTGGGGCCCATTACACCAACATTCACCCTAAATCACTCTATCCGTGCCCTGTAAAGGAGAAAACACCTTCCACATGTGTTCTATCTGATCTGCCTATACTTTGAGGTCAATGCGACCAGCTAGTTGCTGAAGATCTAGAGGAATACATTTCAAAGAATACACAATAAATCAAATAAACTTGACCAAAATAATCACCCGAGACAGGAATTCAAACAGATTGTTCATTTATCTAATATTTCAAGAAAAGCCAATTAAATGCAATTTCATTTCTCTCATATTTACCTATTCTGTCTAAATGTCAGATCCTAAGTCAGAAACCGGTCCTCTGGAGAAAAATTATAGTCTTCTGTTGTCATGTAGAGTCATCGTCCTCTCCGTCAGCATAGGGACCTCGCATCATCAGCTCGGGAAGAAGTGGCGCTAGACCTCTCTAGTCTACTTACTTTTATACTGAAATTTACATTCTAAAAAGTAACATTTCTTTATTCAGAACGGATGAATGGCGGAAATAATGTCGTCTTGCAACATGAGCAAAAGTTCTCAGATATTTGTCTGTCTTAAACGATGAATAGAAAATATAATGTCCATAATTTACTTGATACTTTTACGGATGTTTTTCCCAGATTAAATGTATCCCAGTTGTGGGATTGACAGTTCAAGAGTTCAATATTCTTTTCTTTGAAACATTTTCTCAATCAGGAGCTTTTCTGGCAGTCCTCCCAGATTTGTTGTCATGGTCATGGCTTTTCAGTTCATCAGAGGTGCAAGGTCACAGGCAGAGCAAAGCCTTTTTGTAAATTTCCAGCAACTCCAATGCAGGCTGCGGGTGGCGGCCATATTGTGGCAGGCCACAATGGACAACTTAAGAACAAAGAAACACAAAACATAATTACTGCATAGAAATGACTGAACAGTGTTTTTCCCCAGCTAATACCCTTATGTGTGTGTATTTATCTAGCCATTTGCGACATCAGAAGCCATTAATGCATATTAATTAGAAGCGCAAAACACCATAACATCACATAAGCAACATCGTTTTCTGTCAGTTTGCTCACTGTTAGACGGACCGGGAGGGTCGGCCGAGGACACGGGGAGAGGTCTCCGGGGAGAGCCGTCTCCAGCGATCGTACAGACGAGTAACTTCCCCCCCATAGATGTACACCACACAAAGATAAGGTTTTGACGTTCTTTATAAGCAATCTTTAGGTACGATAGAATGGTACAAGGAGGTCAGGACTCAGGGGTCCCCTCGATTCTAGTCTCTTGGTTGGGAAAGGGGGTAGCGGGACAGTCTTGTTACCAATCTGGTAGCTGAGATGGTATGATGGATAGCTCACAATCCTCGAGCTCGGCATTCTAGATGGACGGGCCGCGGCGGCGCCAGCAGGTCCCGGTGAAGGTGGTAGTTACAACGGTCCGCGGCAGCGCCAGCAGGTCCCAGTGAAGGTGGTAGTTACAACGGTCCGCGGCAGCGCCAGCAGGTCCCGACGAGGATGGAGGATGCAGAAGGCCGCGGCAGCGCCAGCAGGCAGGACGATAGTTCGCAAGGCAGGGCTACGGCAGCGCCAGTAGTCCATCAGGGATGAGTTCTTCACGGTGTCTCTCGACTCCAGGATACAACTGCCTTCCTGCTCTGGAGCTGCCCCAGTTATAGGTCTGGCCCCCTTTGATATCCGGACCCTCGCACTTGGAGGTCGGGAGGTCCGGGATGAGGGAGTCCAGACACCCAGCAGGGGGGTGGAGCCAGCGCCCGGGGGAGCTGGGGGGCGATCGGCACCTGGCGGGGGAGAGCCATTGACACTTCTTTCTCCCATCGACCTGCCAAGTGGTTCGTTCACCTCCTGGGTGGATGGTGGTGCCGGGATGTCGGGGCCTGGCCAGGCCCAGGGTTAGGGTCGAGCTGAGGCCACGCGGCCTCGTGGTGCAGTGTCCAAGATGGCGGCCGGGCCGGGCGAGGGAGCCGGTAGTGGTTCGGCCCCATGATATAGAGAGGTCCGGGGGCAGGAGTCCCGTCTGGGGACGGGGTGCGGGTTGTTTCTGTGGGTAACACCTGGAGGGCCGGGGCTCGGGCCCTGTCATGCGGGGAGGGAGCAAGCCCTTCACGTGGCCTGTCCAACATGCGTCCCCCCCAGCTGAAGGCGGGGAGAGTCACCCATCCTCTTGGGGACTCTCCTCGTCGAGGCGGAAAAAGCGTGACAGGCCATCTGCGTTGGCGTGGTCTTGGCCCGGTCGATGTTCCACAGTGAAGTCCATCCCCTGCAGGGAGATGGACCAACGCAATAGTTTGGGGTTTTCCCCCCGCATCTGCATTAGCCACTGCAGGGGTCGATGATCTGTTTGCACCCGGAAGTGGGTCCCGAAGAGATAGGGCCGGAGCTTTTT
This sequence comes from Triturus cristatus, assembly GCF_964204655.1. Taxonomy (NCBI): domain Eukaryota; kingdom Metazoa; phylum Chordata; class Amphibia; order Caudata; family Salamandridae; genus Triturus; species Triturus cristatus. The sequence continues at coordinate 1,862,948,407 of NC_140590.1, forward strand.
GAGGGCCCACACCACTGCGAAGGCCTCCCTCTCGATGGTGCTCCAGCGCTGTTCTCGGGCCAGGAGGCGTCTGCTGATGAAGGCCACCGGTTGGTCAAGTCCCTCGGAGTTCAGCTGGGAGAGGACCGCCCCGATGCCATGGTCGGAGGCATCTGTTTGTACGATGAATTCCCGACTGTAGTCGGGGGCCTGGAGCACAGGGGCAGTGCACATGGCGGCTTTCAGCTTCTCGAAGGCCGCTTGACAGTCTGGGGTCCAGTTGACCTTCTTCGGGTGGTTTTTGGATGTGAGTCCCGTGAGCGGCCCCACAATGCTGCCATAGTCCCTCACGAACCGCCGGTAGTAGCCGGTGAGCCCCAAGAAGGCTCGGACCTCGGTCTGCGTGACTGGAGGCTGCCAGGACTGGATGGCAGCGATTTTGAGTTGCAGAGGGGCCACCAGACCGCTTCCCACCTGGTGTCCGAGATAGGTCATGGACCCCTGACCAATTTGGCACTTGCTGGCCTTGATTGTGAGGCCGGCCCGTTGGAGGGCCTGCAGGACCTCTCGGAGGTGGTGGAGGTGGTCGGACCAGTGGCGGCTGTACACAGCGATAACGTCCAGGTAGGCGGCGCTGAACTCCTCGAGCCCCGCCAAGACCTGGTTCACCAGTCGCTGAAAGGTAGCTGGGGCATTCTTCATGCCGAAGGGCATGACTTTGAAGTGGTAGTGGCCATCGGGGGTAGAAAAGGCGGATCGTTCTTGGGCCCGGGGTGTGAGACCGATCTGTCAGTAGCCCGCTGTCAGGTCGAAGATGCTGAGGTAGCGGGCAGCCCCCATGCGGTCGATCAGTTCATCCGCTCGGGGGATGGGATGAGCGTCGGTTCTGGTGACAGCATTCAAGCCCCGATAGTCGACGCAGAATCGGAGCTCAGGAGTGGTGCCGGGGGCAGCAGCTTTGGGGACCAGCACGACCGGGCTGGCCCAGGGGCTCACCGAGGGCTCGATGACCCCGAGCGTGAGCATCTTTGATACCTCCTCTTGGATGCAGGCCCGTACCCGATCTGGTACGCGGTACGCCCGGTGTCTGATAGGGGGACTGTCCCCAGTGTCCACGTCGTGCAAGCACCAGGGGGTGACCCCTGGGGTGAGGGAAAACAAGGTAGCAAACTGCAGCAGGAGGTCCCGGCAGCCTTGGCGCTGTTCCGGGGTGAGGGCATCGGAGAGCCGGACCCCGTCCACGGAACCATCTTTCTCACGAGTCTTCAGGAGATCAGGGAGAGGCTCGGAGTCTTCTTCCGCTCCACTGTCTGTAGCCATCAGGAGGCTGAGCTCCGAGCGCACAAAGTGGGGTTTGAGTCTGTTGGTGTGGAGGACCCGGAGGGGGTTCCGTGGAGATTCCATATCGATGAGATAGGTGACGGGGCTCTTGCGTTCGACCACTTTGAAGGGCCCCGTCCACTTGTCCTGCAAGGCACATGGTTCGGTGGGGGACATCACCCACACTTGTTGGCCAGGTTCGAATTCGATGGAGGAGGCATTTTGATCGTACCATTTTTTCATGTCCTCCTGACGGGCCTCAAGGTTCGCTTTCGCCATTTCTCTGAATCGCCTGGTCTGATTGCGTAGGGTCAGGAGGTACTTGAAGACGTCTGGAGGGGTCTTTAGGGGGGCCATCTCCCAACCTTCTTTGACTAGGCTGAGGGGCCCTCGCACAGGGTGCCCGTACAAGAGTTCGAAAGGGCTAAAGCCGAGGGACTTCTGGGGAACTTCTCGATAGGCGAAGAGGAGGCACGGAAGTAGTACATCCCACTGGCAACGGAGGGGCTCTTCCAATCCCCCAATCATTCCCTTGAGCGTGCGGTTGAACCGCTCGACCAGTCCGTTTCCTTGAGGGTGATAGGGGGTCGTGAATCGGTAGGTGACCCCGCACTGTTGCCAGAGGGACTTCATATACTTCTAAATAAAGTTTGTGCCTCTGTCGCTGACGACTTCTCGGGGGAAGCCCACCCGGGAGAAGATCCCCATTAAGGCCCGGCCGACCACCGGGGCTGTTACAGTTCGCAGGGGCACAGCCTCGGGGTAGCGGGTGGCGTGGTCCACCAGTACCAGGATGAACCGATGTCCTTGTGCTGTACGGGGGTCCAGGGGCCCCACAATGTCTATTCCCACCCTCTCGAACGGGGTGGTGACAACTGGGAAGGGTTGCAGAGGTGCTTTGAGTTTGCGGCCGCTCTTCCCGCTGGCCTGGCACGTGGGGCAGGACCGGCAGTGGTTGAAGACGTCGTTTCTCATCTTTGGCCAGAAAAAGTGGGTCACCAGGCGACTGTAGGTTTTGTCCTGGCCCAGGTGTCCAGCCAGAGGGACATCGTGGGCCAAATTTAACAGGAAGTCTCTAAAACGGAGGGGCACCACCAGCACTCGACTGGCCCCTAACTCTGCGATTCTCTGTTCACTGTACAATAGGTCGTTGTCCCAATAGATCCAATGGGCTCCGGTGGTGTCCCCTGCGCTCTGGGCGAGGGCTTGCTGGCGGAGTCCCTCGAGGGAGGGACAGGTCTTCTGTTCTTGACGGAACTGTTCCTGGGTGGGCCCACCTTCTTGACGCCACTGAGCCAGGTTGGGAAGGTCCTGGGGCTGAGCGAGCCCTTCGGGGGTTTGCTCTGGGGGGTCGGTATGGTCGGTGTCCTCTACTGGAGCGATCGGGGGAGGAGGTGCTGGCCATTCTGGTTCTTCTGGTCGGGGGATGGCACGGGCGGCCATGGACCGGGTGGTTACGCACGCCCAGTCCGGGAGGCCCAACATCCCCAGGTGCTCTCTTCTTTCTACGGCGGCCCACGGGGAACTCTCAAGATCATTCCCCAGGAGACAGTCCACGGGGGCATCATCTCGGACCGTCACCTTCAACATGCCGGAGACTCCTCCCCATTCGAAGGGGACGCAGGCCATCCGACATAGACTCTCCGAATTGTCGGCTGAACGGACGGGGCAGAGAATGTTCGGCAGGATCTGCTCTGGTTTTACCAGGTGACAGCGGACGGCCGTCACACTGGCCCCCGTGTCACGTAGTGCTTCGGCCCGGCGTCCATTAATGTTCACCCACTGACTATATTTTCTGGTGTTGGCGGGTAGGGGAGCCCGCGGGACCATGTCTCTTCCCCCTAGGCACGCTAGAACCATGGCGGCCGGTTCCCACTCTTGTTGTTCCTGCTCGTATTCTTCCTGTTCTTCGGAGATTTGTTCTCCCCCCAGGGCGGCGGCAGCTACCTGGCGGGGTCTCGGAGTTTGGTTCTGTGGACAGTTCGGGTCATTGGCGTAGTGGCCGACTCGCTGGCATCGGTGACACGTGACATTGGCTCGGAACCCCGGGCGCATCGGGGGGTTGCCCCGGCTGGCCGGGGGCGGGGTGCAGGCAGCGGGAGCGGCCGGGACGGTGTCTCTTCCTCGTCCCTGGCCTCCTCCTCCTCCTCGGGGACGGTGCTGACCTTGGTTGTTCCGGTTCTGTTCGTGCGGCCCTCTCCGGCCTACTCGGGTGCTTTCCCACCGGTCAGCTTCGGCGGCGAGTTGCCGTGGGTCAGTCAATTTACTGTCGAGGAGGTGCTGCCTGAGCTCGACGAAGCAGTTGTTAGAGAGGTGCTCCCACACCATGAGATTAAAAAGTTGCTCGTAGGTCGTTACGTGGCTTCCCTTGATCCAACCCTCGAAGGCTCGGCTGAAATAGTTGACATATTCCACCCAAGTTGTACCCGGGATCCGGGTGCAGTCTCGGAACCTCTGGCGGTACATTTCGGGTGTGAGCCCATATCGGGTGAGGAGGGCAGCCTTCATGTGGTCATAGGATGACATCAGATGGTCTGGGAGCTGTAACAGGGCATCGCGGCCTTCATTGACGAACCTCCCCCATAGACCGGCTCCCCAGTCACTTCGATCGATCCGGTGGGAGGTCATGGCGATCTCGTAGGCCTTGAACCACTGTTGTATGTCGTCCTCTCGGACATACTCTCGAACGACATCCTTGGGGATGTGGACTTTCTTTTCTGTCGCTCCCGGGGTGCGCGGTCGCTCGGGCACCTCCAGTTCTTTGTTCTGCTTCCGTAGGTCTATTTCTGCCAGTTTGCGCTCGTGTTCGTACGCTAATCTCTTTTCTTCGAGCTCTCTCTGCCTCTGTTTTTCTTCCCGTTCTTCTCGGAGCCGCAGATGTTCTAGGTTCAGTTTTTGTTCGGCTAATTTTAGTTCACCGTCCATTTTGAGCCGTGCCATTTCTAGCTCATGTAGTCTGCTTTTTTCTCTCTCTTGGATCTCTTCCTGCGAGAGACCCGTTCTTCGCTCCTCGGGAGCCGTGGTGTTCCTCTCTGATGCTGCAATGTTTTGGTCCGGGGATCTGGCGGCCCCGGTTTCTGCCCACGACTCAATGGCGTGCTTGAAATCGTCTTTGGTACTCAGGCCGGTGGTAGCAATGCCTAGTTCAATGCAGAATTGTTTCAATTCACGATGGCTGTACTCTTCCAATTTCTCCATCTGGAATTTCTCGGTGGATCCGCTCTCTTTGGTTGACATTGTGGTTTCGTCGTGGGGTGAGCTACTCTCTGTACGATTATGCGTTGATTCGGATAGCGCCGCTGGCCACCAATGTTAGACGGACCGGGAGGGTCGGCCGAGGACACGGGGAGAGGTCTCCGGGGAGAGCCGTCTCCAGCGATCGTACAGACGAGTAACTTCCCCCCCACAGATGTACACCACACAAAGATAAGGTTTTGACGTTCTTTATAAGCAATCTTTAGGTACGATAGAATGGTACAAAGAGGTCAGGACTCAGGGGTCCCCTCGATTCTAGTCTCTTGGTTGGGAAAGGGGGTAGCGGGACAGTCTTGTTACCAATCTGGTAGCTGAGATGGTATGATGGATAGCTCACAATCCTCGAGCTCGGCGTTCTAGATGGACGGGCCGCGGCGGCGCCAGCAGGTCCCGGTGAAGGTGGTAGGTACAACGGTCCGCGGCAGCGCCAGCAGGTCCCAGTGAAGGTGGTAGTTACAACGGTCCGCGGCAGCGCCAGCAGGTCCCAGTGAAGGTGGTAGTTACAACGGTCCGCGGCAGCGCCAGCAGGTCCCGACGAGGATGGAGGATGCAGAAGGCCGCGGTAGCGCCAGCAGGCAGGACGATAGTTCGCAAGGCAGGGCTACGGCAGCGCCAGTAGTCCGTCAGGGATGAGTTCTTCACGGTGTCTCTCGACTCCAGGATACAACTGCCTTCCTGCTCTGGAGCTGCCCCAGTTATAGGTCTGGCCCCCTTTGATGTCCGGACCCTCGCACTTGGAGGTCGGGAGGTCCGGGATGAGGGAGTCCAGACACCCAGCAGGGGGGTGGAGCCAGCGCCCGGGGTAGCTGGGGGGCGATCGGCACCTGGCGGGGGAGAGCCATTGACACTTCTTTCTCCCATCGACCTGCCAAGTGGTCCGTTCACCTCCTGGGTGGATGGTGGTGCCGGGATTTCGGGGCCTGGCCAGGCCCAGGGTTAGGGTCGAGCTGAGGCCACGCGGCCTCGTGGTGCAGTGTCCAAGATGGCGGCCGGGCCGGGCGAGGGAGCCGGTAGTGGTTCGGCCCCATGATATAGAGAGGTCCGGGGGCAGGAGTCCCGTCTGGGGACGGGGTGCGGGTTGTTTCTGTGGGTAACACCTGAAGGGCCGGGGCTCGGGCCCTGTCATGCGGGGAGGGAGCAAGCCCTTCACGTGGCCTGTCCAACACTCACCAACTTAGTTCACTTGGTATTTAGCCATGCAATAGCATTCCCACATGTAATTCTCTTGTTAATAAGATTGATTAGTCAACATTCGACAAACTATTAATCATTAATAATTATTCAGTATTACTTTTAATTATAACATGCGAAAATGAAACAGGTATTCCGTTTTGGAGTAAAAACCCTGCTCCATCACTGCATGGCCATGGATCCTACAACACCCACAGTCTATTGCATGAAACATGACCCTGCATTACCCACAGTGCACTGCATGAAACAGGACCCTACTTTCCCTACAGTGTACTGCATGTAACCGGACCCTACATTGCCCGCAGTGCACTGCATGTCAGGACTCAGCACCTGTATCACCCACAGTACATTGCATGGATATGGACTCTGCATCACCCACAGTGCACTGCATGAAACAGGACCTTGCATTACACCCATTGCACTACATGGGTCAGGACTCTGCATCACCCACAGTACATTGCATGGATATGGACTCTGCATCACCCACAGTGCACTGCATGAAACAGGGCCCTGCATGACCCACAGTGCACTCCATGAAACAGAGCTCTGCATTACCCAGAGTGACCTGCATGAAACAGGACACTAGATTACCTACAGTGCACTGCATGGGTCAGGACTCAGCCCCTGCATTTTCTACAGTGTACTGCATGGCCCTGGATCCTGCAACACCCACAGTCCATTGCATGAAACAATACCCTGCACTACCCACAATGCACTGCATGAAACATGACCCTACTTTACCTACAGTGTACTACATGAAACAGGGCCCTATATTGCCCACAGTGCACTGCATGGGTCAGGACTCAGCACCTGTATCACCCACAGTGCGTTGCATGGATCTGGACTCTGCATCACCCACTGCATGAAACAGGACCTTGCATTACCCACAGTGCACTGCATGAAAAGGACCCTATATTGCCCACAGTGCACTGCATGGGTCAGGACTCAGCACCTGTATCACCCACAGTGTGTTGCATGGATCTGGACTCTGCATCACCCACAGTGCACTGCATGAAACAGGACCTTGCATTACCCACAGTGCACTGCATGAAAAGGACCCTATATTGCCCACAGTGCACTGCATGGGTCAGGACTCAGCACCCGTATCACCCACAGTGCGTTGCATGGATCTGGACTCTGCATCACCCACAGTGCACTGCATGAAACAGGACCTTGCATTGCCCACAGTGCACTGCATGAAAAGGACCCTATATTGCCCACAGTGCACTGCATGGGTCAGGACTCAGCACCTGTATCACCCACAGTGCGTTGCATGGATCTGGACTCTGCATCACCCACAGTGCACTGCATGAAACAGGACCTTGCATTACCCACAGTGCACTGCATTGGCCGGGACTCTGCATCACCCACAGGGCATTGCATGGTATAAGCTGTGCATCACCCACAGTACAATGCATGAAAGTGGACCTTGCATCACCCTGTGTGAACTCCATGGATATGGACCCTGCATTAGCCGTAGTGCATTGCATTCACCTGGACTCTGCATCACCCACAGTGAACTGCTTGGACCACGACCATACGTCATCCACATTTCACTGCATGGAACCTGAAACTGCGTCTCCCACGGACAGGACACTAGGCCGTGGTGGTGATAACAGTACTTCCTGGTGCCCAAGAAGGACTGTGGTCTTCAACCGATCCTCAACCTCAAGCTGCAGCACGGGTAATTGCACAAGGAAAAGTACAGGATTCTGCTCCTGGATCAGGATTTGCTGGGACTGAATGCAGAACAGCTGATAGTGTTCCTCGACCAGCTGGATGCGTACCTTTACTTAAGGATCCTGCAGTCGCACTGGAAGAGTATGTGGTTTGTGGTGGGTTTTAAGCCCTACCAATTTGTGATTCTTCCCTTTGGATTGGCATTGAGACCCAGAGTCTTCACCAAGGTGATTGTGGTGGCGGAGGCTCATCTCAGGACATCTGTACCTGGACACCTGGCTCCTAAAAGCTGGTTCGCCACAGTTAGTGTCACACCACCTGCAATGGCAACATCCCTGTTATTTGACTTGCCATTTTCCACCTCTATGCCCAAGTTTCACCTGGAGCCCTCCCAGGCGCCTCCCGTTCATAGGGGCAGTATTCAATACGACCCTACTCTGAGCGTCCTCTCTGCCAATGGTCAGAAACATTGAAGACATGACTGAGATGTTTCTGGTGGAGAATTCGATTTGTTTGTTGGTCTCCTGCATCCTCCCAGTCACTCATGCACGGTGGCCTATGATGACCCCCATCAGTGCCTCTGCAGGCAGTGGCTCTACACCAGAGAGTTCTGGCAAACTACATAGTGATCTCCATTGAGGCCGCAGTGGACCTGAACTGGTGGGAGACAGAGGACAACGTCTCGTGAAGGAGATCCTTTTGTCTCCCTCCAGCATTAACGACAATGGTGATGGACGATTCCACCTTTAAGTGGGGCGCACAACTAGAGAATCTGAGATGAGGGAACTATGGTCAACAGAACAGCGGCGGCGGGCACAAATCGGGGGCGGTGAGGCGGGGGGATCAAGGGAGGTTAAGGGGTTAAAAATAGAAAAAAATAAAACTACCTCATCGCCGCGTTTCGTTGTCCCTCCTTGTTGTCCATCTGCTCCGGCCGGAAGAAGGAAGCACCCAGGCTCCCCATAGCCAATCACAACACTGCAATGCAGCGTTGTGATTGGTCTGAGTGCTGTGGTTCGCACTGAGAGAGGGAATGGGAGTCTGGGCATGTTCTCCACCCTGTAATACAGCCTAGTTGGAGAACATGCAAAGTGCTCATGACTGTTTGGCCGGCCAAACATTCATGCGCACTTTCAGAGTGCCCATCACTCATCCCCATGCTTCTCTGTCACCAGAGCAGCCCACCCGCAAAGCTGGTGCAGCAAGTACTAATACAATTATAATAACGTCAATTTATTACCATTTTTTTCCCCTTTATTTACACTGCTAAAAAGCAGTGGGGCGACATTCCTGCGCCTGAGCAGAGGAGCCGCCACTGCAGCAGTACAGCAGAGATTACACATCAAACTGTTGAAGTAGAGGTGATTCAGTTTCCTTACGGCCATTTCAGTCAATCAATTCAGACCTTGATTGACAATACAACTGCACAGTGGTACATCAACAATCAAGGTGTAGGGTAGAGGAGTTGGCCTAACGGCTAGGGCGGTCGACCTCGAATCTGGGGAAGTGGGTTCGAGTCTCGGCAATGACGCTGAACATCCTGTGATTCTGGGCAAATCACTTATTCTCCCCGTGCCTAACAAAAATGAATGTGTCCTAATGTAATGCAACTGGTGCTATGTAAAGCGCTCTGATACCCGATGTGGGTCAAGTTCGCGCTATATAAAATTCTATAAAAAACATTTTTTAAAAGGAGGGCTAGGTTCTCATCTTCTCTGTTGGGAAGTACTGAGACTCTGGTCATGGGTGCACCAATAAGGGTTAGCGACAGGGGTGGGCTAAAAAAAAATCTTTTTCTCACACTTGGCTCACCAATGTTAAGTTGGTGAGCAAGATTTTGTATTCTTTAAGGTGATTTTCGGGAGCTAGAACGCTACCTGGCGAGATTTCTCAATGTGGGTGGGTGTGGCTGGTGGCGACCGTTTGCATTGAGAAAGCTGCTGGTCGAGTAGAAAATCTACCTGAGCGGCAGAAAGAAGCTGTGCCGTCTGGTGTGCCACATTGTTCTGTTCGCTCTGATTTTATAGTGTGGAAGAAGCTTCCGGTGCTAAAAATCAATGCGAGCAGCGCAACGTGCCTGATACCACCTGCTGGCAGAACTCCGCAGAATCTCATGGAATTTTTGTGTAACTCTGCGGAATTCCATTGAGTCAAACTCTGCGAGTTCTGCCCAGGCCTAGTTAGCGAGGTTTTCCAAACATCAACCGAGCTTGCTCAATATCAAGAATGGCAGTCTCAGCCAGCACCGTCTCCCGAGATCCCGTATGATGTTTCCATCCAGAGGTGGTTCAAGATTCCTTTGCCCAGTGGGGAACACCTCAGATAGACCTCTTTGCCCTATGTGAGAATGCCAACTACCCAATGTTCTACACGCTCCACAGGGACACGTTTCACCTGAAGTACAAATTTATGCTTCACATGTTTCTTCCCATACCCTTGATTCCTGAGGTTCTGAGAAATATTTGTCAGGACCAAGTGATCTTCATCACCCCAGATTGGACAACAAGTGTGTGGTGCATAGAGCTTCGGCTCCTCTCCCTGTGTTCTTCTCTTCAACCCACACTCAGAGTGGATCTGCTTCCCCATTAGGGGGGCAGGTCCTGCATCCCAATCTCCAGAAACTACACCTTCATGTGTGCAGATTGAGTGGGGTCATCTGAGTACATTGCAGCTACCACCAGAGATGGTCACCGTGATCCTTTCAGCTCGTCGGCCCTCGAATAAGCCAGTCTATTCAGGGAGATAGGACAAGTTTGTATCCTGCTGTACTGAAAGTGACATAGATCCTTCGAAGGTGTCTTTGGATGGTATCCTTAGCCCAACAGGACAGCACATTGCCTTCTGTCAAAGGGTATCAGGCAGCCTTGTGAGCCTTTCTGTGTCTCCCAGACCAACAGTTCCTGTTTAAGTCACCGTTGATGTTCTTGATGGAGACTCCCTTTCAGCCCTTACATTGGGCGCAATGTTTTTGGTCACCAAGTTAGCGAGCTTCAAGCCGTAAGTGTACGTACTCCTTTTACTTGTTTCATTCCAGATAAACTAATTCTCTGAGCTAAAGTTGTTCTTCTTCCTACGGGGTCATTCCCTCTTCACTTGGTATTGGTACAGTTGATTACCTTGCCAACCTTTTACCCACCAACTCACCCCACTAAGGAGGAGGAGAGACTGCACATATACAATCTAAGGAGGGCGTTAATTTTCTACATCACCCACGCGAAGGACATCAGATCAGATCATAAGCTATTTGTTGGTTTCATAGGCAGCAAGAAGGGAAGGCGGTCCGCAAATTAATTCTTTCTTGCTGGTTTATCTTGTGTATCAAGATATTTTATGCTTTGGAGAACAAGGAACTGCCAGAGGGAATTCAAACCCACTCTACGAGAACTAAATCTATGGCAGCTTTAGCCAGGAGAGTGCCGATGGCATCGACATTTGCTAAGCAGTGATGTAGTCTTCCCTCTACACTTTTGCCAAACATCATTGTTTTGACTTAGAAGTGAGGAGGGATGGGCACATCTCTCATTCCTTTCTGCAGCATTCTCTCCTATGGTTTTTCTTCCGACACCCCTCCGTGAAGGGTATTGCTTGGGCCTCTATTCAAAGGTGACAAATCTGCGGGTAGAAGTATCCATCAGAAGATAAAGTTACTTGGTAATGGCCTTTCTGGTGGATAATCTGTCTCCCTGCAGATTCCTTCCTGACCCACCCACCTCCTCATTCCACATAAAACTCTTCCATCACTTAATAATAAGATGCAGAGTTAGTTGCTGCACTGCACCTGTACACTGATGTTATTCTTCTTGCCCCATCTCAAAAGAAGTCATGAAAAACAGAGTAGAACTGACATCAAAGCGCGATCAGGATGCTAGATCCCCCTGATTATGTCATTACAGCAACCCCTGCCTGTGCCGGTATTCAGACAAAATATTGAGTTGGAAATGTCGACTTACACAAATATTGAGTTGTAAATATCGTGACACAGAAATATTGACAGCAAGAATATCGTGGTCAAGAATATCGATTTGAAGGTAAGAAATATTGTTTAAAAAAATATAGAAGTCATTAATATTGTTTGCAAAAATATTGTTCAAAATATCGATTTTTTAATTAGTGTTATGTATTTTAGTACATATTTTAAATGTATGTGATGTATTTTTTTATAAGTATTGTTTATGTTTTTTAATATATGTGTTAAATTTGTAGTAGTTATTAATTTTATTTTAATTACATTTTGCTTTTTTAGTTCCTTAAGTTTATAGGGGACTAAGGTGGGAAGTAATTTAATTATAATAAATTAATGATTATTTTTTACTTATCAATGTTTATTTAATTGAGATTTTATAGTGTTTATTGTGTTGTAAAAAGTTTTATGTAAATTTTGTGAGGGTTCTGGGGTTTACATGGGGTATAAGGTGGGAACTAATTTATTTTTAATTAATTATTAATTGGCCATTAATGAATTAATTGGTAATTAATTATGGTAATTGTGTATTTCTTTTTTAGGTACGGGTTGTGGGATTTATAGGGGTAAAGGGTGGAAAGTAATTTATTTTAAATTAAGTAATAATTAGATGATAATTAATAATAAATAATTTATAATTCATTTTGTTAATTGTTTAATTATATTTTCTGGGGTGTTAGTTTGGGGTTTATAAAGGTAAAAGGTGGGAAGTTATTTATTTTTAATTAATTCATAATTAGTTGTTAATTAATAGTAATTAATTAATTGACAATTATATAGGGAAATTGTGCAACTAATTTTAGGTGTGGGTTGTGGGGTTTATAGGGGTAAATAGTGGGAAGTAATATATTTTTAATTAATTAGTAATTAGTTGATAATTAATAATAATTAATTAATTGATAATTGATTAGGGTAATTGTTTATTTTTTTGTGTGTGTGTGTTTATAGCGGTAAAGGGTGGGGAGTAAATTAATTTTACTTACTTTATAATTTGTTGTTAAATACTATTAATTATTTAATTGAAAATACATTTTAATTGTCTAATTCAATTTTTTACAGTTTAGTGTTAAGTGTGGGTTGTGGGATTGTAGAGGTGAAGGGTGGAAATTTATTTTATTTGTATGTGTTTTAATTTGTTTTTTAATTAATAATATTTATATAATTGATAATTAATTATGTTAATTATGCAAGTCATTTTTTATTTATTTTAGATGTGGGTTGTGAATTGTGTGGTGTAGGGTAGGAAGCAAATAAACAAAATATATGTAATAATTAATGTTTTTGTTAATAAATAATTTCTAAATAAAAATATGTGTTTGAATATTATTTTCATTTTCTTTAATATAATATTTGTAGGTATTTGCGATATGTATTTAACATTATAATATGTTTATATTTTTTCATTTTTAATACTAATCATATTTGTATTTTAATTTTTTACATATTTATATATATGTTTTTTACTTTGTTTTTAAAATATTTTTATTTTGTTGATGATATTTTGTTTGTTTTTAATTTTGAACTGACTGGAGTGAGAGTAGTACATTTTACCCCTCCACAATCCATCACTTTCCCTACTGTTGCACTCACTGGAGTGGGAATAGTAATTTTAACCTCTCCGCTATCCAATACTTTCCCTACTGTTGCACTCACTGGAGTGGGAATAGTAATTTGTACCCCCCGCAATCCAACACTTTCCCTACTGTTGCACTCACTGGAGTGGGAATAGTAATGTTTACCCCTCCGCTATCCTGCACTTTCCCTACTGTTGCACTCACTGGAGTGGGAATAGTAATTTGTACCCCCCGCAATCCAACACTTTCCCTACTGTTGCACTGACTGGAGTGTAAATATTACATTTTAATCTTCTGCTCTTTAATATTTTCCTTGGTGTTGTATTGGCTGGAATGGGTGCAGTAAATATTTTCTATGTGTAATGTATCACTTTTACTAGTGTTGCATTTATTGGAGGGAGATTTGTAAATTTTATCTTTGTCCAGTCTTAGTATTTATGTGTTGTGCTAAATGGGAGTGGTAAATTGTTTATATATTTGCTTTAATAGTTTGCATAGTTTTGTTTCAATTGCAGTGGAAATAGTATGTGAATTAAATGTCATAATTAATTTTGTATTGTTATAATTTAAATTATTATGTTTTGTTTATTTGGAATTATAATATTTTTAATTATTAATATTTGTTAATTGGAAAATTATTTTTACTAAGTTTCAGGATTGTTAAATAGTCTAATGTTTTAATTTAATTAGAATGTTTGTTTTAACAGATTTTTTGTTCTTGGTGTATATATATATATATATATATATATATATATATATATATATATATATTATCTACTGGCGGTCGCCAGTAGATAGTTATAGTTAGGACCGAGTTTCCATAGGGAATCTGAAAATTCTATTTTGAATAACTTTGGCGCCGGTTGACGAATCCTCGCGAAATTTTCAAAACTAATGGGGCGCTCCGTTCAGCTCCTACCCTGAAAGTCTCGGGGTGATTCGTCAAGCGAGGGCCGAGAAAAAAGGGGGGTCCCAAAACGCGTTTTCCCCATGCATTTTTCCATAGGACCTTTAGTCGAGGGTACAGCCCGAACGGCTGAACAGAATTATTTGAAATTTGGCAGAGAGGTAGTCCTCAGGTCAGGGAAGTGCCTTTTGCAGGTCTGGTGTCAATCTGTCCAGTAGTTCCTGAGAAAATAGCATTTAAAAGCATATAAATATCTATAAGCGCGCACCGTGCGCGCACCGTGCACGCACCGTGCACGCACCGTGCGAGCACTCTAACGTGCGCGAGCGTAATTCTGATTGGTGGTTACATGTTAGTCAACGTTCGAATCGGTCGAAATCAGGAAGTGTCGGCCGCCATTTTGTTTGTTTTCAGTGCGAGAGTGAAAAAAGAAGGTGGCGAATGTGAAAAGGGGGCAGGGTAGAGAGTTCCTGACCCCCTAGCCTTTGTCAGGGGGTCCCTGAAGGACCCCGAAGGCAGAATTGTTTTTTTTTATTTTTTTTAAAAAAAATCGCGGGGGTGAAAAAAAATCGCGCACGGTGAAAAACAAAAAAAACCAACATAATTTTAATCCGTAGTTTATTGTAAAATAAATATATAAAAAAAGAATAATACATAAATAAATTAGCATTTAAAAAAACGTACAAATTCACTGAAAAACCATAGGTTTCACACACGTTATAGTTAGGAATTAGCATTTAAAAAACCTTGCAAATTCACTTAAAAAACCATAGGTTTCACACATGTTATAGTTAGGTGAATATTTCACTCGTAAATAAACAATGAAATTCCCCCGCTATAATTAGTTGAGATAACTATAACTCGCGCGACCGCCACTCTATCACAAGGATGATGTCATCAGTGATGTCATGAGTGATGCCAACGACCATGCCATGAATGATGTAATATGTGACGTCATGAGCAGAGGATTGCGGGCGCGCGAGTTATAGTTATCTGAACTAACTATAACGGGGGAATTTCATTGTTTTTTTACGAGGGAAAAATCCACCTAACTATAACATGTGTGAAACCTATGGTTTTTTAAGTGAATATATATATATATATATATTACCTACTGGCGGTCGCCAGTAGGTAGTTATAGTTAGGACCCCTTTTCCATAGGAAATCCGCAACATTCTATTTTGAATAACTTTGGCGCCGGTCGATGAATCCTCGCGAATTTCTCAAAATAGGTGGGGCGCTACGCTCCGCTCCTACCCTGAAAGTCTCGGGCGGATTCGTCAAGCGGGGGCTGAGATAAAAGGGGGGTCCCAAAACGCGTTTTTCCCATGCATTTTTCCATAGGACCTTTAGAACGAGCTACAGTCCGAACGGCTGAACAGAATTACTAGAAATTTGGCAGAGAGGTAGCCATAAGGTCAAGGAAGTGCCTTTTGCAGGTCTGGTGTAAATCTGTTCAGTATTTCCTGAGTAAATAGCATTTAAAAGCATATATATATGTGGGCGGAGCCTAACCACACATCTCATCCTGAGATCTGATTGGCTGTCAGCACTTCATCCAAGAAGTGTTGGCAGCCATCTTGGGACAAATATACATGATAGCACCTCATTAAAAAGCATTGCAGTTAATAGAAGGTTTTAAGACTTTAGTTACATTATAAATCATTTGTTGATGGTACCATACTCATTTTAGGAATTGTGGTATGTTCTAAGGTGATTTCACCATGTGAAAAAGCCTTCTGCTGGGATATCATGATTGAGAGAAAAATATTTTCTCATGCTTTTACCACAGAGGTTTGGAAGGTGATCTATAGGCTAAACTGAGAGCTTATTTTCTGTAAATTCACATTATCTTTCTCAGTCATGTGAGAATGAAGTCTGATATTCTCAGTAAAACATGTACATCCAACAAGGGCAGAGACTGTCAGTTGATTCCTTTGTGTTCTACTGCAGCTTCCCAGAGTGTTCCAAAGAACTACTAGAGCGCTAACAGTCCTACTTATGATAAACGTATGGCACACCTGAAGCCATCTTGCTTGGATTAAAGTGGTAACTCTTAAAACATTTAATTTAAAAAGGAACAAAATGAGGGGGTTCATTTTTCCATAAAAAGTATGATTAGTGCTGCAGAAAGAAAAATTTTTGAGTGACTTCTCAAATCCTCTTCTATTTCATTAAAAAATTCTGACATGCAGACTGAAACATGCCCTTTCAATACCAGCAGCAGTTTTCCCTGGTGAGCAGTAGCTTTACTACAGTGATCTAATGAGCAAAAAGAGTGCTAACATTCTGAATTTATGGCAAATGTGTGACACATCTGAATGCCTTCTTGATGGAATCAAAGTAAAAAACTGAAAGTATTTCCTACTGAGGGGACTGCAGTAAATGAGGAAATTAGGAAACTTCATAACAAATAACTCTCCCAAGATGGCCACCAGAGACAAAAGAGCCCAAATGTAGCCCAAATATCACCCAGATGTAGCCCAAGTATAGCCCAATGACAGAATGTCCCAGAATGTTCTTAAAAACAACTAGAGCGCTTACTGTCTTCATTATGACAAAAGTATGGCACACCTGAAGCCATCTTGATTGGAATAAACTGGTAACACTTAAAACATTTAATTTAAAAAGGAACACAATGAGGAGGTTCATTTTGCCATAGAAATTATGATTAATAATGAAGAAAGAAAATGAGGGCACATTTTGAGTGACTTCTCAAATCCTCTTCTATTTCATTAAAAAATTCTGACATGCAGACTGAAACATGCACTTTTAATACCAGGAGCAGACTTCCATGGTGGAGTAGTTTTACTACAGTGATCTAATGAGCAACTAGAGTGCTAACATTCAGAATTTATGGCAAATGTGTGACATATCTGAATACCTTCATGATGGAATCAAAGTAAAAAACTGAAAGCATTTCCTACTGAGGAGACTGCAGTACATGAGGAAATTAGGAAACTTCATAACAAATAAATCTCCCAAGATGGCCACCGGAGACAAAAGAGCCCAAATGTAGCCCAAAATCAACCAGATGTAGCCCAAATATAGCCCAATGACAGAAGTGTGCAAAACACTTATTATTTTGTGTTTTTGCAGTGTTATATAGTGCAGACTTGTCAGGTATTGGAGTGCTTTACATGAGCATTGGTTACATCACACAAGAACAAATTCATTTTGGTTGTAGACATGGGGAGACTAAGTGATTTGACCAGAATCACAGAATGTCGAGCTGAAGCAGAAACTTCAACCTGGTTCCCCAGTTGCAAAGTCTGCAGTTCTGGAAGTAACACCACATCCTCTCCCCTAAGTGCAACATTTAATCAAGTGGTCAACTGGATAAAAAAACATAAAGATAACAAATAATTTAAAAGTGCTTTGTCGCTATTTGAAAACTCAGAAAATATGTCCTTATTTTAGTCTTTTAGAGCACTAACCATAATTTTGATGCCAATAAGACCCTCTCATATATGTAATTTCTAAAGGAAATGCTCTAGGTATTACAGTTTTGATTACATCAAGATGATGTCAGGCGTTCCACACTTTTGTAATAAATATAGAATGTTAGCAATCTAGTTGTTCATTAGGATACTGTTGAGAGGCAGAGGCCAGGGGCACGGACTCTGAAAATTGAAGGCAGGTAGGAGGGTGCAAAGGCAACAATTTAACCACACTGAGCAGGCAGGAAGGGCCGTGGAAGCACAACAGACTATGGAGGGCAGTGGAAAGGGGGGCAGGGGCAACAAACCAACAATACAGGACTTGCAAGAGAGGCTGTTGGAGGGAAGATCTATTACGGGTCAAGGAAGCTAGGGGCGGTCCCCAGATCCCCGGGAGCCACCACAGAACTGAGCAGGAGAGTGAGTCAGGGACAAAAGGGGCACCTTAATTTGAGCCGGGGTGCCTAGGAACGCTTGCTCCAAAAATGAAGAAAACAGACATATGAGACATGGAATTGGAGGCAGAATACAATGGCAGTTTAATGAGAAGATGCAACTTCAAAGAAACCGCAGAATAGAGACATAAAGTACAAAAAACAGAATCCAGATAATCATACAGCTGTCATAATATTCTCTGTATCTCAATTAATGTACTGACAGAGAGAGAGAGAAAACACATCTATAAATGCATCATGAGAAACAACTTACACCAAGGAAAATGTTACCTAGGAACACTCACGTTTACTCTTAGAGCAAGCATTCCTGCAATTACAATACAAAATCTTTTAAATGCAAAAGTAAAGAGAACAATGGTTA
Organism: Triturus cristatus; assembly: GCF_964204655.1. Classification (NCBI taxonomy): domain Eukaryota; kingdom Metazoa; phylum Chordata; class Amphibia; order Caudata; family Salamandridae; genus Triturus; species Triturus cristatus. Next base: position 1,862,966,530 of record NC_140590.1, read on the forward strand.
AACATAACATGACATTTCATATAGGTAAAATAGAATAAGATACTTCAAGCAAAGCAGAGCAAGGCATTTTAAGCAAAGGAAGACAAGAGCTCCCAGCTCTTGGGGAAAACCTGCACTGCCTGTTAACCTACATACAGACGGCGAGGTAGTCCGTCGATATCTGTGGGTGCTCCCTTTTTATATCATTTTGTGGGCTCCTTTGCACGCTACATCTACCTACGTATGCTACCCAAAAGCTTCGACTGCAGATTTTACCAGACATTTCGTCATTTACCCACTTAATGCTGACAATGGACTGGGTGAAAAGGTCAGTCTCTCAGGCCAATCGCTTATCGTAAGTTCCATAGAGCAAGCAGAAAATAATGGGTATTGTACGGGAATTCAATATATTCATGTATAAAATCTCCTCAGTTCTCCTAACTTGACGCTCTGCGGTTGCCACTTCCTTAAAAGCGGGAAACCTGCCCAGGAAGCAAGTACCAGTCCAGGATGCAGCCTACTGTATGTCGACAGCTTCAGGGGGATGTTGAACTTTGATACCGAGCACGGAGCACTCGGGTAGGGTGGGGGCTACTAGTTTGGATCAGAAGGCCTCGCAGACCTGCCTTCAGACTGCTATACACTAAAATTGCAGAGCTATGGTCAATTTAACAAAGAGGCCTACATATTGAACAGAAGGGCCTACACAGGGGTTTTATGCTGGCTGAGTGGTAAGGATGTCTCAGGATAATTATATAGCAATACAGGACCCGCTGGTCAATTTAATACGGCCTACAAATGCAGCTGGCAGGGCAAGGACAAGGGTCTCATACTTCAGGTGTGGACAGAACGGGCCAGGGGCCCCCTGTGATACAAAATCTACCCTCCTTCAAGGCTGTGGCAATGTAATAGACCATTGTGGGCAGAAGGAAGAGGCAATGGTAGTACAACCATACATGCCAACAGACCCGATTCAGCCAGGAAACGTCCAATGTTTTTAAGCTCAAATGGGCTTTATTTGATCTGTCTCCTGTCTACAATATCCTCTTTTTCAATGTAACTCAAAGGGGAAAATCAATACCCCAGTTTTTTTTCAAAATCTCCCTCTTACCAAGTTCAAAATGTTCGCAAGTATGGTACATTGGATCATGGAAGGAAATGGGATAGGGACATGGACTTGGATAACAGAGGACAGGAGGGACATGGAGAGGTGCACCAAACTGACCCTGCAGGGCAGGCATCAGGGTTTGCAGCAGCACAATACACCACACAGGGCATGCAGGACGGGAGTGCAGCACAACAATCCATAGAAAGCAAGAGGGAGGGGACAGGACCATGCACATGGACAACAGAGAACAGAGGGGCAAGAGGCAATGGTAGCTAGCTGACCATAATGGACAGACAGGAGAGAAAGCTGCAGCATAACAGACCATAAAGGGCAGGAGGGACGGATCAGGGGCATTACAATGGAACAGACAAGCCAGGAGGGAGGGAGTAGGGCTGGGGGCAAGGGGGCAGGGCAGGAGCAGCAAGATAGTCATGGAGGTCAGGCAGGATGGGCACTAGAAGCAAGACACACCATGAAGAGCAACAGTGAGACTGTGATGGCATACACACAGACCATGGAGGGAAGGTGGGAGGGGGTCAGGGGCAGCTAACTGACCACACAGGGAAGGTGGGAGGGGCCATGGCAGCACAGAAGACCATGCATGGCAAGTGGGAGGGTTAGTGGCAGCACAATGGCTATGATGGGCAAGAAGGAGGGTGGAGGGGCATGCACAAAGGACAATGGAGGATAGAAGGGAGGGTCAGGACCTGTGCACAGACAAGAAAGTTCAGGGGAAGGGACCTCACAACAGACCACACGGGGCAGGCAGGAGGAGCAGTTGCAGCACAACAGACCAGGGAGGGCAGAAGGGTGTGGCAGTACAATGGACCATGTAGGACAGGAGGAAGAGGATAGGGGCATGGCATGTGGACAGGCAGGGTGGAGGTGGCAGGGACAGGTTACAGTCATCTGACAATGCTAGGCAGGTGGGAGGGGAGTGGCAGCTCAACAGAACACTCAGAGTAGATAGGAGTGGCAGGTCCATGGGACATGGTGGGCAAAAAGGATGGAGCAGGGGCATGCACAAAGACATCGGAGGGCAGGGGGAAGGAGAATAGGGGCAGCAAGCTAAGCACAGAGTTTAAGCAGGAGGTCAATGATGGGGCATAGAATTGGGCAATGGAGGGCAGGAGGACTGGACTGGTACATCATACTAAATTGAGGGCAGTGGCAGCACATCAGACCATGCATGGCAGGAGGGAGGAGGCTAGTCCATGGATTCACACAACAGAGGATAGGGAGGAAGGGGATGGGGCAGCAAGCTAACTGTTCAGAGAAGGCGGGTATTAGGAACTTTATTGTTTTTAAAACATTGTGTCTGTGCGAACTACTTAAAATATGAAGAAGTATGCAGCATAATCTCACTTTTATTCAGGAAGAAGAGGACGTTTGTGACTGTGACTCCGGGCTCACTTGGCAGAAACACCTCCTGACCCTCCACCCCCTATCGCAAAATGTAATGCCCGTGAAAAGGGTAGGTGAACACAGTGTTATATAGAACATAGTCCTGAGAGCACGATTGAAAATGAAAACTAGATATAGTGTATGGTATGAACTATGCACCAAAAAGTGTGATATAAGATGAACCGGGCGTGAAATATAATTTGCAATACATTGTGCGCAATGACAGATTCATTGGAGAGCGCGAGATAGCACAGGCACTAGCGCGTGCTATGCGATAAGCGCCTTGGAGTGTAATATGCACAGGGCAGTGTTGTGTAACCTAACTAGTCTCTAAAGTTGTAATATAAAATATGTGCTGGGGAGTGTAACGTTGCATATGCACTGTGACAAATATATGGATCCCAGATTGTAATATGTATGGCATAGCACTGTGCGTTATAACATAGGCATCGAGAAAGGCACGTTAGATGGGGCAATATAACCCGTGCGAAGACAAGTGTGGCATGACATATTCACGGGGTGGTGTTACAGTGCACATGGGCTAGAGAGTGTCATAGCATATGCAATAGCTAGTGGAATACAACACAGAGGTGTGTGGCACTCGGCAGGCAATGGTGGGTGTAACACAGCATTGGGCTCTGTCAGGAGCACGCTGTGACTCTCAAGTGATGTTCGTCCCCTTTCCAGAGAGTAAAATAAAAAGTATTACACATCCGGCAGTGGATGTGTGTTTTATTAACCGTGAGGGGGGTTTCTTGCATAGTTTTGGTCGAATTTTTGTCGAATCCCCTTTCAATGGCTTGGTGTGCATGTGTATTAAATGTGCCCGTCAATAGCTACCCATGTTTGTATAAATAAACGACAAGGGTGTCTACCAGGATTAGGCACGGTAGGGCATCAGACATGTCAGAGCTTCACTAGTGGTGTAAATACATTCCACATGGATTCATTGCATGCATAGTCGCCTTTTAATGAATATCACGCAAATCGTCATGGTGATAGGTACGTACGGTTTGTCCAGCATGTCCTAGGTGTGTCTATAAATATATATTTTTTAAAAATAATAAAAAACAGTGGCCGGCCCTGGGGATTGGGGTCAAAAAAATATAATTAGGAGACTGGCCCTGGGGGATGGGGTCATCAGGGCCAATAAATTAGAATAAGAAGGGGAACCAAACAGCCCCCCTTCTTAAAAAACTAAAATAAATAAAAGACTGGCATCGTGCCGGAGGCCATGCCCCCTCCGTGCAGCACTCTGCAAACGCGCCCCCAACAGGCATCTCCAGTATGCGCCAGGGAGCTGCGCTGCAGCCAGGTGTTCTGAGGCCAAGCCCCTTTTTACACCTCTCTGCAACGCAGCTCTGTGGCGCTTACTGGAGGTACCTAGTGGTCTAGTTTGACCCTAGGGACCCTTAGGATTCAGGGGGACTCTCAACTTAGAACAGCCACAGGGCGCGTTTACACAGTGGTGAAGGGAGGGGACGGGGCCTGAGGTGACGTGTGCAAACACGCACTATGGCATGTTTTAAATTGGGGATATAATTTCCCTTCAATACTGAGGGCCCCTGGGGGCTAACTAGCCCACCAAGTGCTTCCAGTAAGCGCCACTGAGCTGCATTGCAGAGAGGTGGTCCAGGCCGTGCCACTTTTTACACCTCTCTGCAACGCAGCTCTGTGGCACTTACTGGAGGTACCTAGTGGGCTAGTTGGACCCTAGGGACCCTCAGGATTCAAATGAACTTAATCTCCCAACTAAAAATGGACACAGGGCGTGTTTACACAGTGGTGAAGGGAGGGGACGGGGCCTGAGTTAATGTGTGCAAAAACGCCCTGTGGCCTGTTTTAAGAGGTAGTTTTAATCCCCATGCCCTATTATACACTAGGGGCTTACAGAGGAGGTCATGCTAATCACAGGGGGACCCCAACGCATAATGTTCCCTAGTGTATGTAGGTGTTTTCACTGTATTCTAAGTGTCTTTTAACATAGCACTGGCTCTAGGACTGGTTAGTCAGACTCAGTTACCACCAGTATCCGTCTGAAAAAGTTGAGGGTACAGGATGATTTTGCAACAAGGCTTCTTTCTGCTCTTCTTTTTGTTCTTTCTGCACGTTATCCTTCTTCCTGCACTTATCTTCGTATTTGAGGACTTCTGTTGCTTCTTTCTGCACTTCTTTTGTTTCTTTCTGTGCATTTTTTCTTCTTTCTTCACATGTCCTATCTCTGTAGGCATAGTTAGAAATTAGCATTTAAAAAACCTTTGAAATTCACTGAAAAAACCATGGGTTTCACACACGTTATAGTTAGGAATTAGCATTTAAAAAACCTTAGAAATTCAATGAAAAAACCAAAGGTTTCACACATGTTATAGTTAGCTGGACATTTCACTCGTAAAAAACCATTGAAATTCCCCCGTTATAGTTAGTTCAGCTAACTATAACTCGCGCGCCCGCAATGCACTACTGATGACGTCACATATTACATCACTCATGACATGGTCACTGACATCACTCATGACATCACTGATGACATCTCAAATGACATCACTGATGACATCACTGATGACATCATCCAGTGATTGTGTGTTTTTATGAAAATTATATATTTTTTATATTTATGTATATCTCAAGGTCAAAGGAAGAATAAATGGGTATATAAGTGTCTAAATGGATACTTTTTTTTGGAATTTTTTTTGTGTAACTGACTGTTTAAGTGTATCATAGTGAATACATGGCTTACTGAGTAATCTTTAAATATTTAAATATCTGTATCAGTTTCTTACTTTGTGTATAAGTGGCTGCATGGGTTGGTGAGTAGCTACATGAGTGTCTATATAGGTTATTAGTTGGTTTTTTATCACTATGAGTGTCTGAGTTTCTGTATGGTTCGGTGGGGGGTATTACTTAGTGCATAGGTGCATGAATGAGTGACTCACTGTTTGTATGTGTTGAATACAGCATGTGTGCAGGACTGTATGGGTGGATGAGTGTGTGCATGGGTGTGTTAGTGAGTGAATGACTGTCTCAATAGTGTCTTTATGAGTAACTACATATGTTTTAAACTAGTATATGTGACTATTGGTGTATATAAGTGAGTATATGTGAGAGTGAGAGATTGGAAGAGTTCCTGTATGAATAAGTATGTGTTTCTATAAGTGATTGTTTAAAAGAGTAAGTATATGTAAGTTTCTGTAGAAGTAAGTGTGGTGGTGTGTGTATAACTGTATATGCAAGTAAATGGATGATTGATTCTTTATTAGCATGAGTGACTATGTGTGTGAGTTACTCTATGGATGAGTGGCATTGTGTAACGGGATGTACAGGTGTATGAGTACATATGATGAGTGAGTACATGTATGAGTGACTGTAGAGGGCTGTTGGTGAATTACTGTATGTGTATGTGGTTCTTAGAATTACTGAATAGGTTGTTGTAACTGATATTGATATGTTCATTATTTTGAACATTTTAGTTTCTATTTTTGAATGTGTGTTTCAATGGTTATATTAGGGTGAGAGGAGGTCTGCCACTCTATCACAAGGATGATGTCATCAGTGATGTCATTTGAGATGTCATCAGTGATGTCATGAGTGATGTCAGTGACCATGTCATGAGTGATGTAATATGTGACGTCATCAGTAGTGCATTGCGGGCGCGCGAGTTATAGTTAGCTGAACTAACTATAACGGGGGAATTTCAATGGTTTTTTACGAGTGAAATGTCCAGCTAACTATAACATGTGTGAAACCTTTGGTTTTTTCATTGAATATATATATATATATATATATATATATATATATATATATATGTTTATTTGTTATATTTTTATATAATTTTCAAATTATAAAATACATTAAAATTATTAGTTTAATAATTGTGTCATAGTAAATATTTATCTAATGTTAATTATTATATATATATATATATATATATATATTATCTACTGGCAGTCGCCAGTAGATAGTTATAGTTACAACCTAGTTTCCATAGGAAATCTCAAAATTCTATTTTGAATAACTTTGGCGCCGGTTGACGAATCCTCGCGAAATTTTCAAAACTAATGGGGCGCTCCGTTCAGCTCCTACCCTGAAAGTCTCGGGGTGATTCGTCAAGCGGGGGCCGAGAAACAAGGGGGGTCCCAAAACACGTTTTCCCCATGCATTTTTCCATAGGACCTTTAGACACAGCTACAGCCAGAACGGCTGAACAGAATTACTTGAAATTTGGCAAAGAGGTAGTCCTCAGGTCAGGCATGTGCCTTTTGCATATATGGTGTAAATCCGTTCAGTAGTTCCTGAGAAAATCAAAAGTAAAATTATATACATATCTGGGCGGAGCCTAACCACACATCTCATTGTGAGATCTGATTGGCTGTCAGCACTTCATCCAAGAAGTGTTGGCAGCCATCTTGGGATCAATATACATGATAGCACCTCATTAAAAAGCATTGCAGTTAATAGAAGGTTTTAAGACCTTAGTTACATTATAAATCATTTGTTGATGGTACCATACTCATTTTAGGAATTGTAGTATGTTCTAAGGTGATTTTACCATTTGAAAAAGCCTTCTGCTGGGATATCATGAATCATGTTTGAGAGAAAACTATTTTCACATGCTTTTCCCACAGAGGTTTGGAAGGTGATCTATAAGCTAAACTGAGAGCATATTTTCTGTTAATTCACATTATCTTTCTCAGTCATGTGAGAATGAAGTCTGACATTCTCAGTAAAACATGTACATCCAACAAGGGCAGAGACTGTCAGTTGATTCCTTTGTGTTCTACTGCAGCTTCCCAGAGTGTTCCAAAGAACAACTAGAGCGCTAACAGTCTTACTTATGACAAAGGTATGGCACACCTGAAGCCATCTTGATTGGAATAAAGTGGTAACATTTAAAACATTTAATTTAAAAAGGAACAAAATGAGAGGGTTCATTTTGCCATAGAATGTATGATTAGTGCTGCAGAAAGAAAAATTAGGGCACATTTTGAGTGACTTCTTAAATCCTCTTCTATTTCATTACAAAATTCTGACATGCAGACTGAAACATGCACTTTCAATACCAGCAGCAGACTTCCCTGGTGAGCAGTAGCTTTACTACAGTGATCTAATAAGCAACTAGAGTGCTAACATTCTGAATTTATGGCAAATGTGTGACACATCTGAATGCCTTCTTCATTGAATCAAAGTAAAAAACTGACAGTATGCCTACTGAGGAGACTGCAGTAAATGAGGAAATTAGGAAACTTCATAACAAGTCTCCAAAGATGGCCACCAGAAACAAAAGAGCCCAAATGTAGCACAAATATCACCGAGATGTAGCCCAAGTATAGCCCAATGACAGAAATCCCAGAGTGTTTTAAAGAACAACTAGAGCGCTAACAGTCTTACTTATGACAAAAGTATGGCACACCTGCAGCCATCTTGATTGGAATAAAGTGGTAACATTTAAAACATTTAATTTGCAAAGGAACAAAATGAGGGGGTTCATTTTGCCATAGAAATTATGACTAGTGCTGCAGAAAGAAAACTTAGGGCACATTTTGACTTCTCAAATCCTCTTCTATTTCATTAAAAAGTTCTGACATGCAGACTGAAACATGCACTTTGAATACCAGCAGCAGATTTCCCTGGTGAGCAGTAGCTTTACTACAGTGATCTAATGAGGAACTAGAGTGCTACCATTCAGAATTTATGGCAAATGTGTCACATCTGAATGCCTTCTTGATGGAACCAAAGTAAACAAGCATTGAAAATGCAATAGGTCTCGCCCTCGTTTAAGTTAAAGCAACTCTGTTTGTAATTAGGTGGCTTTTTAGCTTTGCTTTTATTAGTGTTTTTCAAAATTTCATGTAAATAAGATGCATATCTGTATATGTATGCATGCATTTATATTTGTATTTATATAGATATGCAGATTATATATATGTTTATATATGTATGTATATACATATATATACACATACATATATATAAATGCATATATGTGCATATGTGTGCGTGTAGAGAGAGGTAGAGAGAGGTAGAGAGGTAGAGATGTAGAGGTAGAGACGTAGAGGTAGAGAGGTAGAGGTAGAGAGGTAGAGGTAGAGAGGTAGAGGTAGAGAGGTAGAGGTAGAGAGGTAGAGAGTAGTAGAGAGAGAGGTAGAGAAAGGTAGAGAGGTAGAGAGTAGAGGATGAGTAATAGAGAGTAGAGAGTAGAGAGAGAGTAGTAGAGAGAGTAGCAGAGAGTGAGTAGGAGAGAGTAGTAGAGAGTGAGTAGTAGAGAGTAGTAGCGAGTGAGAAGTAGAGAGTAGTAGAGAGTAGTAGAGAGAGTAGCAGAGAGTGAGTAGGAGAGAGTAGTAGTGAGTACTAGAGAGTGAGTAGTAGAGAGTAGTAGCGAGTGAGAAGTAGAGAGTAGTAGAGAGTAGTAGAGAGTGAGTAGTAGAGGGAGTAGTAGAGAGTAGTAGAGAGTGACTAGTAGAGGGAGTAGTAGAGAGTGAGTATTAGAGAGTGAGTAGTAGAGAGTAGTAGAGAGTGAGTAGTGGAGACTGAGTAGCAGAGAGAGAGTAGTAGAGAATGAGTAGTAGAGAATGAGTAGTAGAGTGAGTAGTAGAGAGTAGTAGAGAGTGAGTAGTAGAGAGTAGTAGAGAGTGAGTAGTAGAGAGTGAGTAGTAGAGAGCGAGTAGTAGAGAGAGAGTAGTAGAGAGAGTGAGTAGTAGAGAGTAGTACAGAGTGAGTAGTAGAGAGTGATTAGTAGAGAGTAGTGGAGAAGTAGAGAGTGAGTAGTAGAGAGTAGTAGAGAGTGAGTAGTAGAGTGAGTAGTAGGGAGTAGTAGAGAGTGAGTAGTAGAGTGAGTAGTAGAGTGAGTAGTAGAGTGAGTAGTAGAGAGCAAGTAGTAGAGAGTGTGTAGTAGAGAGAGAGTAGTAGAGAGTAGTAGAGGGTGAGTAGTAGAGAGTGAGTATTAGAGAGAGTAGTAGAGAGTAGTAGAGTAGTAGAGAGTGAGTAGTAGAGAGTGAGAAGTAGAGAGTGAGTAGTAGAGAGTAGTAGAAAGTGAGTAGCAGAGAGAGTAGTAGAGAGTAGTAGAGAGTAGTAGAGTGAGTAGTAGAGAGTGAGTATTAGAGAGAGAGAGAGTAGTAGAGAGTGAGTGGTAGAGAGTAGTAGAGGGTGAGTAGTAGAGAGTGAGTAGTAGAGAGAGTAGTAGAGAGTAGTAGAGTAGTAGAGAGTGAGTAGTAGAGAGTGAGTAGTAGTGAGTAGTAGAAAGTGAGTAGCAGAGAGAGTAGTAGAGAGTAGTAGAGAGTAGTAGAGTGAGTAGTAGAGAGTGAGTAGTAGAGAGAGAGTAGTAGTAGAGAGTGAGTGGTAGGGAGTAGTAGAGTGAGTAGTAGAGTGAGAAGTAGAGTGAGTAGTAGAGAGTGAGTAGTAGAGAGTGAGTAGTAGAGAGAGTAGTAGATAGGGAGTAGTAGAGAGAGAGAGAGTAGTAGAGAGAGAGTAGTAGAGAGTAGTAGAGAGTGAGTAGTAGAGTAGTAGAGAGTGAGTGGTAGAGAGTAGTAGAGAGTAGTAGAGAGTGAGTAGTAGAGAGTGAGTAGTAGAGAGTAGTAGAGTAGCAGAAAGTAGTAGCGAGTGAGTAGTAGAGAGTGAGTAGTTTAATTTAAAAGGAACACAATGAGGAGGTTCATTTTGCCATAGAAATTATGATTAGTGAGGAAAAAAGAAAAATTAGGGCACATTTTGAGTGACTTATCAAATCCTCTTCTATTTCATGAAAACATTCTGACATGCAGACTGAAACATGCACTTTCAATACCAGCAGCAGACTTCCTTGGTGAGCAGTAACTTTACTACAGTGATCTAATGAGCAACTAGAGTGCTACCATTCAGAATTTATGGAAAATGTGGGACACATCTGAATGCCTTCTTGATGGAATCAAAGTAAACAAGCATTGAAAATGCAATAGGTCTCACCCTCGTTTAAGTTAAAGCAATTCTGTTTGTAATTAGGTGGCTTTTTAGCTTTGCTTGTATTAGAGTTTTTCAAACTTTCATGTACATACCATGCATATGTATGCATATATGTATATGTTTGCATGAATTTATATTTATATAGATATGCAGATTATATTTATATGTTTATATATTCACTGAAAAAACTATAGGTTTCACACACATTATAGTTACGAATTAGCATTTAAAAAACCTTGCAAATTCACTTAAAAAACCATAGGTTTCACACATGTTATAGTTAGCTGGACATTTCACTCGTAAAAAACCAATGAAATGCCCCCGTTATAGTTAGTGCAGGCAACTATAAATCACGCGACCGCAATCCTCTGCTGATGACGTCAGATATTACATCACTGTATTTAGACACTTATTTACCCATGTCTTCTTCCATTAATCTTTAGCTATACATATATTACAAATATTTATTTTTCATAAAGACACATATGTCATCAGTGATGTAATATCTGACGTCATCAGCAGAGGATTGCGGTCGCGTGAGTTATAGTTGCCTGCACTAACTATAACGGGGGAATTTCATTGTTTTTTTACGAGTGAAATGTCCAGCTAACTATAACATGTGTGAAACCTATGGTTTTTTAAGTGAATATATATATATATATGTTTTTAAAGTAAGTTTATTTGTTATATTTGTTCAAATGTACATTAAATCTAATTTAGTTTAAAACATTTTTTTATTATTTAAGTTGTTTAATATTTCCTTTTTTTTTTTATATATACAAAAACGATATTTTGTACAACTATATTAATGACATCGATTTTCCCCGGGATATTTTTGTACTTACCATTATAAATATTGGAAGTCGACATTTTTTACATCGATATTTATAACTCAATATTGTGTTATCGGGATATTTTTATTGTATTATGGGGATATGTTAGGTGTCGATATTCTGTCAGTGAACCGCGGTGTCAGAGACCTATGTCAGATGTTTCTGGATCCAGTTTGGTACCTGGGATATTGAAAGGGGGGGAATCTGCAATGTAACACCAGCTAAAAGTTATAATCATCACGAAGCTGTACCCAGAGCCTTGTGACCTTGAGCCTGATTTACGACTGGTTTTTGAGTCGATAACTAGTCGCAAATTGGTTAGTGAGTGCTAAACAGGCAGTCCACGATCAGCAAAGATTCTCTAAATGAGTGTATTCTAAAATGACACACCATACCCAATAAATACGGATTGCTCATTCTTGCTACAGAAATTACTTGGAATGCTAAAAGAGATTTCCAGATAGCGATTCGCTTTTCAATTCTCAAAACATTGGAAATCAGAAAATTCTTTAAAGCACTTCATTTTGGATGCGCAAAATACCATGGATTAGAATAAAGTGGTAATCCGATGCAAAGTGCCAAAGGGGCCCAGAATGCCTTGCGGTCTTCCCCAGTCGCTGCACTCCATGCTGCAGTGAGGAGGAGGGGATACTGGGGGCTCGACGGAGGGGGAGGCGGGAGGGATATTCAGGTGGGGGGGGGGGGGGGGGGCTTTGGTGAAACTGAGGTTGTGTGTGCAAGGTACAGGTTTGCCAAAGAGGTTATTTTTAGTTTGATTAATGACTTGAGCCCTGTATTCTAAGTGCACCACCCAGTGCAGTGTAGCAATAGCTGCACATAGTCAGGTGTTGTGTAGTTTACATCTGCTAACTTCTGGTAGCTACCAACGCTCTGGGGGAGTACTGGTGGGATTTCTAAGTTTATGTAGTGTTTTCTGCAATTTTCGAGAGGCAAGGCTGTCTAAAATGAATATCCGCACTTCTTTCCCTAGCCCCGCCCCCCGGCAGAGTTAGAAAGGCCTCACATTCAGTTCCATGCGGTAGCACATTCTCCTCAAGTCGTGGTTGTGCAGACGGTACTCATATTTTGATTTGACCCCCCTCCCCCAGGACAGAGTGTGTGTATCATAACCTTAGAAGGCAACATTCATTAAACATACAAGTAGTATGTAATGCAAACAGGCTGATTACAGACCTGTTGACAATTGCCCAGGGAGCATACATGACTATTATATATTTGTACATTGTGGACTGTATGAGGCGTTCTCCAGAGACAGCTTGCTAGTAGGTAATTTTGAATAACATGACTACCTAATTGTACACATTTGTGACATTAGAGCTCAGTTGTGTTCCTTTTTGAGAGGGAGTGCACACTCCTTAAGGCTTTGGATTGTAACTCCACGTTTACACCCTGGAGCCCCTTGACATAATGCTGCCCACAGACAAGCAAGGAGCATTGTAGAAAGGACCCTTGTCTTACTTAACAGTAGATTCCGATGTCTGCGTAAACGTGGTGATGCCCTGGAGTATGAGCCACCAGCCTGCTGTGAGAATATTGCCACGTCGGCAATGCTACACTACTTAGCTGTGCGCAGGTGTGTACCCAAACTCCAGAAGTGGGAGCTCTGACGTGTACTGGGAGGTCGCTCCATGTTTTAGGAGCGATGTAAGAGAAGGCTCGACTTCCGGTTCTGCTTCTGTGAATGCATGAGGCGTGTGCTAGTGAGAGTCCAGCTGAGCGGAGGTGTCTCGATGGTTGATGGCGGTGTCTACGATGGTGCAGGTAGGCTGGGCACGTGTCATGGAGTGCTTCGTATGTGCGAGTGAGTAGCATTGACTGTGCGTGTTTGTGTATCAGGAGCCAGTGGGGCGCCCTCAGGCGTGGGGTGATGCGAGTCCTGCGTGGGAGGTTGAGGTCTGGCTGCTGCATTTGGCATGATGTCTAGTCTTTCTGTGAGATGTTTGGTGGTTCCTGCATAGATAGAGTTCCCATAGTCCAGTCTGCTGGTGATGCAGGCTTGGGGGATGGTCTTTCTGGTGTTGTCAAGTCGTCACATGTAGATCTTTCTCAGCATCCTATGGCCGATATGAAGCCGTCCTTGTCTAGGACTTTCTGGCTCTTTCTCCCCCTGCTTTCGAGTTGCTTGCAGGGCTGCTTGGTCACCCCGAGTTCTTCCATGTGCCAACTAGCTTGAATTTGTGTTCTTGATGTTCGGCTTTGTCGGTCACTCTGGCATGGGGTACCTCACCCTCTCTCCTGACTCTTACGCTGCATGAGGGGCCGGGGCTCATCTTTACACCTGGCCTGAGTCACTGCTTCAGTTAGTAAAATCCCACATGCTAACTTCATGGACAGAGCATCTATATGATCCAGAACATGTAATGTGATTGATGGTGTGCTGATTTATAAAACTTTGACACAGCGCAACGTAGCAAGGCAACTTGCCGTGCTGTGCCATGTCAGATGGAGAGGGCAGGAACGCGCCATAGCTACCAAGACATGGCTCAGTCATGACCTCTCCTTGTGCTGGCGCACTCATTGCAAGAATGTCTAGAAGCACAAAGCACCAACTGTGGTTATCTTGTTGCGCCAGAAGGGATAAAGTCACAAGTTCAGGGCGGTCCATCGCGGCCGGATACAGGGACCAAGTCAGTCTTGCAAAACAAAGCACTCAGTGCAAAGTCTGGGCACTGCGGGCAGGATTGTTTTTGTGCATGAAGCGGAAATCGATCATATATCTGGCCCTTGGTGTGCTGTGTGGGCTCGGCCTGCGATGCTCTCCCCTGTGTACCATCCTGACAGGGGCCCTGCCGGCTGCCTGGACTATAGAACATAATTGTCTCCACTCACAGGTGCATGAGCACTGCCCTCTTTGTAGCACAGATTGTCTCCATATTGTAGGAAATTGGGTTACTGGGTGATGGGGATGAAACCCCACTCAAGCAGCAACCATAATCTCTGTCAGGGTGAAACTCAAGCAAAGCCCAAATGAACCTGTGCTCATCCCTCTGGAAGCTTCACAAAGAGCAGTCAGGCTTAAGTTAGAGTCAATGTGCAAAGTATTTATGCAGCATTTCACAGGGTAATAAAGTGAAAACACAGCACAAGGAGAATCCCACACCAATTTAGAATATTAGAGCAAATTGCAATACATTTTTTGACACCAAAACAACAAAAATCTAATTATAAGAACCAGAATTATGCTGTTTTAAAGGTTTTGTCAAAATCAAGTGTCAAAAAGCGCCAACCACGGTTTTCTTGTCGTGGTAGACTGAGTTCATGTCACAAGTTCAGGCTCACTGAAATGGAGCATAGGCTGGATACAGGTGTGAGGTAATTCCGCTGAGAAAGAAACTTGTGGACCTGAGCGTCGAGATGTGAATTCCTCGAGTCGAGATGCGCAGGCCGCCATCAAGGAGCCATCAACCAGGAGCTGCGATGTGAGGTCCGGTGTCGAGATTTGCTACGCAGCAACAGAGCCGATGGGCGTCAATGAGGAGCTGTGATGCAAAGTCCTACTTTGTCAGCGAGGAGGCCGGTGGGAGTTACAGAGACTTGCGCCGGTGTGCATAAGCACAGGGGGCAAGATGCATCGGGTTGAGCCAGTGTCAGTGTCGTGCTGCTTTGAAGAAGCCATCAGTGCTTGCAAGGACTTGCAATGTGATGCGTCGAGGACCAGCTGTGTCGTGCGGAGCTGGAGTGGATGGTGGGCTGCATTGTGCTGCATCTAGATGCATGTAGATGCGTCGATTTCTTATAAGCCTGTTAGGCAGCTCATAGCAGCAAAAGAATCCTGGTGCAGCAACAGCAGGCCTTGGGCAGCAACCCAGTCCTTGGTAAGTGAGCAGGACAGCAGGGTAGAATTCAAACCTGGGCAATCCTTCTTCCTGGTAGAGTACACAGGTTCAGAAGTAATCTGGAGAGTTGGGTATGAGGATCCACTATTTATACCTGGTGCCTACTTTGAAGTTGGAAACATGTCTAGAGCCGTTTCTCTACAGAGGTGTTGGAATTTCCTGCCTTTCTGCCCTAGCCCTAGTATGTCTGGGGGCGCAAAAGACTAGTATGAAACCCTTTGTGAGCATGCTGTGCCAAAGCCTTTGTAATGTGCAAGTGTGGTTGACAATTTCTCCCCCTCATCCTGACAGAGATGGTCCATCCTGACAACACCCAAAGACCAACACAGAGAACAACTGCCAGCAACAACTAATCATGTGAGCCAGGACACAGGATGCAGGCACAAATGGTTAGAACAAGAAAATTCCAACTTTCTAAAAGTTCAAAAGAAACAATTAATGGACGGAATGCTGAACAATGCAAACATTCACACAAGGTCACAAGGATCTGGGTTAAATCCATCATTCTTTTGCTCACCACACCACCCTAGTTTGGACCCAGCCATATGCTAATCAGTCTTGACCCTGTTCCTTGTGGGAACAGTCCAGCCTGAACAGCCAAGCCAGGTTCTCCCTAGACCGGAAACATGCATCCTGGGACTGGTTTCAGGGCATCACCCTTCATCAGCCAGGCTAGCTTGAATCCAGTGGTGTAGTGAGCACGGGACGCACGTCTGGGCATACCCTTCCCACTTAGGGCGACATATGCAAAACAAACAGTTGATGGGCAGAACGCTTGACAATGCAAACATTCACCCCGTCACAAGGATCTGAGTTAAATCCATCATTCTTTTGCTCACCACTCCACACCAGTTTGGACCCAGCCATATGCAAATCAGTCTTGACCCTGTTCCTTGTGGGAACAGTCCAGCCCGAATTGCCAAGCCAGGTCCTCCATGGACCGGAAACAAGCATCCTGGGACTGGTTTCAGGGCTTCACCCTTCATCGGCCAGGATAGCTTGAATCTAGTGGTGTAGTGAGTACAGGACCCACGTCTGGGCATACCCTTACCACTTAGGGCGACATATGCAAAAGAAACAATTGATGGATGAAATGCTGGACAATGTAAACATTCACCCCCGGTCACAAGTATCTGGGTTAAATCCATCATTCTTTTGCTCACCACGCCACCCCAGTTTGGACCCAGCCATATGCAAATCAGTCTTGACCCTGTTCCTTGTGGGAACAGTCCAGCCCAAACTGCCAAGCCAGGTCCTCCCCGGACCGGAAAAAAGCACCCTGGGACCGGTTTCAGGGCATCATCCTTGATCAGCCAGTCTAGCTTGAATCCAGTGGTGTAATGAGCACGGGACCCACGTCTGGGCATACCCTTGCCACTTAGGGCGACATATGCAAAATAAACACTTTTCGCCCTAAGTGGGACGGATATAACCAGATATGGGTCGCTTGCTCACTGTGTCCCTGGATTCAAGCTACCCTGGTTGATCAAGGGTGACATACCCTAAAACCAGTCCCAGGATGCTTGTTTCCGGTCTAGGGAGGACCTGGCTTGACAGTTCGGTCTGGACTGTTCCCATGAGTCATAGGGTCAAGACCGATTTGCATATGGCTGGGGTGGAGTAGTGGGCAAAAGAATAATGGATTTAACCCAGATCTCTTGACTGACGGAGAATGTTTGAATCATTCAGCATTCCGTCCATCATTTGTTGCAGTTACACTTTTCGCCCTAAGTGGGATGGGTATGCCCAGATGTGAGTACCTTGCTCACTGTGCCACTGGATTCAAGCTAGCCTGGCTGATGAAGGTTGACATACCCTGAAACCGGTCCCAGGATGCTTATTTACGGTCCAGGGAGGACCTGGCTTGGCAGTTAGTTCTCGACAGTTCCCATAAGGAACAGGGTCAAGACTGATTTGCATATGGCTGGGTCTAAACCAGGGTGGCGTAGTGGGCAAAAGAACAATGGATTTAACCCAGATCTCTTGACTGGGGGATAATTTTTTAATCATTCAGCATTCCGTTCATAATTTGTAGCAGTTACAATTTTCGCCCTAAGTGGGACGGGTAAGCCCAGACATGGGTCCCTTGCTCACTGTGCCACTGGATTCAAGCTAGCCTGGCTGATGAAGGTTGACATACCCTGAAACCGATCCCAGGATGCTTGTTTCTGGTCCAGGGAGGACCTGGCCTGGCGGTACAGTCTGGACTCTTGCCATGAGGCACAGTGTCAAGACTGATTTGCGTATGGCTGGGTCCAAACTGGGGTGGTGTAGTGGGCAAAAGAACAATGGATTTAACCCAGATCTCTTGACTGGGGGAGAATGTTTGAATCATTCAGCAGACCGTCCATCATTTTTTTGCAGCTACAACATTCTAAAAGTGAGATTTTCAGAAATGTGACTTAAGATCCACCCCTCCCGTGTCCAACTTCTGTGACACGAACTGCTCTAGGCATAAACTGCTAGTGTAGAGAACTGGTTTAAGGATGTGCTGATTTGGTTAAACTTTCCAAGATCTCTCTAGAAATGACACAGTGAACACCTCCCTTCTCCAAGAAGGCAGAGGAAATCTTTCTTTCATTAGAAACAATTTGTCCACTCACCAGTACTGGGACTGCCAAATGCTTCAGATCTTTTACTCTTTTTACATGAAAAATGGTGTGCAGTTCAAACACACAATGACAAGAAAAGCCCATTTCCTATCACGATCTGCCCTGGGGCCGCTTCATCCTTGGATAAAATATCAGCAAACAATTGACCTGAATCTACCTCTCTCTGTGACTCAGCATCACACTCTGAATGTGTTCTTGCTTCCGCCAAAACATAACCTTTGCTGTCTACCTCACATATCTCAGTTTCAGGGCTCTCTGTATCGAATGTTGAGTCATCATTTCCTATTTCAGAAAAAGATTCACTTTATGATTGTCATGTTTCCACGGCCTACCTCATTGAACCCCCTTAGGAGTTGGAGGAAAAATGGTCCCTTGGTACATCAATATGTTGATGGGCTTGAAAACTGGGGGAGTGACTTAGCCTTCCAGTCATCTGCGGTCAATAAGTTGAGTCCTACTGAATTGGGGCACTGTGCCACCTGCCATTTAGTGTGGTTAGTATAAAGCACCACGTGAAAGCTTCCTAGATAGATGTTTTTCTACACTGAAATATGCTTCTTGTCAGGTGTCCTGAAATAAAATGCTCTGTGGTAATGTACTAAGAGGTATTTTTACTAAATCTGCTGCCTTGTTCCCACTACCAGTGGCTTTTTGTGTCTGTCCCCTCTGAGTCCCTTGTGTCCACCCTGCTAGATGTGGCTGTGCTGTGAGCGGAGTCCGAAGGCACAGGCAGTCTGAGGAAAACAGGGATGCTCCAATGTCAACACCTACTATGAGGTACTAGTATAGGACATTAATGGCTTTCAAGTGTTATTACTCACCTTAGCTTGTCTCTGTCTCGTTTTAGGACTTGTGTACAGAGGGATGATTAAAGCCATTGAGTAGCCTTGGCTTGCCCCAAGCCCTCCTTCCATTGCCCGCAAATGTTGCTGCCCTTTGTCTTTTGTCAGCCAAGTGCCCACTTAACCGAGTGCCCATCCAAAGCCATGTGCTTTATTTAAAAGTGTCCAGATCATCTTTAACTTCACTGCCTAAATGTTGCCCATGACAATAAGTTCTTGTTTTTCTGTGATTGTTCTTGGTCTCTGTGTTGGGGTCATATAGAGGACTGGTCAAGGGACATCCTGAGGGGCTATATTCCAGACAGTACCCTTTGGTTTGAACCCACAGTATTTAATTGTGCCCAGCACCCAAACTGTCTAGGAACGGCTGAACTACAAAATGGTGTGTTGAAAAGTGGACTGGATAAAACTATGAGACTGTCTTGCTATAAATGGCCTAATGCCATCCCCTATGGCATCTTCAAGACTGATGTCTACCCTTAAAACTAGTCATAGCGCATGGGAGCATCCAAACTAGGAGCCCAAGGCCATTCTTATCACCTCCCAGAGCCTCCTAAACTGTTGGCGGTTTACATGTATTAGCTTCTTAGGGTTTCTAAATGTGGCAAGGTCAACTAAGTAGGTGACCGCCCCCTTTCTCTCAAGGATAGGGTAGGGCCCAGTCCAGTTGTCCTGGAGGGTCCTAGGTGCCACAGGCTCCGGAACCCACACCTTCTGCTCTGGCTAGAACTCGACCATGGCAGCCTCTTGGTCATACTCGAGCTTCTGGATCTCTTGGCTAGCCTCAAGCTTTTAGTTTGTTTCTTTCATGTACTCAGCCATCCTTGAACTAAGGCCAAGAGCATAATCCACAATATCTTGTCTTGGGTCCTAAAGGGGTGTCTCCCATCTTTGCTTTACAATACAGAGGGGTCCTCTTACAGGGTGTCCAAACAAAAGTTCAAAGCGGTGGTAAAGTGCCCAGAGTCTTATAGCCAACAAAAATAGAGTCAGAAAAACAGGATGCAAAAGGAAAAATATTTGGGGATAAACCTGCAAAAAGGGCCAGGTCTAGCATGATTTGTGCCTTGTTTGATACCATAGCCCTTACAGAGGGTCCTACATTGAGCATGGCTCAGTCCCATGTAATGGGTCAGGTCGAGCTCTTGATCCTGGCTACTGGTTTCAGGCATTATTTTTACTAAAGCTGGGACCTTTTTATGAAGTTAAAAAACACATAACTACACACCAAATACTTTGTCCTCGCTAAAGTAGAGACTTTTACATTTCTAATTGGTTAGTTTCAGGAACTTAAGCAAGGCCCTAGCAGTTAATTTTTGAAATTTAGAAAAAGTGCACCAATCAACAAATTTACTAACTGGAGACCATAGCTGGATTTACTCATGTGGTCACTTATTGACAAAATGGTTCCAGTAAATGAAAACTCTTCTATCCCACCTCTGAACCACCAAATGTAGGAAGCTGGCTCTCTGTATAGTGCACTAAGTACACGGTGCAGAGAGTCCAGTGAATCCCCGGATGGTGCACAGAGATAAAAGCAGATAATTAACGCTCTTTCTGTGGTAGTCTGAGTGAGCAGTTAGGCTTATCAGAGGGCAGTGCTAAGCATTTGTATAACTCACAGAGGCAATAAATGAGACACACACTCAAGAATAAATCTGAGACCAATTTATAAACAATATCGATTTTTGTAGAATTTTTAAAACCAAGAACACAGTTCCAAGATAAGTACTTTCGGAGTTACAATTTTTCAAAGTTCGGCAAATATGTCACATTTATGCGCAATTATGCACCATAGGAAGTAATGGGGGGGGGGGGGAGCAGAAAAATGCATATGAAATCAGGCAAAGCATTCATGAAGTTCACCTTCTCGTTTTAGGTCGATTTCGGGACCAGGTCCAAAGTTCCAGCTAGAGAAGTTCAGGAGTTTCTCGGATCGGGCGGGAGCAGAGTGCTGAGGGTCTTGGAAACTGGTGCTTAAAGACGAAGGGGGCCACTTGAAAATGCACTGCACAGGTGGACATACAGGTAAGTCTGGGGGGCTTCTTCGAGGGAGGAGGTTGCAAAGGCCTGGGGACCATGGGAACACAGCTGGTTAGTTGATGCTGGGGCTGGTGGGGCCAGGTGCAGAGCGAACAAGTCAGCCAGGTGTCGTGTGTCTGTAGTCCCTGGTGGTCAGGAGCAGGAAACTGTGAGAAAGTGGCTCTGTATATACTGTTCCATAATAGGTACAGGGTGTACAGAGTCCACAGTCCCCAAGGGTTTGGCAGAGGCTAAAGTTAGATATAACCTTACTCTCTAAAGTGGTTGCGTGGTCGAGCAGTAAGGCAACATCAGAGGACAGTGTAAAGCATTTGTTGTACACACTCAGTCAGCAAATGATATCACACACTCAATAACTGAGCTCTAGGCCAATGGTTGATATATAAAAAATATATGCTTGTTTTATTTTAGAACTAACAATAGGTATTAAAATATACTTTCTCAGAATGAGATGCTTTGTATAAATACTTTTGCAATATGTAATTGACTTTTGTAAACAGTTACAAGTGGTTGCAATAGGCAACACTATTTTAAACACAATAATGCATTGAGTCTCGTAGGGGAGAACACGGACTACCGTCACGTCACAGATACGTGCACAGTGCCCTTATCACGGTGGTACTGGATGACTGAACAGGATTGTTTACTCAACATAAATTACAACGGTTTCGTAACCTATCGAGAGACGACTTCTGGTCTACATGAACCCTGGTTTTATTGGATTGCACTCGCATTGCCGCTTATGCCCTGACGAAGTTCATTCTGAACGAAACGCGTTGGCTGAGGCTTTGTTTCAACAACTGAATTAAAATAAAGACTTTTTTGTATACCAACTACTGACCACTTGGTGTAATATACTGACAAACTTTCTTGGTGGTGCACCACCCCAAACCCCTTTCGAATAACAGCCGGGGTGTATCTCTTGCTCAAAGGGATCTGCTGAGCTAGGGCTCTTCCTGCAGGATCATCCGGTGCAGGCAATAACAGAAGGGGTGTATCTCTTTCTCCAAGGGGTCTGCTCAGCTAGGGCTCTTCCTGCGGGATCATCCGGTGCAGGCAATAACAGAAGGGGTGTATCCCTTGCTCCAAGGGGTCTGCTCTGCTAGGGCTCTTCCTGCGGGATCATCCGGGCAGGCAATAACATCAGAGGTGTATCTCTTGCTCCAAGGAGTCTGCTCAGCTAGTGCTCTTCCTGCTGGATCATCCGGCGCAGGCAATAACAGCAGGGGTGTATCTCTTGCTCCAAGGGGTCTTCTCAGCTAGGGCTCTTCCTGCAGGATCATCCGGTGCAGGCAATAACAGCCGGGGTGTATCTCTTGCACCAAGGGGTCTGCTCAGCTAGGGCTCTTCCTGCAGGAACCTCCGGTGCAGGCAATAACAGCAGGGGTGCATCTCTTGCTCCAAGGGGTCTGCGGGGCTAGGGCTCTTCCTGCAGGATCATCTGGTGTAGGCAATAACAGCCGGGGTGTATCTCTTACTCAAAGGGATCTGCTCAGCTAGGGCTCTTCCTGCTGGATCATCCGGTGCAGGCAATAACAGCAGGGGTGTATCTCTTGCTCCACGGGGTCTGCTCAGCTAGGGCTCTTCCTGCAGGATCATCCGGTGCAGGCAATAACAGCAGGGGTGTATCTCTTGCTCCCAGGGGTCTGCGGTGCTAGGGCTCTTCCTGCAAGATCATCTGGTGCAGGCAATAACAGCCGGGGTGTATCTCTTGCACCAAGGGGTCTGCTCAGCTAGGGCTCTTCCTGCAGGATCATTCGGTGCAGGCAATAACAGCAGGGGTGCATCTCTTGCTCAAACGGATCTGCTCAGCTAGGGCTCTTCCTGCAGGATCATCCGGTGCACGCAATAACAGCCAGGGTGTATCTCTTGCACCAAGGGGTCTGTGGGGCTAGGGCTCTTCCTGCAGGATCATCCGGTGCAGGCAATAACAGCAGGGGTGCATCTCTTGCTCAAAGGGATCTGCTCAGCTAGGGCTCTTCCTGCTGGATCATCCGGTGCAGGCAATAACAGCAGGGGTGTATCTCTTGCTCCACGGGGTCTGCTCAGCTAGGGCTCCTCCTGCAGGATCATCCGGTGCAGGCAATACAGAAGGGGTGTATCTCTTACTCCAAGGGGTCTGCGGTGCTAGGGCTCTTCCTGCAGGATCATCCAGTGCAGGCAATAACAGCAGGGTGTATCTCTCGGCCCACGGGTCTGCGGTGCTAGGGCTATTCCTGATGGATCATCCGGTGCAGGCAATAACAGCCGGGGTGTATCTCTTGCTCTACGGGCTCTGCTCAGCTAGGACTCTTCCTGATGGATCATCCGGTGCAATCAATAACAGCAGGGGTGTTTCTCTTGCACCAAGTGGTCTGCCGTGCTAGGGCTCTTCCTGCAGGATCATCCGGTGCAGGCAATAACAGAAGGGGTGTATCTCTTGCTCCAAGGGGTCTGCGGTGCTAGGGCTCTTCCTGCAGGATCATCCGGGGCAGGCAATAACAGCCGGGGTGTATCTCTTGCTCCAAGGGGTCTGCGGTGCTAGGGCTCTTCCTGCAGGATCATTCGGTGCAGGCAATAACAGCCGGGGTGTATCTCTTGGCGCATGGTGTCTGCGGTGCTAGGGTTCTTCCTGCAGGATCATCCGGTGCAGGCAATAACAGCAGGGGTGTATCTCTTGCTCCACGGGGTCTGCTCAGCTAGGGCTCTTCCTGCAGGATCATCCGGTGCAGGCAATAACAGCCGGGGTGTATCTCTTGCTCCAAGGGGTCTGCGGAGCTAGGGCTGTTCCTGCAGGATCATCCGGTGCAGGCAATAACAGCCGGGGTTTATTTCTTACTCAAAGGGATCTGCTCAGCTAGGGCTCTTCCTGCTGGATCATCCGGTGCAGGCAATAACAGCAGGGGTGTATCTCTTGCTCCACGGGGTCTGCTCAGCTAGGGAACTTCCTGCAGGATCATCCGGTGCAGGCAATAACAGCAGGGGTACATCTCTTCCTCCAAGGGGTCTGCAGTGCTAGGGCTCTTCCTGCAGAATCCTCTGGTGCAGGCAATAACAGAAGGGGTGTATCTCTTACTCCAAGGGGTCTGCGGTGCTAGGGCTCTTCCTGCAGGATCATCCGGTGCAGGCAATAACAGAAGGGGTGTATCTCTTACTCCAAGGGGTCTGCGGTGCTAGGGCTCTTCCTGCGGGATCCTCCGGGGCAGGCAATAACAGAATGGGTGTATCTCTTACTCCAAGGGGTCTGTGGTGCTAGGGCTCTTCCTGCTGAATCATCCGGGGCAGGCAATAACAGAAGGGGTGTATCTCTTCCTCCAAGGGGTCTGCAGTGCTAGGGCTCTTCCTGCAGAATCCTCTGGTGCAGGCAGTTATATCAGAGGTGTATCTCTTGCCCCAAGTGGTCTGCTCAGTTAGGGGTCTTCCTGTAGGATCCTCTGGTGCAGGCAATAACAGCCGGGGTGTATCTCTTGCTCCAAGGGGTCTGCGGTGCTAGGGCTCTTCCTGCGGGATCATCCGGGGCAGGCAATAACAGAAGGGGTGTATCTCTTGCTCCAAGGGGTCTGCGGTGCTAGGGCTCTTCCTGTAGGATCCTCTGGTGCAGGCAATAACAGCAGGGTGTATCTCTTACTCCAAGGGGTCTACAGTGCTAGGGCTCTTCCTGCAGGATCATCCGGTGCAGGCAATAACAGAAGGGGTGTATCTCTTACTCCAAGGGGTCTGCGGTGCTAGGGCTCTTCCTGCGGGATCATCCGGGGCAGGCAATAACAGAAGGGCTGTATCTCTTACTCCAAGGGGTCTGCGGTGCTAGGGCTCTTCCTGCGGGATCATCCGGGGCAGGCAATAACAGAAGGGGTGTATCTCTTACTCCAAGGGGTCTGCGGTGCTAGGGCTCTTCCTGCGGGTTCATCCGGGGCAGGCAATAACAGAAGGGGTGTATCTCTTACTCCAAGGGGTCTGCGGTGCTAGGGCTCTTCCTGCGGGATCATCCGGGGCAGGCAATAACAGCAGGTGTAAAGAATTGGGGCTTCTTTTCATCTGTTATAGATAGTATTGTAGAGTCTCTTTGAGAGTAGGGGTCCCATTAGTAAGTCCTAAACAGTATAGAATTGGATTTCCATAAACAAAGATTAAGCCAATTCTGTAAATTCATAAATTACAACTATTTATATTCAATTGACATATGCTCCTCGGCAGACAGAGGCGTGCAAAGTGGCACTGTTTGGAACTCAGTGAAACGGGGTGACATTTTGGCAAAATGACACATTACATGTAATTAGGCAAAATGCAAATACATCATTTAGCACTATATTTTAGTGTGAAATTCGTACTTGTATACATTTTTTAGCAAAATATTAGTGCAGAAAATCAAAAGTACGAATGACAGCCGCTTGTGTTCTGTAGTTCCTGTATATTTGAGGTACATTTGTACTTGGAATGGCGCACAGGTACACAACGTGGCATTATGGCATCATTTTTGGAATTTCACATAACAAGAATAACACAAAACTACACTAATTATGCAAGCACAATTTAAATTTCATTCATGCCTAGAGTACAGTGAAAAACTGATAATGCAGAAAAATGAGTGTGGAGTAACTGCAGTCCCAGCTAAATATGTTACAGATCTTAAAAGGATGGTCTGAGTTGGAGAAAGTAGTCAATGTTTCAACCCTAATGGAACAATCCACAGACCTCATCAGGACAAAAACTGTCTGCCTGTAGCCTATATAAAAACACACAACAAAGAGGGACATCAGAGCCTTTGCCTGGTGATGTTTACAGTGACTGATCAAAGGGAGAGGTAACACTCACAGAAACAAGGTGCAGTGAACTCCTTGCAAGTCAAGAGCCATCAACCCCACTCAGAGCAACATCGGGGCAGGAGGGTGTTGCTAGGCCCCAGCCATGGTGGTTGGGGGTTATTTGCCACTGGTGTCCTCAGGTCCGTCCTACTCTGGCTCTGCAAACTTCACCAAGTACAATCTTTACCATACTTGACTCTCGGGGCAGTGAGAACGGGTAGCAACAGGATTCTCAAGGAGCCCCTGTGGTGGAGCTGAAGCTCAGGACTCCACAGTCTGACAACACTCACATTACTCTGATGTCTAGGCCAGTGCTTGGTGCAAATAGGGCAGACCTCTTGTCGTGACAGGGGGTGAATTTTTAGACCCAGTTTGGGTCGTTCTCTTTCAAGTTTCCTTCTCA
Organism: Triturus cristatus; assembly: GCF_964204655.1. NCBI lineage: Eukaryota > Metazoa > Chordata > Amphibia > Caudata > Salamandridae > Triturus > Triturus cristatus. The sequence goes on from NC_140590.1 coordinate 1,862,992,324, forward strand.
GGCTGCTCTCCAGACAGAGCCTTTGTGTAAAGTGATCCTTGTCACGTGCATGTGTGGATCTCCTTCCAGCAGCACCAGGAATGCAATCGACACGTTTCTACTGTCTGGGGAGTCTGCTCTCAACTTCCATCCTGTACCAAACCCAGAACATCCAAATTGTATTTCACTGCTTTCAGTACACAAACTCATACACAGAGTCCTACCGCCACAATTGTGGTACACACATACTGCATACACACATGCACTTGCAAACCACATAGGATGTTGGATCCACAGGCCGCAATCTCACTGGCGCTGACAAAAAGGTCTGCTCAAGTACATCAGATCACAAACACTTTGTGGTGCATCTACCCCTTTATGTAATAAATCCAGGACTGGGACAGTGGTTCTGTGTGCACTATGAGGGCATGCGTGGTGCCGCTAACCCTTCATGTAATAAATCCAGGACAGGGACAGGGGTTCTGTGTGCACTATGAGGGCACGTGTGGTGCCGCTACCCCTTCATGTAATAAATCCAGGACTGGGACAGTGGTTCTGTGTGCACTATGAGGGCATGCGTGGTGCCGCTAACCCTTCATGTAATAAATCCAGGACAGGGACAGTGGTTCTGTGTCCACTATGAGGGCACGCGTGGTGTGCTCGTCCAGGTCAAATAACAGGTCCTGAAACTCACTTTATCATGGATAGTCCTAGGCCTCTGCAGACATGCATGACACAGGGCTAAAACGTAAGTCAGACTACAAGATACACATGGGGTGGGCACTGAGGGCATGGGTATTCACCTGTACACCAACAGAGGGCATTCCCGCCCCATGAGCATAAAGTTCTCTGATCTAATGGCAAGTTGACCTGTCCTGAAACATTAGTGATAAACAGCCTTAAATGTCAGTGTGGTGGTCAGTATAAAGGGTGGAGGAAGCATTTATTCCCAAGAGCAATCATTCATGAACTCCTCAAGTCTAACAATCGCAAGCTAATGCAGCAGCTTTGTAGCTCATAAAATAAGGACTGAGGGGCTGCAAGATCTTTCTTTTAATCAGAAGAGGAGACAGAACCTCTTCCTGACCTCCTGTCAGCCAAGGAGCAAGATGGGTCAGTGGATGGTGTCATCCTCTCTTCCACCCTGACCCCTGAGCAACAGAATGATTGTCGCCAGTTACTGGGACAATTTTCGGATCTGTTTTCCCTGGTCCCTGGTGTCACTGATTGGTGCGTCCATGACGTGGACACTGGGGATAGTACGCCTGTGCGGCACAAGGCCTACAGGGTGACTGACAGGGTGAGGACATGCATCAAGGAGGAGGTCTCCAAGATGTTTGCACTCGGGGTAATTGAGTCCTCTAGCAGTCCTTGGGCCAGCCCCGTGGTCTTGGTCCCAAAGGCTGCAGCGCCGGGAGCCACACCCGAACTCCGGTTCTGTGTGGACTACAGAGGACTCAATTCAGTCACTAGGACTGACGCCCACCCCATCCCCAGAGCTGATGAGCTCATCGATCGGCTAGGGGCTGCCAACTACCTCAGCACGTTTGATTTAACGTCTGGGTATTGGCAGATCGCCTTGACCGAGGGGGCCAAAGAGAGGTCAGCATTTTCCACCCCAGATGGGCACTACCAGTTCCGGGTTATGCCCTTTGGGATGAAGAATGCCCCTGCCACCTTCCAGAGATTGGCCAACCAGGTGTTGGCTGGGCTGGATTCGTTCAGTGCAGCCTACCTGGATGACATCGCAGTGTTCAGCTCCACTTGGGAGGAACACCTGCGTCACCTCTGGGAAGTGTTGATGGCGCTGCGCAAGGCAGGCCTCACGATCAAGGCAAGTAAGTGCCAGATCGGGCAGGGTTCCGTGGTGTACTTGGGGCACCAAGTTGGGAGTGGCCAGGTGGCACCCCTTCAGCCCAAGATAGAAACCATCCTGAACTGGGAGGCGCCCAAAACCCAGACAGAGGTGAGAGCCTTCCTAGGTCTCACCAGGTACTACAGGAGGTTTGTCAAGGGGTATGGCAACCTGGTTGCCCCCTTGACAGCACTGACGTCGAAGAAGCAGCCCAGGAAAGTGATTTGGACTGACACCTGTCAGAAAGCTTTTGAGGCCTTGAAAACTGCTATGTGCACGGCGCCCGTGCTCTTGGCTCCCAACTTCTCCAAAGAGTTTATCGTTCAGACAGACGCTTCAGAGCATGGTGTGGGGGCTGTTCTTTCACAGATTAATGAGGAGGGCCTAGATCAACCCATAGCCTTTCTTAGCAGGAGGTTACTTCCACGGGAACAGAGGTGGAGTGCTATTGAGCGTGAGGCATTTGCTGTGGTCTGGGCGCTGAAGAAGCTAAGACCCTACCTGTTTGGGTCTCACTTCCGGGTTCAGACGGACCACAGGCCCCTCAGATGGTTGATGCATATGAGGGGTGAGAATCCAAAGCTGTTGAGGTGGTCCATTTCCCTACAGGGTATGGATTTCACGGTGGAACATCGCCCTGGTACAGATCACGCCAATGCTGACGGTCTGTCCAGATTTTTCCGCCTTAGTGATGAGGAACTCCCTGGGGTAGGGTAGTTCTCCCCACTTTTCAGCTGGAGGGGACACGTGTTAGACATGGCACCTTGGCGTGAGTCTCCCTTCCTCTTTTTGTCGCTGTGCCTCATGTGTTTTTATGGTGTTGGCCGCTCAGCGCGCTGTGCCACTGCCAACCAGTGTCGCGGTGCGAGTGCTCCCTATGTAAATTGTATATGTTGGTTGGATTCCATGATTGGATTGTTTGATTTACTGTCAGACCCCAGTAAAGTGCGCCAGGAGCGCCAGGGCATGTAAAGGCAAACACCGCTGGTGGGCTTGCAGCACTAATTGTGCCACCCACAGAAGCGGCCGGTAAAAGATGTCTAAGGTCTGCCATCGCAGAACCTGCGTGCAGTCTGGTACTGACATGCTGACTGGCAAGTGCCCACACTTGCCGGTCCCTAAAGCCTTCCCTTAGCTGCATGTTAGTCACCCCTCTGGTAGGCCCACGGGCAGGGTGCGTTGTGAGCCTAAGGTAGGACAAGCCTAGATGCGTGGCATGTCCTGGTAGTGAATTACCGCCATCTTGTTGTTCACTACTGCAAGGCTACCCTGTTCTCATAGGCCAGTATGGGCGGCCTGGATTGTTACACCCTATGATCCTAACCGACCCAGGGAACATGGTAGGAGATCGAGTTTAGTATGCCTGAACTCGGAATAATAAGGTACATCTTTTCGCAAGGTTTATTTTAATATTCCGGGTTTGCAAATGCCGCTTTTAGAAAGCTGGCCTTTGCTTGCCTGAACATTTCAGCCCGCCTCTGCGTGATGTGTATCTGATGTCTGGCTGGTGTGAGTGACAGGGCTGGGGGAACCCAGATGGGCAGGGCTAGGTAGCCTGGGGGTGAATAGGACGATCGACAGGTAGATGGGTGGGAGGAGTGCTCCTAGGCTCTGAATAGGACAGTGCTCTGCCACCTCAATGCCGGCTCCGCCCCCCGTGGAGCGTCTGAGGACTCTGCCCTGCACTCTGAAAGAAGAAGCCTACATCGCGTAAACAAAGTGCTCAGAAACTGGACTGGACTAGGCAAAGGACCCCCTGGCCTGGGAGAACAAAAGATTTGCTGTATAAATGGAGGAGCCCTGCTCCTAAGAAACTAGATCCGCTTTTGACCAAGAAGAATCTCTGCCTGAGGAGGAGGCACCGGGAAAGCTGTAGGATGAAGACTGTCCCTATCCTGGGGGATTGGCCTGCAGTGGTGACCTTGCTGCCAAAGGGGAGAAGAGAAACTGTTGCTGAAGACTTTGCTTTATTTTTACTTTCAAGACTTGTGCTTTTCCAAAACGATCTCCAAGGGCTTGGAACTGAGCTTGTCCCCTGAACTGAGCCCCAGGACCATTGGGCTCTACCTGATCTTCACTCGCCTGCCGCTGGACTGTGGTGTCCTTTCCCTCGCCGGAGCTGTGACCCTCGTGCCCCAGTCCCTCCCTGAGCCGTGGCCAGGACTGCTTAGCCGCCCCCGCCTTGGGAAGAGCCTCGCTCGATCGGAGCCGCTCCCCCTACGCTGTGCTGGGCTACCCCTGTCACCTCGCTCGCTGGAGGCTCGCTGTGCACCTTCACCCTCCCGCCGGAATCGGCGTTGTGAGCATCTCCAAGCCTCGGGCGGCCCGGACGTAACCTGCGTGCCCGGCTGCCCCGCTTTGTTCACCCGCCACCTGCAACACCCCGCTCTTGTCGTGAGCCTGAAGATCAGACCCCCATCGTGAAGTGTGGGAGCCCCGGACGCCGCCTCGCCCTTCTGTCGAAGAGCCGCTGAAATCCCGCACCCGCCTTCGCGTCAAGAAACAAGGTACTGTACTTAGAACTCGACCGCGAGCTCGCATCGGATCCAGGGTCCGCATCGTTCTGATTTCCCTGTCATCTGCCGTGTGCTTCCCGGGCGCCGCCTCAGCACGAAGTGCGCTGAGGCCTACAGTTACCTTGTGCCAGCCTAAAGAACTTTCCGTAACAAAGAGACTTTACCGTATTTCCAAGAATTGTGGCCCCATCAGTTCAACGTTACTGGGCCTTGTATTTGAATCTGCTGAATCTACATAAAAGCTTATTTTTATATACTTCCTGATTGGTGTCCGTTTGTGGTGCATGCAAGGGGTTTACTGTATGTGTAATTGCATTTGCTTAACCGTGAACGCCTGAGACTTAGCCTAGACTGCTCGCGCCACGCACCTAGAGGGTGAGCAGGGGTTATTCTGGGGAGTCATCCTTCGCCCTGACAAGAAGTCAAGGGTCCCTGCTTGTTGTGGGTTCACACCTGCGTCAACCAGTGTATGTGTAAATTAACAAAGTAAATCAGATCTAAGCCGACTTGTAAGGGACACTTACCAAATCAATAAATAAATGAAAGGAGGCCTGAAAAAATGCAATGTCCGCTGCAACAAGAATCAAATTACTGTGACCACAGTGAGCAGATGGCTGTATCACTAGTCACACTTAGCACTAGTACAAATATACACGTGAAGCGCCAACACATGGTCACAGGAAAGAGAGACTAAACATCTGCGTTTGTCTCCTACTAGGGGCCATCTTGGGAAGGCAAGAAAGTGCTGAACATCTGTGTCTGTCTCCTACCAGGGGCCATCTTGGGAAGGCAAGAAAGTGCTGAACATCTGTGTCTGTCTCCTACCAGGGGCCATCATGGAAGGACAAAATAGTGCTGAGCATCTGTGTTTGTCTCCTACCAGGGGCCATTTTGGGAAGGCAAGAAAGTGGTGAACATCTGTGTCTGTCTCCTACCAGGGGCCATCATGGAAGGACAAGATAGTGCTGAACATCTGTGTTTGGCTCCTACCAGGGGCCATCTTGGGGAAGCAAGATAGTGCTGAACATCTGTGTCTGTCTCCTACCAGGGGCCATCTTGGGGAGGCAAGATAGTGCTGAACATCTGTGTCTGTCTCCTTCCAGGGGCCATCTTGGGGAGGCAAGATAGTGCTGAACATCTGTGTCCGTCTCCTACCAGGGGCCATCATGGAAGGACAAGATAGTGCTGAACATCTGTGTTTGTCTCCTACCAGGGGCCATCTTGGGAAGGCAATAAAGTGCTGAACATCTGTGTCTGTCTCCTACCAGGGGCCATCATGGAAGGACAAGATAGTGCTTAACATCTGTGTTTGTCTCCTACCAGGGGCCATCTTGGGAAAGCAAGAAAGTGCTGAATATCGGTGTCTGTCTCCTACCAGGTGCCATCATGGAAGGACAAGATAGTGCTAAACATCTGTGTTTGTCTTCTACCAGGTGCTATCTTGGGGAGGCAGGATAGCGATGAACATCTGTGTCTGTATCCTACCAGGGGCCATCTTGGGGAGGCAAGATAGTGCTGAACATCTGTGTTTGTCTCCAACCAGGGGCCATCTTGGGAAGGCAAGATAGTGCTGGACATCTGTGTCTGTCTCCTACCAGGGGCCATCTTGGGAAGGCAGGATAGTGCTGGACATCTGTGTCTGTCTCCTACCAGGGGCCATCTTGGGAAGGCAAGATAGTGCTGAACATCTGTGTCTGTCTCCTACCAGGGGCCATCTTGGGAAGGCAGGATAGTGCTGGACATCTGTGTCTGTCTCCTACCAGGGGCCATCTTGGGAAGGCAAGATAGTGCTGAACACCTGTGTCTGTCTCCTACCAGGGGCCATCTTGGGAAGGCAAGACAGTGCTGAACACCTGTTCAGATAAAGGTAAAGAACGGCCCAAAGTCCAAGGCAAAGCCTGAGAGTATGGGATGTATCCATCATAAATAGTCAGATAAAAGCTGAAAGTGAAAAGAGAGATCATTAAAGCAGCGTCTCCATGTTGTAGATGCGCTCATACTGATGGGGGGGAGGGGGGAGTGATACTACTATGGAGCTGGACAATCAGCGTCATCAGCATACAAGAGTTAAAGGCTTATCTGGGCCTTCTAAGAACAAAGGGCCCGGCATAGATTTTGAAAGACAGGGTACTCCATCACAAATGTGACAGAGGTGCATGCACCCCTAGCCCTCGGCCCCCCACCCTGTAAATAAATGGGTGGGTTGTCAGCTTTCCGTCAGCGGTCCACCCGTTGGCTCCATTGTCTAAAAGCTTATGCATCTGCCAAGGACAGGGGAAACCTGCTGGTCACAGACAGGAAAACTAAAATATTGACCTCCCACACCCAAGACCAAAAAACTCCCTGGGTGTGGGGAATTTAGAATTCGTTTTTCATGAACTCTCACTCTCAGAGTTTGTTTTTGAAAAAGAAAGTTTTTCTGGCACCCATGTATCATGTGTCAAACATTTTATACATTCTGAGTGAAGTAATGCCTGCTTTTTTCTGCTTTTGAACCATAATTGCATTTTATAAATCCATATATTCAGATATCTGTGTACACATTTTTTATTTATGAACAAATACATGTTGTATTGATTCCCAATGTAAATCATATAACATTTGCTTTATAAAACTTGCATCAATTATAAATATATTTAGGTTCCTGTGATTTGTAACAGGATAGACTTCAGTGGTGGTGCTGCATATTTAACTTGTTGCTTCCTGCATTCCGTATCATTTTACAAGAGGCCTGACCTCCTGAAAACAAGAAGAAAACTGTATTTATCTTCTTGCTCAGAAAAGCCTTATCTGAGCTCAGAGATGGAAATCAACCTTCTGGAGACAGAACAGCAGAGCTGAGGTCTGACTAATGGGCGTGGGCAGGAGGCCACCTCAATAAACTCAGGCAGTCTTGGTGCTAAGAGAGCTTAGTCAGAGGCCGGAAGGGATGGGGCGGAGAACAGCGACTGATTGAGGCCACCTCAAGAAACTCAGGCCCTCTTGGTGCTAAGAGAGCTTAGTCAGGGGCCGGAAGGGAGGGGGCGGAGAACAGCGACTGATTGAGGCCACCTCAAGAAACTCAGTCACTCTTGGTGCTAAGAGAGCTTAGTCAGGGGCTGGAAGGGATGCGGCGGAGAACAGCGACTGATTGAGGCCACCTCTAGAAACTCAGGCACTCTTGGTGCTAAGAGAGCTTAGTCAGAGGCCGGAAGGGATGGGGCGGAGAACAGCGACTGATTGAGGCCACCTCAAGAAACTCAGGCCCTCTTGGTGCTAAGAGAGCTTAGTCAGGGGCCGGAAGGGAGGGGGCGGAGCGCAGCGACTGATTGAGGCCACCTCAAGAAACTCAGTCACTCTTGGTGCTAAGAGAGCTTAGTCAGGGGCTGGAAGGGATGGGGCGGAGAACAGCGACTGATTGAGGCCACCTCAAGAAACTCAGGCACTCTTGTTGCTAAGAGAACTTAGTCAGGGGCCGGAGGGAGGGGGCGGAGAACAGCGACTGATTGAGGCCACCTCAAGAAACTCAGGCACTCTTGGTGCTAAGAGAGCTTAGTCAGGGGCCGGAGAACAGCGACTGATTGAGGCGACCTCAAGAAACTCCAGCACTCTTGGTGCTAAGAGAGCTTAGTCACTGGCTGGAAGGGATGGGGCGGAGAACAGCGACTGATTGAGGCCACCTCAAGAAACTCAGGCACTCTTGGTGCTAAGAGAGCTTAGTCAGGGGCCGGAAGGGAGGGGGCGGAGAACAGCGACTGATTGAGGCCACCTCAAGAAACTCAGTCACTCTTGGTGCTAAGAGAGCTTAGTCAGGGGCTGGAAGGGATGGGGCGGAGAACAGCGACTGATTGAGGCCACCTCAAGAAACTTAGGCACTCTTGGTGCTAAGAGAACTTAGTCCGGGGCCGGAAGGGAGGGGGCGGAGAACAGCGACTGATTGAGGCCACCTCAAGAAACTCAGGTACTCGTGGTGCTAAGAGAGCTTAGTCAGGGGCCGGAAGGGAGGGGGCGGAGAACAGCGACTGATTTAGGCCACCTCAAGAAACTCCAGCACTCTTGGTGCTAAGAGAGCTTAGTCAGGGGCTGGAAGGGATGGGGCGGAGAACAGCGACTGTTTGAGGCCACCTCAAGAAACTCAGGCACTCTTGGTGCTAAGAGAACTTAGTCAGGGGCGGGAAGGGAGGGGGCAGAGAACAGCGACTGATTGAGGCCACCTCAAGAAACTCAGGCACTCTTGGTGCTAAGAGAACTGAGTCAGAGGCTGGAAGGGAGGGGGCGGAGAACAGCGACTGATTGAAGCCACCTCAAGAAACTCAGGCACTCTTGGTGCTAAGAGAGCGTAGTCAGGGGCCGGAAGGGAGGGGGCGGAGAAGAGCGACTGATTGAGGCGACCTCAAGAAACTCCAGCACTCTTGGTGCTAAGAGAGCTTAGTCAGGGGCTGGAAGGGATGGGGCGGAGAACAGCGACTGATTGAGGCCACCTTAAGAAACTCAGGCACTCTTGGTGCTAAGAGAACTTAGTCAAGGGCGGGAAGGGAGGGGGCAGAGAACAGCGACTGATTGAGGCCACCTCAAGAAACTCAGGCACTCTTGGTGCTAAGAGAACTTAGTCAGAGGCCGGAAGGGAGGGGGCGGAGAACAGCGACTGATTGAAGCCACCTCAAGAAACTCAGGCACTCTTGGTGCTAAGAGAGCTTAGTCAGGGTCTGTAAGGGAGGGGGCGGAGAACAGCGACTGATTGAGGCTACCTCAAGAAACTCAGACACTCTTGGTGCTAAGAGAGCTTAGTCAGGGGCTGTAAGGGATGGGGCAGAGAACAGCGACTGATTGAGGCCACCTCAAGAAACTCAGGCACTCTTGTTGCTAAGAGAGCTTAGTCAGGGGCCGGAAGGGAGGGGGTGGAGAACAGCGACTGATTGAGGCCACCTCGAGAAAATCAGGCACTCTTGGTGCTAAGAGAGCTTAGTCAGGGGCCGGAAGGGAGGGGTGGAGAACAGCGACTGATTGAGGCCACCTCAAGAAACTCAGGCGCTCTTGGTGCTAAGAGAGCTTAGTCAGGGGCTGGAAGGGATGGGGCGGAGAACAGCGAATGATTGAGGCCACCTCAAGAAACTCAGGCACTCTTGGTGCTAAGAGAGCTTAGTCAGGGGCTGGAAGGGATGGGGCGGAGAACAGCGACTGATTGAGGCCACCTCAAGAATCTCAGGCACTCTTGCTGCTAAGAGAACTTAGTCAGGGGCCGGAAGGGAGGGGGCGGAGAACAGCGACTGATTGAGGCCACCTCAAGAAACTCAGGCACTCTTGGTGCTAAGAGAGCTTAGTCAGGGGCCGGAAGGGAGGGGGCGGAGAACAGCGACTGATTGAGGCGACCTCAAGAAACTCCAGCACTCTTGGTGCTAAGAGAGCTTAGTCAGGGGCTGGAAGGGATGGGGCGGAGAACAGCGACTGATTGAGGCCACCTCAAGAAACTCAGGCACTCTTGGTGCTAAGAGAGCTTAGTCAGGGGCCGGAAGGGAGGGGGCAGAGAACAGCGACTGATTGAGGCCACCTCAAGAAACTCAGTCACTCTTGGTGCTAAGAGAGCTTAGTCAGGGGCTGGAAGGGATGGGGCGGAGAACAGCGACTGATTGAGGCCACCTCAAGAAACTCAGGCACTCTTGGTGCTAAGAGAGCTTAGTCAGGGGCCGGAAGGGAGGGTGCGGAGAACAGCGACTGATTGAGGCCACCTCGAGAAACTCAGACACTCTTGGTGCTAAGAGAGTATCTCAGGGGCTGTAAGGGATGGGGCGGAGAACAGAGGCCACCTCAAGAAACTCAGGCACTTTTAGTGCTAAGAGAGTATGTCAGGGGCCGGAAGGGAGGGGGCGGAGAACAGCGACTGATTGAGGCCACCTCAAGAAACTCAGGCACTCTTGGTGCTAAGAGAGCTTAGTCAGGGGCTGTAAGGGATGGGGCAGAGAACAGCGACTGATTGAGGCCACCTCAAGAAACTCAGGCACTCTTGGTGCTAGGAGAGCTTAGTCAGGGGCCGGAAGGGAGGGGGCGGAGAACAGCGACTGATTGAGGCCACCTCAAGAAACTCAGTCACTCTTCGTGCTAAGAGAGCTTAGTCAGGGGCTGGAAGGGATGGGGCGGAGAACAGCGACTGATTGAGGCCACCTCAAGAAACTCAGGCACTCTTGGTGCTAAGAGAACTTAGTCAGGGGCCGGAAGGGAGGGGGCGGAGAACAGCGACTGATTGAGGCCACCTCAAGAAACTCAGGCACTCGTGGTGCTAAGAGAGCTTAGTCAGGGGCCGGAAGGGAGGGGGCGGAGAACAGCAACTGATTGACGCGACCTCAAGAAACTCCAGCACTCTTGGTGCTAAGAGAGCTTAGTCAGGGGCTGGAAGGGATGGGGCGGAGAACAGCGACTGATTGAGGCCACCTCAAGAAACTCAGGCACTCTTGGTGCTAAGAGAACTTAGTCAGGGGCGGGAAGGGAGGGGGCAGAGAACAGCGACTGATTGAGGCCACCTCAAGAAACTCAGGCACTCTTGGTGCTAAGAGAACTGAGTCAGAGGCTGGAAGGGATGGGGCGGAGAACAGCGACTGATTGAAGCCACCTCAAGAAACTCAGGCACTCTTGGTGCTAAGAGAGCTTAGTCAGGGGCCGGAAGGGAGGGGGCGGAGAACAGCGACTGATTGAGGCGACCTCAAGAAACTTCAGCACTCTTGGTGCTAAGAGAGCTTAGTCAGGGGCTGGAAGGGATGGGGCGGAGAACAGCGACTGATGGAGGCCACCTCAAGAAACTCAGGCACTCTTGGTGCTAAGAGAACTTAGTCAAGGGCGGGAAGGGAGGGGGCAGAGAACAGCGACTGATTGAGGCCACCTCAAGAAACTCAGGCACTCTTGGTGCTAAGAGAACTTAGTCAGAGGCCGGAAGGGAGGGGGCGGAGAACAGCGACTGATTGAAGTCACCTCAAGAAACTCAGGCACTCTTGGTGCTAAGAGAGCTTAATCAGGGTCTGTAAGGGAGGGGGCGGAGAACAGCGACTGATTGAGGCTACCTCAAGAAACTCAGACACTCTTGGTGCTAAGAGAGCTTAGTCAGGGGCTGTAAGGGATGGGGCAGAGAACAGCGACTGATTGAGGCCACCTCAAGAAACTCAGGCACTCTTGTTGCTAAGAGAGCTTAGTCAGGGGCCGGAAGGGAGGGGGTGGAGAACAGCGACTGATTGAGGCCACCTCGAGAAACTCAGGCACTCTTGGTGCTAAGAGAGCTTAGTCAGGGGCCGGAAGGGAGGGGTGGAGAACAGCGACTGATTGAGGCCACCTCAAGAAACTCAGGCGCTCTTGGTGCTAAGAGAGCTTAGTCAGGGGCTGGAAGGGATGGGGTGGAGAACAGCGAATGATTGAGGCCACCTCAAGAAACTCAGGCACTCTTGGTGCTAAGAGAGCTTAGTCAGGGGCTGGAAGGGATGGGGCGGAGAACAGCGAATGATTGAGGCCACCTCAAGAAACTCAGGCACTCTTGGTGCTAAGAGAACTTAGTCAGGGGCCGGAAGGGAGATGGCGGAGAACAGTGACTGATTGAGGCCACCTAAAGAAACTCAGGCACTCTTGGTGCTAAGAGAGCTTAGTCAGGGGCCGGAAGGGAGGGGGCGGAGAACAGCGACTGATTGAGGCGACCTCAAGAAACTCCAGCACTTTTGGTGCTAAGAGAGCTTAGTCAGGGGCTGGAAGGGATGGGGCGGAGAACAGCGACTGATTGAGGCCACCTCAAGAAACTCAGGCACTCTTGGTGCTAAGAGAGCTTAGTCAGGGGCCGGAAGGGAGGGGGCGGAGAACAGCGACTGATTGAGGCCACCTCAAGAAACTCAGTCACTCTTGGTGCTAAGAGAGCTTAGTCAGGGGCTGGAAGGGATGGGGCGGAGAACAGCGACTGATTGAGGCCACCTCAAGAAACTCAGGCACTCTTGGTGCTAAGAGAACTTAGTCAGGGGCTGGAAGGGAGGGGGCGGAGAACAGCGACTGATTGAGGCCACCTCAAGAAACTCAGGCACTCGTGGTGCTAAGAGAGCTTAGTCAGGGGCCGGAAGGGAGGGGGCGGAGAACAGCGACTGATTGAGGCGACCTCAAGAAACTCCAGCACTCTTGGTGCTAAGAGAGCTTAGTCAGGGGCTGGAAGGGATGGGGCGGAGAACAGAGACTGATTGAGGCCACCTCAAGAAACTCAGGCACTCTTGGTGCTAAGAGAACTTAGTCAGGGGCGGGAAGGGAGGGGGCAGAGAACAGCGACTGATTGAGGCCACCTCAAGAAACTCAGGCACTCTTGGTGCTAAGAGAACTTAGTCAGAGGCCGGAAGGGAGGGGGCGGAGAACAGCGACTGATTGAAGCCACCTCAAGAAACTCAGGCACTCTTGGTGCTAAGAGAGCTTAGTCAGGGGCCGGAAGGGAGGGGGCGGAGAACAGCGACTGATTGAGGCGACCTCAAGAAACTCCAGCACTCTTGGTGCTAAGAGAGCTTAGTCAGGGGCTGGAAGTGATGGGGCGGAGAACAGCGACTGATTGAGGCCACCTCAAGAAACTCAGGCACTCTTGGTGCTAAGAGAACTTAGTCAAGGGCGGGAATGGAGGGGGCAGAGAACAGCGACTGATTGAGGCCACCTCAAGAAACTCAGGCACTCTTGGTGCTACGAGAACTTAGTCAGAGGCCGGAAGGGAGGGGGCGGAGAACAGCGACTGATTGAAGCCACCTCAAGAAACTCAGGCACTCTTGGTGCTAAGAGAGCTTAGTCAGGGTCTGTAAGGGAGGGGGCGGAGAACAGCGACTGATTGAGGCTACCTCAAGAAACTCAGACACTCCTGGTGCTAAGAGAGCTTAGTCAGGGGCTGTAAGGGATGGGGCAGAGAACAGCGACTGATTGAGGCCACCTCAAGAAACTCAGGCACTCTTGTTGCTAAGAGAGCTTAGTCAGGGGCCGGAAGGGAGGGGTGGAGAACAGCGACTGATTGAGGCCACCTCGAGAAACTCAGGCACTCTTGGTGCTAAGAGAGCTTAGTCAGAGGCCGGAAGGGAGGGGGCGGAGAACAGCGACTGATTGAAGCCACCTCAAGAAACTCAGGCACTCTTGGTGCTAAGAGAGCTTAGTCAGGGGCTGTAAGGGATGGGGCAGAGAACAGCGACTGATTGAGGCCACCTCAAGAAACTCAGGCACTCTTGGTGCTAGGAGAGCTTAGTCAGGGGCCGGAATGGAGGGGGCGGAGAACAGCGACAGATTGAGGCCACCTCAAGAAACTCAGGCACTCTTGGTGTTAAGAGAGCTTAGTCAGGGGCCGGAAGGGAGGGGGCGGAGAACAGCGACTGATTGAGGCTACCTCGAGAAACTCAGACACTCTTGGTGCTAAGAGAGTATGTCAGGGGCTGTAAGGGATGGGGCGGAGAACAGAGGCCACCTCAAGAAACTCAGGCACTTTTAGTGCTAAGAGAGTATGTCAGGGGTCGGAAGGGAGGGGGCGGAGAACAGCGACTGATTGAGGCCACCTCAAGAAACTCAGGCACTCTTGGTGCTAAGAGAGCTTAGTCAGGGGCCGGAAGGGAGGGGGCGGAGAACAGTGACTGATTGAGGCCACCTCAAGAAACTCAGGCGCTCTTGGTGCTAAGAGAGCTTAGTCAGGGGCCGGAAGGGAGGGGGCGGAGAACAGCGACTCATTGAGGCCACCTCAAGAAACTCAGGCACTCTTGGTGCTACGAGAACTTAGTCAGAGGCCGGAAGGGAGGGGGCGGAGAACAGCGACTGATTGAAGCCACCTCAAGAAACTCAGGCACTCTTGGTGCTAAGAGAGCTTAGTCAGGGTCTGTAAGGGAGGGGGCGGAGAACAGCGACTGATTGAGGCTACCTCAAGAAACTCAGACACTCCTGGTGCTAAGAGAGCTTAGTCAGGGGCTGTAAGGGATGGGGCAGAGAACAGCGACTGATTGAGGCCACCTCAAGAAACTCAGGCACTCTTGTTGCTAAGAGAGCTTAGTCAGGGGCCGGAAGGGAGGGGCGGAGAACAGCGACTGATTGAGGCCACCTCAAGAAACTCAGGCACTCTTGGTGCTAAGAGAGCTTAGTCAGGGGCTGTAAGGGATGGGGCAGAGAACAGCGACTGATTGAGGCCACCTCAAGAAACTCAGGCACTCTTGGTGCTAGGAGAGCTTAGTCAGGGGCCGGAATGGAGGGGGCGGAGAACAGCGACAGATTGAGGCCACCTCAAGAAACTCAGGCACTCTTGGTGTTAAGAGAGCTTAGTCAGGGGCCGGAAGGGAGGGGGCGGAGAACAGCGACTGATTGAGGCTACCTCGAGAAACTCAGACACTCTTGGTGCTAAGAGAGTATGTCAGGGGCTGTAAGGGATGGGGCGGAGAACAGAGGCCACCTCAAGAAACTCAGGCACTTTTAGTGCTAAGAGAGTATGTCAGGGGTCGGAAGGGAGGGGGCGGAGAACAGCGACTGATTGAGGCCACCTCAAGAAACTCAGGCACTCTTGGTGCTAAGAGAGCTTAGTCAGGGGCCGGAAGGGAGGGGGCGGAGAACAGTGACTGATTGAGGCCACCTCAAGAAACTCAGGCGCTCTTGGTGCTAAGAGAGCTTAGTCAGGGGCCGGAAGGGAGGGGGCGGAGAACAGCGACTGATTGAGGCCACCTCAAGAAACTCAGGCACTCTTGGTGCTAAGAGAGCTTAG
The DNA here is from genome assembly GCF_964204655.1 of Triturus cristatus. Taxonomy (NCBI): domain Eukaryota; kingdom Metazoa; phylum Chordata; class Amphibia; order Caudata; family Salamandridae; genus Triturus; species Triturus cristatus. The sequence goes on from NC_140590.1 coordinate 1,863,007,364, forward strand.
TCAGGGGCCGGAAGGGAGGGGGCGGAGAACAGCGACTGATTGAGGCCACCTCAAGAAACTCAGGCACTCTTGGTGCTAAGAGAGCTTAGTCAGGGGCCGGAAGGGAGGGGGCAAGGAACAGCGACTGCTTGAGGCCAAACCGGGGCAAGATGGCGGCCGCCACTGTGGCCGGTTAAGCGAGTGCTCTCCGCCTCCACAACTCTACCCGAGTCTCTGATGGCGTTTCTACCCATCTAACTGCCTGGGCCCTGGAACATTGGCATCAGTACTAACCTCAGTGCTTCTGGGGTCTGGACTGTTCCGGATATACCTAGCCGACTTTGGAGGTTCCCGGCACGCCACAGCTATTTATGGTTTGGAGATTTTTTTGTGCCGCTGCAGCTTGGAGAATGTTGCGGAGCACGCAGTATCTTCCACGGTGCTTCCCTGTGTTGGTCGGCGCCGATAGCGGAAACCCGGGAAGAGATATGCCAGGGAAGAATGCACCATCGCGATCCGGCCGCGGCAGAGGGGCCGGGCAATCCGCTGTGACTCCGGCGAGAACACGGCAGATGGCAGCGGGGGAGAAGCCTGCAGAGAAGGTCGCTGATAAGATCAGCAAGTTCAACCGGCAGGAGGAAAATAGCCTACAGCAGGCCCCCCAGCCAGGAATCACAGTTCCGGTGCTGGTGGAGTCAGAAAGGGACGCTTCGGGTGCCGCACATCATATACCAGCGATGTTTAAGGTAAAAGAGAAAACTCGTGGTGAAGTGGCCTCACCCAGCACGCTAAATACGAGTGGGGGGGGGCCACAGCAGAATTTGGGCACTCAGGATGCACAACAAGGGACACAAAAAACTCCGGTAATCCTAATCCCGCCAAGTCCTGGAAAGGGAATTCTGGGAGATGGAGTCCGGGAAGGATTAGAGCAAGTAAATATGGAGACGGAACTGACTGTACAACAGCCGCAGTGGCAGAACATTGAGGGGAGGGTAAATATCACGGACCAGAGCGGGGCTGGCTTCTTAATATCAGAACTTAATGCAAAGTCTGGGAGCGTAGAGCCGCCGAGAGAATTATGTGATTTGCCAGATAAAGTCTCGATTGTGGAGGACTTCTTCTCTCTATCCGATAGGTCTTCGGTAGACAGTGTTGTACAGGATTGGCTGGAAGGGGGCAGTACGGGGGGAGAGGAGGAAAATTTGGAGGGGTCTGTGGATTTATCGGGCCAAGGTGATCAGGTGCCCAGAGGAGGGCCAGGGAGGGGGTCAGCGGCCTCTTCTGCCTGGGATGAACAAAACTCTCCTAACTATGCTGCTTCTGTCATATCGGGTGGAGTCGCCCCTGTTCTACAGGACCAATTAGTGCGAAAAAGCTCAATATCAGCACCAGCACCAGAAGAGATCACATTAGCCACTATTTATGATCTAATTATGACTCACAGAGCAGAGACTCAAGCTGGGTTATTACGCACTCAAAATGCATGCAAACGATTGGGATGGGGTGGAGAACAGCGACAGATTGAGGCCACCTCAAGAAACTCAGTCACTCTTGGTGCTGAAAGAGCTTAGTCAGGGGCTGGAAGGGAGGGGGCGGAGAACAGCGACTGATTGAGACCACCTCAAGAAACTCAGGCACTCCTGGTGGTGAAAGAGCTTAGTCAGGGGCCGGAAGGGAGGGGTGGAGAACAGCGACTGATTGAGGCCACCTCAAGAAACTCAGGCGCTCTTGGTGCTAAGAGAGCTTAGTCAGGGGCTGGAAGGGAGGGGGCAGAGAACAGCGAATGATTGAGGCCACCTCAAGAAACTCAGGCACTCTGGGTGCTAAGAGAGCTTAGTCAGGAGCTGGAAGGGAGGGGGCGGAGAACAGCGACTGATTGAGGCCACCTCAAGAAACTCAGGCACTCATGGTGCTAAGAGAGCTTAGTCAGGGGCCGGAAGGGGGGGGTGGAGAACAGCGACTGATTGAGGCCACCTCAAGAAACTCAGGCACTCTTGGTGGTGAAAGAGCTTAGTCAGGGGCCGAAAGGGATGGGGTGGAGAACAGCGACTGATTGAGGCCACCTCAAGAAACTCAGTCACTTTTGGTGGTGAAAGAGCTTAGTCAGGGGCTGGAAGGGAGGGGGCGGAGAACAGCGACTGATTGAGGCCACCTCAAGAAACTCAGGCACTCTTGGTGGTGAAAAAGCTTAGTCAGGGGCCGGAAGGGAGGGGGTGGAGAACAGCAACTGATTGAGGCCACCTCAAGAAACTCAGGCGCTCTTGGTGGTGAAAGAGCTTAGTCAGGGGCTGGAAGGGAGGGGGCAGAGAACAGCGACTGATTGAGGCCCCCTCCAGAAACTCAGGCACTCTTGGTGGTGAAAAAGCTTAGTCAGGAGCCGGAAGGGAGGGGGTGGAGAACAGCGACTGATTCTATCATTTCCCTTGTATAATGAAATCATCTTATTTAAAACTGTCACAATGATGCAATTTCTTTCTTTCTTGATTTCATTTCTTGGTACCAGATTATTTGTTTTTATAGTTACAACTATAGACATCATATGCACTCGATAAGGACATTGATTTCAGTGACATTTTCAAATACACAATTAGGGTGGATTCTTGAGTGTCATGGTGAAAGGAGATTCAGAGCTCACTAACAACAGTGATCCTGTGAGTCTCACTAACAACAGTGAACCTGTGAGTCTCACTAATTATAGTGAACCTGTGAGTCTCACTAACCACAGTGATCCTGTGAGTCTCACTAACAACAGCAATCCTGTGAATCTCACTAACGACACTGATCCTATGACTGTCACTTAGAGCATTAATCCTGTGAGTCTCATTAACGACAGTGATCCTGTGAGTCTCACTAAGGGCAGTAATACTGTGAGTCTCACTGAGAACAGTAATCATGTGAGTCTCACTAACAGCAGCAATCCTGTGAGGTTAGCTAACAACAGTGATCCTGTGAGTCTCACTAACGACAGTGTTCCTGAGAGTCTCACTAACAATAGTGATCCTGTGAGTCTCACTAACGAGAGTGATCCTGTGAGTCTCACTGATGACAGTAATCCTGTGAGTCTCACTGATGACAGTGATCCTGTGAGTCTCACTGATGACAGTGATCCTGTGAGTCTCACTAACAGTGATCCTGTGAGTCTTGCTGACTGCAGTAATCCTGTGAGTCTCACTAAGAACAGTGATCTTGTGAGTCTCACTAACAACAGTGAACCTGTGAGTCTCACTAACGATAGTGAACCTGTGAGTCTCACTAATGACAATGATCCAGCCAGTCTCGCTAACAACAGTGGTCCTGTGAGTCTCATCAACGACAGGGATCCTGTGATCCTCACTATTGACAGTGATCCTGTGAGTCTCACTAACAACACTGATCCTGTGTGTCTCACTAACGCAGTGATACTGTGAGTCTCTCTAACAACAGTGATCCTGTGAGTCTCACTAACCACAGTGATCCTATCAGTCTCACTAATGGCAGTGATCCTATGAGCCTCACTAACGATAGTGATCCTGAGAGTCTCACTATCAACAGTGATCCTGTGAGTCTCACTAACAACAGTAATCCTGTGAGCCTCACAAACAACATTGATCCTGTGAGTCTCACTAACAGTAATCCTGTAAGTCTCATTAACAACACTGATCCCGTGAGTCTCACTGACAACAGTGATCCTGTGAGTCTCACTAACAACATTGATCCTGTGAGTCTCACTAACAACAGAAGTCCTGTGAGTCTCACAAACAGCAGCGATCCTGTGAGTCTCTCTAACGACAGTGATCCTGTGAGTCTCACTAACCACAGTGATCCTATGAGTTTCACTAACGACAGTGATCCTGAGAGTCTCACTATCGACAGTGATCCTGTGAGTCTCACTTACAGTGATCCTGTGAGTCTCACTAACAACAGTTATCCTGTGAGTCTCACTAACAACAGTGATCCTGTGAGTCTCACTGACAACAATGATCCTGTGAGTCTCACTAACAGCAATCCAGGGAGTCTCACTAACGACAATGATCCTGTGAGGTTCACCAACAACAGTGATCCTGTGAGTCTCACTAACTACAGTAATCCTGTGAGTCTCAATACCGACAGTAATCCTGTGAGTCTCACTAACAACACCGATCCTGTGAGTCTCACTAATGACAGTGATCCTGTTAGTCTTACTGATCCTGTGTCTCACAAAGGACAGTGATCCTGTGAGTCTCACTAATGACAGTCATCCTGCGAGTCTCACTATTGACAGTGATCCTATGAGTCTCACTATTGACAGTGATCCTGTGAGTCTCACTAACAACAGTGATCCTGTGAGTCACACTAATGACAATTATCCAGCCAGTCTCGCTAACGACAGTGATCCTGTGACTCTCACCAACAACAGTGATCCTGTGAGTCTCACTAAGGACAGTGATCCTGGGAGTCTCACTAACACCAGTGATCCTGTGAGTCTAACTAATGGCAGTAATCCTGTGAGTCTCAATAATGAAAGTAATCCTGTGAGTCTCACTAACGATAGTGATCCTGTGATTGTCACCAATGACAGTGGGCCAGTGAGTCTCACTAATGACAGTAATCCTGTGAGTCTCATTAATAACAGTGATCCTGTGAGTCTCACTAAGAACAGCGATCCTGTGAGTATCACTAATAACAGAGATCCTGCGAGTCTCACTAAGGACAGTGATCTTGTGAGTCTCACTAACAACAGTGATCCTCACTAACAACAGTGCTCCTGTGACCCTCTCTAACGACAGTGATCCTGTGAGTCTCACTAACAAAAGTGCTCCTGAGTCTCAGTAATGACAATGAGCCAGCGAGTTTCGCTAATGACAGTGATCCTGGGAGTCTCACTAACGACAGTGCACTTAGCGCGAGAAAGCAAAAGACACACAGATGATGGACGGAATGCAGAACAAATCAAACATTCACCATGCCACGCCAGTTTAGACCTGGCCATATGCAAATCAGTCTTGACCCTGTGCATCATGGGAACAGTCCAGCCCGAACTGCCAAGCCAGGTCCTCCCTGGACTGAAAACAAGCATCCTGGGACCGGTTTCAGGGCATCACCCCTTATCAGACAGGCTAGCTTGAATCCAGTGACACAGTGAGCCCAGGACTCACGCTTGGGCATACCCGGCGCACCTAGGGCGTGAAAGCAAAAGACACAAAGATGATGGACAGAATGCAGAGCAAAACAAACATTCACCCCCAGTAAATAGATCTGGGTTAAAACCATCGTTCTTTTGCTCATCATGCCACCCCTGTTTAGGACCTGGCTTGGCAGTTAGGGGTGGACTGTTCCCATGGGGAACAGGGTCAAGACTGATTTGCATATGGCTGGGTCTGAACTGGAAAGGCATGGGAGCAAAAAAAAGCTAGCTTTAGGCCGAGATCTCTGTACTGGGGTGAATGTATGACATTGTTCTGCATTCTGTCCATCAATTGTTCTTTTGCATTTGTCACCCCGAGTGGGACGGGTATGCCCAGACGTGGGTCCCGTGCTCTCCATGCCACTGGAATCAAGCTATCCTAGCTGAAGAGGAGTGAAACCCCGAAACCGGTCCTAGGATGCTTGTTTCCAATCCAGAGAGGACCTGGCTTGGCCGTTTGGGCTGGACTGTTCCCATGAGGCACAGGGTCAAGATTGATTTGCATATGGCTGGGTCCAACCTGGAATGGCATGGTGAGCAAAAAAACGATAGCTTTAGGCCCAGATCTCTGTACTGGGGTGAATGTATGACATTGTGCAGCATTCTGCCCATCAATTGTTCTTTTTCCTTGAGTTTGACGTCAGGAGCGCAGGCATTGGGGCTGCGGTGTGAAGTGGAGCGGTGTGACATGTGGTGTCCTCAGATCGCGGTGCAGGCAGCTGCTTGATGATGGTCGTCCAGTGGTGTCGGTGGGAACAGGTCTGGGGTGCGAAGCGGGCGGTGCTTGTTGCGGTGCTGACAGGTCACGGTGCAAGAAGCGGCGGCGGCGTTGGTAGAGCCAAGGCTGCGGTGTGAGATGGGGCAGGGCATCGTGTGGAGCACCCAGGCTGCAGTGCAAGACGCAGCGTCGGTTGATGATCTGGAGTTAATGGCGCAAGTGCCCGTGGGCCAATGCTTTGGAGTGGGAAGGGTGGTGCATCACGTAACCTACAAGCGGTTCCCCCAAACCAAGGTGCAAGTAGCAGCGTCAATGTCAGCACTGCTAGCACAGTGGTCTAGGGCTATATTAGTGTCTGTATAAAAGGATCAGCTGCAGGCCTGCCGGGTCTTCGAGTCAGCACAGCAAGCACAGTGGTCTAGGGGTATACTTGTGTCTGTGATAAAAGGATCAGCTGCTGGTCTGCTGGGGCTTCGAGTCAGCGCTGCTAGCACAGTGGTCTAGGGGTATATTAGTGTCTGTATAAAAGGATCAGCTCCTGGCCTGCCAGGGCTTCGAGTCAGCACTGCTAGCACAGGGAGAAGTGTGGCTCAATGATTAGAGCGGCAGACCCTAATGCAGAGGTCTAGCCCGGGACCAGGGTTCAATTCCCCGCCTCGGCGGGTCTTGGGCTCAAAAATTCCACGGACCTGATAATTCTCGCCTCGGTGCCATTCCAATCATGGAGTTCCACTCTGAAACTCTGGGCAATAGCTTGCTTAATCTCCACAACGGCCCCCACAACGCTAAGGATGCCTGGCCTCCACCTTGGAGGTGCCCAGGAGTGGACGCCTCACAGGGAATGCCAGGATGGGTTCCACAGCGGTATTCGTACAAGTGCCTTGAGACCCTTGCGGGTGAATAGTGCGCTATACAAGTATCAATTTACAATTTTTTACAGGGGTCTTGGGGTATATTAGTGTCTGTATAAAAGGATCAGCTCCTGGCCTGCCAGGGCTTCGAGTCAGCATTGCTAGCAGAGTGGTCTAGGGGTATATTAGTGTCTGTTATAAAAGGATCAGCTGCTGGCCTGCCAGGGCTTCGAGTCAGCGCTGCTAGCACAGGGGTCTAGGGGTATATTAGTGTCTGTATAAAAGGATCAGCTGCTGACCTGCCAGGGCTTCGAGTCAGCATTGCTAGCAGAGTGGTCTAGGGGTATATTAGTGTCTGTATAAAAGGATCGGCTGCTGACCTGCCGGGGCTTCGAGTCAGCGCTGCTAGCACAGGGGTCTAGGGGTATATTAGTGTCTGTATAAAAGGATCAGTTGCTGGACTGCAGGGGCTTCGAGTCAGCACTGCTGGCACAGTGGTCTAGGGGTATATTAGTGTCTATTATAAAAGGATCAGCCGCTGGCCTGCGGGGGCTTCGAGTCAGCACTGCTAGCACAGGGGTCTTGGGGTATATTAGTGTCTGTATAAAAGGATCAGCTGCTGGCCTGCGGGGGCTTCGAGTCAGCACTGCTAGCACAGGGGTCTTGGGGTATATTAGTGTCTGTATAAAAGGATCAGCTGCTGGTCTGCCAGGGCTTCGAGTCAGCACTGCTAGCACAGGGGTCGAGGGGTATATTAGTGTCTGTATAAAAGGATCAGCTGCTGGCCTGCGGGGGCTTCGAGTCAGCACTGCTAGCACAGGGGTCTTGGGGTATATTAGTGTCTGTATAAAAGGATCAGCTGCTGGTCTGCCAGGGCTTCGAGTCAGCACTGCTAGCACAGGGGTCGAGGGGTATATTAGTGTCTGTATAAAAGGATCAGCTGCTGGCCTGCCAGGGCTTCGAGTCAGCATTGCCAGCACAGGGGTCTCGGGGTATATTAGTGTCTGTTATAAAAGGATCAGCTGCTGGCCTGCCGGGGCTTCGAGTCAGCACTGCTAGCACAGTGGCCGAGGGGTATATTAGTGTCTGTATAAAAGGATCAGCTCCTGGCCTGCGGGGGCTTCGAGTCAGCACTGCTAGCGCAGGGGTCTAGGGGTATATTAGTGTCTGTGATAACAGGATCAGCTGCTGGTCTGCCGGGGCTTCGAGTCAGCGCTGCTAGCACAGGGGTCTTGGGGTATATTAGTGTCTGTATAAAAGGATCAGCTGCTGGTCTGCCGGGTCTTTGGGTCAGCGCTGCTAGGACTGTGGTCAAGGGGTATATTAGTGTCTGTATAAAAGGATCAGCAGCTCTCCTGCCAGGGCTTCGAGTCAGCACTGCTAGCACAGGGGTCTAGGGGTATATTAGTGTCTGTATAAAAGGATCAGCTGCTGACCTGCCGGGGCTTCGAGTCAGCGCTGCTAGCACAGGGGTCTTGGGGTATATTAGTGTCTGTATAAAAGGATCAGTTGCTGGACTGCAGGGGCTTCGAGTCAGCACTGCTAGCACAGTGGTCTAGGGGTATATTAGTGTCTGTTATAAAAGGATCAGCCTCTGGCCTGCGGGGGCTTCGAGTCAGCACTGCTAACACAGTGGCCGAGGGGTATATTAGTGTCTGTATAAAAGGATCAGCTCCTGGCCTGCCAGGGCTTCGAGTCAGCGCTGCTAGCACAGGGGTCTAGGGGTATATTAGTGTCTGTATAAAAGGATCAGCTGCTGGCCTGCGGGGGCTTCGAGTCAGCACTGCTAGCACAGTGGTCTAGGGGTATATTAGTGTCTCTTATAAAAGGATCAGCCGCTGGCCTGCCGGGGCTTCGAGTCAGCACTGCTAGCACAGTGGTCGAGGGGTATATTAGTGTCTGTATAAAAGGATCAGCCTCTGGCCTGCCGGGGCTTCGAGTCAGCGCTGCTGGCACAGGGGTCTAGGGGTATATTAGTGTCTGTATAAAAGGATCAGTTGCTGGCCTGCCGGGGCGTCGCGTCAGCGCTGCTAGCACAGTGGTCTAGGGGTATATTAGTGTCTGTATAAAAGGATCAGCTGCTGGTCTGCCGGGGCTTTGAGTCAGCACTGCTGGCACAGTGGCCGAGGGGTATATTAGTGTCTGTATAAAAGGATCAGCTGCTGGCCTGCGGGGGCTTCGAGTCAGCACTGCTAGCACAGCGGCCGAGGGGTATATTAGTGTCTGTATAAAAGGATCAGCTCCTGGCCTGCGGGGGCTTCGAGTCAGCGCTGCTAGTACAGGGGTCTAGGGGTATATTAGTGTCTGTATAAAAGGATCAGCTCCTGGCCTGCGGGGGCTTCGAGTCAGCGCTGCCAGCACAGGGGTCTCGGGGTATATTAGTGTCTGTATAAAAGGATCAGTTGCTGGACTGCAGGGGCTTCGAGTCAGCACTGCTAGCGCAGGGGTCGAGGGGTATATTAGTGTCTGTATAAAAGGATCAGCTGCTGGCCTGCCAGGGCTTCGAGTCAGCATTGCTAGCAGAGTGGTCTAGGGGTATATTAGTGTCTGTTATAAAAGGATCAGCTGCTGGCCTGCCGGGGCTTCGAGTCAGCACTGCTAGCACAGTGGCCGAGGGGTATATTAGTGTCTGTATAAAAGGATCAGCTCCTGGCCTGCGGGGGCTTCGAGTCAGCACTGCTAGCGCAGGGGTCTAGGGGTATATTAGTGTCTGTGATAACAGGATCAGCTGCTGGTCTGCCGGGGCTTCGAGTCAGCGCTGCTAGCACAGGGGTCTTGGGGTATATTAGTGTCTGTATAAAAGGATCAGCTGCTGGTCTGCCGGGTCTTTGGGTCAGCGCTGCTAGGACTGTGGTCAAGGGGTATATTAGTGTCTGTATAAAAGGATCAGCAGCTCTCCTGCCAGGGCTTCGAGTCAGCACTGCTAGCACAGGGGTCTAGGGGTATATTAGTGTCTGTATAAAAGGATCAGCTGCTGACCTGCCGGGGCTTCGAGTCAGCGCTGCTAGCACAGGGGTCTTGGGGTATATTAGTGTCTGTATAAAAGGATCAGTTGCTGGACTGCAGGGGCTTCGAGTCAGCACTGCTAGCACAGTGGTCTAGGGGTATATTAGTGTCTGTTATAAAAGGATCAGCCTCTGGCCTGCGGGGGCTTCGAGTCAGCACTGCTAACACAGTGGCCGAGGGGTATATTAGTGTCTGTATAAAAGGATCAGCTCCTGGCCTGCCAGGGCTTCGAGTCAGCGCTGCTAGCACAGGGGTCTAGGGGTATATTAGTGTCTGTATAAAAGGATCAGCTGCTGGCCTGCGGGGGCTTCGAGTCAGCACTGCTAGCACAGTGGTCTAGGGGTATATTAGTGTCTCTTATAAAAGGATCAGCCGCTGGCCTGCCGGGGCTTCGAGTCAGCACTGCTAGCACAGTGGTCGAGGGGTATATTAGTGTCTGTATAAAAGGATCAGCCTCTGGCCTGCCGGGGCTTCGAGTCAGCGCTGCTGGCACAGGGGTCTAGGGGTATATTAGTGTCTGTATAAAAGGATCAGTTGCTGGCCTGCCGGGGCGTCGCGTCAGCGCTGCTAGCACAGTGGTCTAGGGGTATATTAGTGTCTGTATAAAAGGATCAGCTGCTGGTCTGCCGGGGCTTTGAGTCAGCACTGCTGGCACAGTGGCCGAGGGGTATATTAGTGTCTGTATAAAAGGATCAGCTGCTGGCCTGCGGGGGCTTCGAGTCAGCACTGCTAGCCCAGCGGCCGAGGGGTATATTAGTGTCTGTATAAAAGGATCAGCTCCTGGCCTGCGGGGGCTTCGAGTCAGCGCTGCTAGTACAGGGGTCTAGGGGTATATTAGTGTCTGTATAAAAGGATCAGCTCCTGGCCTGCGGGGGCTTCGAGTCAGCGCTGCCAGCACAGGGGTCTCGGGGTATATTAGTGTCTGTATAAAAGGATCAGTTGCTGGACTGCAGGGGCTTCGAGTCAGCACTGCTAGCGCAGGGGTCTAGGGGTATATTAGTGTCAGTGATAACAGGATCAGCTGCTGGCCTGCGGGGGCTTCGAGTCAGCACTGCTAGCACAGGGGTCTAGGGGTATATTAGTGTCTCTTATAAAAGGATCAGCCGCTGGCCTGCCGGGGCTTCGAGTCAGCGCTGCTAGCACAGGGGTCTAGGGGTATATTAGTGTCTGTATAAAAGGATCAGCTCCCGGCCTGCGGGGGCTTCGAGTCAGCGCTGCTAGCACAGTGGTCTAGGGGTATATTATTGTCTGTATAAAAGGATCAGCTGCTGGTCTGCCGGGGCTTCGAGTCAGCGCTGCTAGCACAGGGGTCTTGGGGTATATTAATGTCTGTATAAAAGGATCAGCTGCTGGTCTGCCGGGGCTTTGAGTCAGCGCTGCTAGGACTGTGGTCAAGGGGTATATTAGTGTCTGTATAAAAGGATCAGTTGCTGGACTGCAGGGGCTTCGAGTCAGCACTGCTAGCACAGGGGTCTTGGGGTATAATAGTGTCTGTATAAAAGGATCAGCTCCTGGCCTGCCAGGGCTTCGAGTCAGCACTGCTAGCAGAGTGGTCTAGGGGTATATTAGTGTCTGTATAAAAGGATCAGCTGCTGGTCTGCTGGGGCTTCGAGTCAGCGCTGCTAGCACAGGGGTCTAGGGGTATATTAGTGTCTGTATAAAAGGATCAGCTGCTGGCCTGCGGGGGCTTCGAGTCAGCACTGCTAGCACAGGGGTCTAGGGGTATATTAGTGTCTGTATAAAAGGATCAGCTGCTGGTCTGCTGGGGCTTCGAGTCAGCGCTGCTAGCACAGGGGTCTTGGGGTATATTAGTGTCTGTATAAAAGGATCAGCTCCCGGCCTGCGGGGGCTTCGAGTCAGCGCTGCCAGCACAGGGGTCTAGGGGTATATTAGTGTCTGTATAAAAGGATCAGCTCCTGGCCTGCGGGGGCTTCGAGTCAGCGCTGCCAGCACAGGGGTCTCGGGGTATATTAGTGTCTGTATAAAAGGATCAGTTGCTCATAGGAAACCCCTTGCTGGCAGGTAAAGTCAGGAATCTCTGCCCCCTCCTTTTAAAACTCAGGCCCGGTTACCCCATCCAGTGAATTTGGCACTGGTGACTTCAAACAGCTGGCCTGTCTTTTACTAATGCAATACTCAAAGTGCAGGTGGGACCTTTGAAGTGATTGCCATGAGGCAGGGTGGGACAGAGCGCCTATATTGAATACGCCCCATGTGCTTTCTTTAAAGACACTCTGCTGGAAAGTTGCCACAGGTACGCACTTTATGAATACTTTTTGAACAAACCCCTCCATTACATTCCATCGATTGTCACACTCTTGCCCCACATCAACACTGACATGTTTTTCTTTCTTCAAATTGAGTATGTGAATTTGTGTGATTAGCTTGTGTGAACTGTCTTCAGTTTACACCTTTATTTAGTGAATCAAGCTCTTGGTTTCCCTTGTGTTCGTCCAGACAAATAAGTCATTTGCATTATTGAAATGTAAGCCCCTCTTTTCTGGTGTTACAGCTTCAATCCTGTTTCAATGTATGAACGGCCTGAAGACACCCTCTTGAAAGAAGACTAAATCAGGATGCAGGAAGAGTCCACTCTGCTCTCGGGACGCAGCTTTGCTTCCGATCACTCATTGACTCGATCCTGACCCTGTTCAGAGCTCCGCTGCCTTCTGCTCTCGGGACACAGCTTTGCTTCTTTTTCACTCATTGACTCAATCCTGACCCTGTTCAGAGCTCCGCTCCCTTCCGCTCTCGGGACACAGCTTTGCTTCTGATCACTCATTGACTCGATCCTGACCCTGTTCAGAGCTCCGCTGCCTTCTGCTCTCGGGACGCAGCTTTGCTTCCGATCACTCATTGACTCTATCCTGACCCTGTTCAGAGCTCCGCTGCCTTCTGCTCTCGGGACGCAGCTTTGCTTCTGATCACTCATTGACTCTATCCTGACCCTGTTCAGAGCTCCGCTCCCTTCTGCTCTCGGGACACAGCTTTGCTTCTGATCACTCATTGACTCGATGCTGACCCTGTTCAGAGCTCCGCTGCCTTCTGCTCTCGGGACACAGCTTTGCTTCTGATCACTCATTGACTCTATCCTGACCCTGTTCGGAGCTCCGCTCCCTTCTGCTCTCGGGACACAGCTTTGCTTCTGATCACTCATTGACTCGATCCTGACCCTGTTCCGAGCTCCGCTCCCTTCTGCTCTTGGGACACAGCTTTGCTTCTGATCACTCATTGACTCTATCTTGAACCTGTTCCGAGCTCCGCTCCCTTCTGCTCTCGGGACACAGCTTTGCTTCTGATCACTCATTGACTCGATCCTGACCCTGTTCCGAGCTCCGCTCCCTTCTGCTCTCGGGACGCAGCTTTGCTTCTGATCACTCATTGACTCTATCCTGACCCTGTTCAGAGCTCCGCTCCCTTCTGCTCTCAGGACACAGCTTTGCTTCTTATCACTCATTGACTCGATCCTGACCCTGTTCTGAGCTCCGCTCCCTTCTGCTCTCAGGACGCAGCTTTGGTTCTGATCACTCATTGACTCTATCCTGACCCTGTTCAGAGCTCCGCTGCCTTCTGCTCTCGGGACACAGCTTTGCTTCTGATCACTCATTGACTCGATCCTGACCCTGTTCCGAGCTCCGCTCCCTTCTGCTCTCAGGACACAGCTTTGCTTCTGATCACTCATTGACTCGATCCTGACCCTGTTCAGAGCTCCGCTCCCTTCTGCTCTCAGGACGCAGCTTTGCTTCCGATCACTCATTGACTCGATCCTGACCCTGTTCAGAGCTCCGCTCCCTGCTGCTCTCGGGACACAGCTTTGCTTCTGATCACTCATTGACTCTATCCTGACCCTGTTCAGAGCTCGGCTCCCTTCTGCTCTCAGGACACAGCTTTGCTTCCGATCACTCATTGACTCGATCCTGACCCTGTTCAGAGCTCCGCTCCCTTCTGCTCTCGGGACACAGCTTTGCTTCTGGTCACTCATTGACTCGATCCTGACCCTGTTCAGAGCTCCGCTCCCTTCTGCTCTCGGGACACAGCTTTGCTTCTGATCACTCATTGACTCTATCCTGACCCTGTTCCGAGCTCCGCTCCCTTCTGCTCTCAGGACACAGCTTTGCTTCCGATCACTCATTGACTCTATCCGGACCCTGTTCAGAGCTCCGCTGCCTTCTGCTCTCGGGACACAGCTTTGCTTCTGATCACTCATTGACTCTATCCTGACCCTGTGTGGAGCTCCGCTCCCTTCTGCTCTCGGGACGCAGCTTTGCTTCTGATCACTCATTGACTCTATCCTGACCCTGTTCAGAGCTCCGCTGCCTTCTGCTCTCAGGACGCAGCTTTTGTTCCGATCACTCATTGACTCTATCCTGACCCTGTTCAGAGCTCCGCTCCCTTCTGCTCTCGGGACACAGCTTTGCTTCCGATCACTCATTGACTCGATCCTGACCCTGTTCCGAGCTCCGCTCCCTTCTGCTCTCAGGACGCAGCTTTGGTTCTGATCACTCATTGACTCGATCCTGACCCTGTTCGGAGCTCCGCTCCCTTCCGCTCTCGGGACACAGCTTTGCTTCTGATCACTCATTGACTCTATCCTGACCCTGTTCAGAGCTCCGCTCCCTTCTGCTCTCAGGACACAGCTTTGCTTCCGATCACTGTGAGACCGGCCTCGTGGCGTGGGCCCTCCCAACCAGCAAGCTACCCTGCAACCGCACCGATCCTCGATGTCACAGACTTCCGGCCCCCACGGCCCAACATCCCGAGGGCCAGCCAGATCCCCAACACGCATGCCCGGCCGAGAGAGAGCGAAACCCCCCAAACCAGACCGAGAGGCGCCGACCCTGTCACACCTCTGGTCTCTTCCCCGAGGGAGGTTTCGATCGACCACCAGGCCCCCGGTGAGCGGCCGCCTCGCCTGCTGGGCGTCTGGAGTCCCTCCCGGACCCACCTGAACAGATCAAAGGGCCGAGCGACAGGAAGTCCCGACAAACCGCCCCCAGGCACCAAGACCCCTCTCGGCGAGGACTCCGGACTTCAAAGAGGAGGGGGAGTATAACAAGGGATGCTGAAGGGACGGGAGGCAGAGAAGACCTGGACTGACGAGAGCCTGCTCACCTGGTCGCGGCTCGATCGCTCCCCGAACCGAAGAACTCTGAACCATCTGAGCCCTGCTGACGCTGTCGCGGCTCCCCGAACTCTGAACCATCTGAGCCCTGTTGACGCTGTCGCGGCTCCCCGAACTCTGAACCATCTGAGCCCTGCTGACGCTGTCGCGGCTCCCCGAACTCTGAACCATCTGAGCCCTGCTGACGCTGTCGCGGCTCCCCGAACGCCGAACCATCTGAGCCCTGTTGACGCTGTCGCGGCTCCCCGAACTCTGAACCATCTGAGCCCTGCTGACGCCGTCGCGGCTCCTCGAACTACAAACCTCCGGTGCCTGCTGAGTGACTCGCGGCCCGCTCCTCCAAGAGAATCGGCAGAGATTGCCGAGAGAAGCAACATCCCCTCAGCTCGAGGATTGAGAGCTGTGCGCCGGATACTCCGCAGAGACACTGATTCAAAGACTGTCCCGCTACCCCTTACCCCTCATCACAAGATCGCTGCCGCTTGTGGCACTAATTCTGCTCCTGCCTTCCGGATCATAAAGATCCCTGACAACCAACGATAAAGTCTATTATCTTGCAAAGAATTACTGTGTGGTGTCCCTCTATCTGAAGAGAGTAAGTGCAGCGTGTGCGATCCTAGGTATGAGACCCTTCCAGGAAGGGCCTCCCCGCTCTTGCTCGGCCTAACTCTGGGAAGGTGGGCCTCCGGGTGGTAAGGAACGTATTCCGCAGCCTCCCCGGGGAGGCTGCGCAATCACTCATTGACTCGATCCTGACCCTGTTCAGAGCTCCGCTCCCTTCTGCTCTCGGGACACAGCTTTGCTTCTGATCACTCATTGACTCTATCCTGACCCTGTTCAGAGCTCCGCTCCCTGCTGCTCTCGGGACACAGCTTTGCTTCTGATCACTCATTGACTCTATCCTGACCCTGTTCGGAGCTCCGCTCCCTTCTGCTCTCGGGACGCAGCTTTGCTTCCGATCACTCATTGACTCGATCCTGACCCTGTTCAGAGCTCCGCTGCCTTCTGCTCCCGGGACGCAGCTTTGCTTCCGATCACTCATTGACTCTATCCTGACCCTGTTCAGAGCTCCGCTGCCTTCTGCTCTCGGGACGCAGCTTTGCTTCTGATCACTCATTGACTCTATCCTGACCCTGTTCAGAGCTCCGCTCCCTTCTGCTCTCGGGACACAGCTTTGCTTCTGATCACTCATTGACTCGATGCTGACCCTGTTCAGAGCTCCGCTGCCTTCTGCTCTCGGGACACAGCTTTGCTTCTGATCACTCATTGACTCTATCTTGAACCTGTTCGGAGCTCCGCTCCCTTCTGCTCTCGGGACACAGCTTTGCTTCTGATCACTCATTGACTCGATCCTGACCCTGTTCCGAGCTCCGCTCCCTTCTGCTCTTGGGACACAGCTTTGCTTCTGATCACTCATTGACTCAATCCTGACCCTGTGCAGAGCTCCGCTCCCTTCTGCTCTCGGGACACAGCTTTGCTTCTGATCACTCATTGACTCGATCCTGACCCTGTTCGGAGCTCCGCTCCCTTCTGCTCTCGGGACACAGCTTTGCTTCTGATCACTCATTGACTCTATCCTGACCCTGTTCAGAGCTCCGCTCCCTTCTGCTCTCGGGACACAGCTTTGCTTCTGATCACTCATTGCCTCTATCCTGACCCTGTTCAGAGCTCCGCTCCCTTCGGCTCTCAGGACGCAGCTTTGCTTCTGATCACTCATTGACTCTATCCTGACCCTGTTCTGAGCTCCGCTGCCTTCTGCTCTCGGGACACAGCTTTGCTTCTGATCACTCATTGACTCGATCCTGACCCTGTTCAGAGCTCCGCTCCCTTCTGCTCTCTTGACACAGCTTTGCTTCTGATCACTCATTGACTCGATCCTGACCCTGTTCCGAGCTCCGCTCCCTTCTGCTCTCGGGACACAGCTTTGCTTCCGATCACTCATTGACTCGATCCTGACCCTGTTCAGAGCTCCGCTCCCTTCTGCTCTCGGGACACAGCTTTGCTTCTGATCACTCATTGACTCGATCCTGAGCCTGTTCAGAGCTCCGCTGCCTTCTGCTCTCGGGACACAGCTCTGCTTCTGATCACTCATTGACTCGATCCTGACCCTGTTCAGAGCTCCGCTGCCTTCTGCTCTCGGGACACAGCTTTGCTTCTGATTTCTCATTGACTCTATCCTGACCCTGTTCAGAGCTCCGCTGCCTTCTGCTCTCGGGACACAGCTTTGCTTCTGATCACTCATTGACTCTATCCTGACTCTGTGCGGAGCTCCGCTCCCTTCTGCTCTCGGGACACAGCTTTGCTTCTGATCACTCATTGACTCTATCCTGACCCTGTTCGGAGCTCCGCTCCCTTCTGCTCTCGGGACACAGCTTTGCTTCTGATCACTCATTGACTCGATCCTGACCCTGTTTGGAGCTCCGCTCCCTTCTGCTCTCAGGACACAGCTTTGCTTCCGATCACTCATTGACTCTATCCTGACCCTGTGCGGAGCTCCGCTCCCTTCTGCTCTCGGGACGCAGCTTTGCTTCCGATCACTCATTGACTCTATCCTGACCCTGTTCCGAGCTCCGCTGCCTTCTGCTCTCGGGACACAGCTTTGCTTCTGATCACTCATTGACTCTATCCTGACCCTGTTCCGAGCTCCGCTGCCTTCTGCTTAGATTCACACTAAACACACAAAAGCTGGGAAGGAATGCTTGCAGCCAGTCTAGCCACTGCCATCGCTCAGTTTGGACCCAGACACATGAAGCTCAGTCTTGATCCTACTCCTTATGAGAGAGTCCATCCCGAATTGCTAATCGGGGTCCTCCCTGAACAGTCAGTCGGGAGTATCTTGGTTCCAGTGGCACAGTGAGCACGGGACCCACCTCAGGGCTTACCCAGGCCACTTAGGGCTTTACTTCAAACACACAAAAGGTGACGGGAAGAACGCTTGCAATCAGTCTTACCACTGGCAATCACTCGGGGTAGCATTCCACCCCATCGCTTTCACTAAACACACTTACATATATGAATACATATGTATGCACACACACACACATATATACATACCTAACTGGATTCAAGGTGCTAATTAGATAGGTGGTTTTGTACTTCATGCAAAGAAAAATATGGTTTTCTAAAAAATAAAGAGCCAGGATGTTGTTTCCAAAAATGTGACTGATCAGCAGAAAAGGAATCAACACCACAGATCTCCTTATGATAATCACACTGGAAACATCCAGCAGCTTCAGCACATCTCACCGAGGGGGAGCTCCGACTGTGGCTGTGGCTAAGGCTGGGGCAATAGCTCACAAGAGCACCAGGTCAACAAGAGCTTGAGGCTCCAGGGCGTATGACATGAGGCCAACAAGAGGCTGACATGAGCCTCACACGGGCTCCAGGGCAACTGACATGAGACTAACAAGAGGCTGACATGAGCCTCACACGGGCTCCAGGGTAGCCGACATGAGGCCAACATGAGGTGGACATGAGCCTCACACGAGGCCTCCAGGGTGGCTGACATGAGGCCAACAAGAGGCTGACATGTGCCTCATATGGGCTCCAGGGCAACTGACATGAGACGCCTCATATGGGCTCCAGGGCAACTGACATGAGACTAACAAGACGATGACATGAGCCTCACACGGGCTCCAGGCTGTCTGACATGAGGCCAGCAAGAGGCTGGCATGAGCCACACACAGGCTTCAAATTGACAGATATGAGGCCAACAAGAGGCTGACACGACGTTGACATAAGACTCACATAAGGATTCAGTTAAGTTGACATGAAACTGACATGAGGCTCACACAAGCCTCCAGTGAGGTTGCAATGAGGCGGACACGAGACTCCAGTGCGTCGGGCATGTGACTCACATGAGGCTGACAGGCGGCGTTCATGTACTTTACCAGAGGCACACGTCACCCTCACTTGCTGCTCACTTGAGGCATGCAGAGCTTTTTTCTGCCCCCTGGGACTGTCAGGGTTTTATTATCAGTTTCTGTGGTGAGTCCTCCATTGATAACAGGACTGATTATTCAAGGCTAGATGTAGGAAGCTTTGAAAAAACAAGGAGAGGGGCTCATGAACGTCCAAAGAGACAGAGCACCAGAAACCATATAGTTAAAAAGATTTTTCCCTTTGGACTAGTTAAGTAGATTTAGTATAGATCACCTGCTTGCACCAATCAGTCATTCCCCCACACCAAACTAAAGTATACTACAGATCACTCCAGATGGGATGTGGAAAATTTACCCTAGAAAAAATATTTTCATTTGTTGAAATTCTCACATTGAGTTTATTAACACATTAAAAATCTCATACCGACAATAAGTCATACAAAGAGATATCATAAATAAAATAAAAAATAAAAATGACTTGTCAATGTGCACCAGACAAATACATCTTTGAAACAATAAAACAGAATTCAAAATTTCATACATAAATGACAATGGAACATCATATGGAAGAAAAGATAACAACTGACACACCAAGTGTGTCTTGACAATGTTAATTTGTGGACAATGTGGACAAGAAGAGAACTGGGAGTAATTCACCCTAGTTTCTATGGTTCTTCTCCCAAAACAAAGTAAACCAAATGCTTGTGCGTCGACGTGTTTCGGTGGTATGAATTCATAAACACCACCTTCTTCAGGACTAGCAATGCTTTTCCTCCAAAAATCAAAGTTATTGATCGTTCCTGGCATGAAACATAAAATGAAAATTAAAAACAAAAAAGACACGCACAATACCAATATCATATATGTGCAGTCTATCTTAAAAGGTGGTTAGTCTAAATATCGAGTTTTAAATGTCGACCTACAAGTATATCGAGTTGTTAATATCGTAGGTAAAGAATATCGAAGTCAAGAATATCGATGGACAGAATATCGACCCCAAGGTAAGTATTATCGAAGTTAATAATATCGAAGTCATTAATATAGATGTAAGTAATATCGTAATGAAAAATTTCGATGTCAATAATATCGATAATTTATTAGTGTTATGTATTTTAATATGTATTTTATTTGTATGTTAAAGATTATTGTAATGTATTTTAATACATTTAAAAATAAATGTTTAGAGATTAATAATTATTTAAAATATAATTTAGCGTTTTAGTATCAGAGCGGGTTGTGGGTTTATAGGGGAATAGGGTGGGAAGTAATTTAATTATAATTAATTAATTAGTATGTATTGTTTAATTGGTATTTATGATTAATTAATTGTTAATTAATTACTAATTGTAAATTAAATATATTAATTGATTAATTAATTGTTAATTAATTATTAATAGTAAATTATTTTTTTTAATTGGTTAATTATATAAGTTATAATTAGTTTAATATTAATATTTATTTATTGGTATTGTTAATTAATTAATTGTTAATTAGTAATTAATTGGTGATTTAATTTTATTAAGTGATTAATTGATGATTAAATTAATTATGTGAATTTTTATGTGCAGTGGGTTGTGGGTTTATAGGGGAATAGGGTGGGATGTAATTAAATTCAAATAATTACTCATAATTTTTATTTATTTGTAATTAATAATAATTAATTGTTAATTAATTATTAATTGGTAATTAATTGGTATTAGTACGTTAAATATAAATAATGTATTATTTCATGTTATTTGTTGTTATTGCTAATTAATGTATTGTTAATTAATAATTAATTTGTGAATAATTGTAATTTGGTAGTTAATATGTATAAATTAGTAAATAATAAGTATATGAATTATAAAGAATGTATTATTAATTGTAAATAATAGATAAACTGATATTTAAATGTATTGTGTATTTTGTATGTGTAGTGTGTTGTGTGTTAAAGGGGGAATAGTGTGGGATGTAATTTAAAGTTATTTATATAAATATTTATTTTAAATAATTGGTATTTAAGAATAAATATTTTGTAAATTAATTATTAATATGCTATTTTTTTATAACTAATTATTTAATTGGTTATTATGTTTATAGAATCCCTATGCTATCCAGTGCTTTCCCAACTGTTTTACTATCTGGAGTAGGAATAGTAATTTTTACCTCTACGCTATCCAGCGCTTTTCCTACTGTTGCACTCTCTGGAGTTGGAATAGTAATTTTTACCCCTACGCTATCCAGCGCTTTCCCTACTGTTTCACTTACTGGAGTGGGAATAGTAATTTGTACCCCTACGCTATCCAGCGTTTTCACTACTGTTGCACTCTCTGGAGTGGGAATAGTAATTATTACCTCTACGCTATCCAACGCTTTCCCTACTGTTGGACTCACTGGAGTGGGAATAGTAATTTTTACTCCTACGCTATCCAACGTTTTCCCTACTATTGCACTCTCTGGAGTTGGGATAGTAATTTTTTTCCCTACGCTATCCAACACTTTCCCTACTGTTGCACTCTCTGGAGTGGGAATAGTAATTTTTACCCTTACGCTATCCAACGCTTTCCCTACTATTGCACTCTCGGGAGTTGGAATAGTAATTTTTACCCCTACGCTATCCAACGCTTTCCCTACTGTTGCACTCTTTGGAGTTGGAATAGTAATTTTTACCCCTACGCTATCCAGCGCTTTCCCTACTGTTTCACTTACTGGAGTGGGAATAGTAATTTGTACCCCTACGCTATCCAACGCTTTCCATACTGTTGCACTCTCTGGAGTTGGAATAGTAATTTTTACCCCTACGCTATCCAGCGCTTTTCCTACTGTTACACTCTCTGGAGTTGGAATAGTAATTTTTACCCCTACGCTATCCAGCGCTTTCCCTACTAGTTCACTTACTGGAGTGGGAATAGTAATTTTTACCCCTACGCTATCCAACGCTTTCCCTACTGTTGCACTCTCTGGAGTCGGAATAGTAATTTTTACCCCTACGCTATCCAGCGCTTTTCCTACTGTTGCACTCTCTGGAGTTGGAATAGTAATTTTTACCCCTACGCTATCCAGCGCTTTCCCTACTGTTTCACTTACTGGAGTGGAAATAGTAATTTGTACCCCTACGCTATCCAGCGTTTTCACTGCTGTTGCACTCTCTGGTGTGGGAATAGTAATTTTTACCCCTATGCTATGCAATGTTTTCCCTAATGTTGCACTCATTGGAGTGGGAATAGTAATTTTTACTCCTAAGCTATCCAGCGTTTTCACTACTGTTGCACTCTCTGGAGTGGGAATAGTAATTTTTACCCCTACGCTAGCCAACGCTTTCCCTACTGTTGGACTCACTGGAGTGGGAATAGTAATTTTTACCCCTAGGCTATCCAACGCTTTCCCTACTGTTGCACTCTTTGGAGTTGGAATAGTAATTTTTACCCCTACGCTATCCAACGTTTTCCCTACTGTTGCACTCTCTGGAGTGGGAATAGTAATTTTTACCTTTACGCTATCCAACGCTTTCCCTACTATTGCACTCTCTGGAGTTGGAATAGTAATTTTAGCCCTATGCTATCCAACGCTTTCCCTACTGTTGCACTCTTTGGAGTTGGAATAGTAATTTTTACCCCTACGGTATCCAACATTTTCCTTACTGTTGTTTTTGTTGGAGTTGGACTAGTAGTTTTATTGTGTCTGATATTTAATATGTTTTGTATTATTTTTGCTATTGTAATATATCATTAATAATAAAAATTATTCACATTAAAAATATTGATTATTATTTGCTATATGTAATTATTAAATATTTATTAATGTTATTGTTTTTTGTGTATAGATGTATTGGTAATTTTTAAAAACATTTAATAATTTATACGTTACAGAAATTATTATTAAAATTAATTATTAAGTAAGTATATATATTATATATTATATGTATATGTTTAATTAAAGTTTTATTAAATTATATATATTAATTATACATTTTAAATATTATATATTTAATTATGTTTATTTAATTTCTAAGTATAATTTGGTTTATTTTACATATATTTTTAAAGTAAAAGAAAAACGATATTTTTAATACCGATATTTTTGACATCGATATTTAATTTTCGATATTTTTGTACTTACCATGTTGTAAATAGGATGTCGATATTCTCGACATCGATATTTTTGTTGCGATATATTTGTAGGTCGATTTTCTGTCTGTCGAAATTATGTCATACAACCGCTTTCCGCGACGCCGTTGAAATGGCCACAGTGGGCTGCAATGCTGTACCGTGGCGCCCCTGAAGAGGAGGGAGGGGTTCTGTGGATTGCACCGCGGCCGGCGAAAAGGAAACAGGAAGCACCACGGGTCGCGAGTCGGCCCGCGGCGGAACAGCGGGAGCAACTTACTGGGTGCCTGCAATAGCCGATGACATTTCCCAAGCCGTTTGCGAGTGCCATGAGATTTACTAGATGGCTGCATGGTCTGCGAGAGTTTACAGTCACCAACATGTCATTCGAGCGCACCAATGGACTTCCGGCGGGGGTTTTGTGAAGAACGAGATCCTGCACACGCAAGATCTACAGCAACTGCAATCTGGATAAGGTTCTCTCTCTCCGCGCAGCACCAAATCGTTCTCGAAATGATGATTGGAGTAAAAAAAAACTCATCAAATTGACATTTAGCTATACTTTTTTGTGCGAGGAGTCCTTTTTCTTTTTTTAGTCATTTTCATTTATTTTTTTTCAGAAGGAAGTAAGTGTCCCAGTGCCTCCAACTTCCTGGTCCTGTCCAACATGCTCCTCCCAGTGCTATGTCCATATCCTAGTCACTTTTCATTTGAATTTGGAGCTGGAAGGATCACTCCTTGTGTCTGCTGCATAATATATCATTGGATTTGAGGACTTTGAATTTGAGATTTCACAAGTGAGCTGGAAAACTGGTGTTGTTTGTTTGATTGGGGCTATGCACCTAGATTTATTTGTGCTTTTCATCGATTTGTAAAAATGTATTGTGGTGGGTGGACTGTAGTTTCAGTAGGGGCCTAGTTGTTTCTTTGTAAGTAATTTTTCTTCTTTTATAAAGGAAACATGTTGCGCCCTTCACTACATTTTCTCAATGTTTTGCTTTTGAAATACATTTGCAATATTTATTTAATTCACTATGTAGCCCAGAAGTCTGCCAATAGGCCTTTCTCAGCCATTAGGCCCAGAGCTACTCATGGGTGCATGAAACAATAATTTTGTCTCTGGTGTCTGTTGAATTTAAACATCATTCAGGGCATGGATGGTATTGGATTGAAATACAAAGTGTGTTTGTTGGTGGTATTTCACTTTTTTTCATGAGATGTGTTGTTTAGCAGGCCTCCTTTTTCTGGCCAGTGTGTGAGTGTGTTTGAAATAGTTGGCCCCAACATTTGCCTTGGCTCCCCATGTGGTCAGGGGCCATTTTGTAAAGTCTGTGTTCATAGGCCTGCTTGTGTTCATTGTTTTCCAGGCCTCCTGCTTGTTGTTGTGACCCTGTGGCTGGTGGCCATTTTGTCAAGGCAGTCAGTAGGCTTTTTTTTGCCATTGGCATGATTGTTTTCCCTTTCTTCCTCATGGCTAATTGCTTCTTGTTGTGGTGCCCTGGCCATGTGGCTGGTGGCCATTTTGTGAAGCCAGCCAGAGTGTTTTTACCCTAGGCCTACATTGTCTTCCCTTTGTAGACTTATTATTGCTTCTTGTTGTGGCCTGGCCATGTGGCTGGTGGCCATTTTGTGAAGGCAGCCAGTGTGCTTCTGCCATAGGCCTGTACACCTTCTTTGTGGTGGCTATGTTTTCTTGCTGGTTGTTTTGCATGCAATTTTTTATTCTTTTATTCAGCAAAAATGTAGCACAGTTCAATTAATTTTCTCCACGATTTTAATAAATTTGCAATATTGATTTGAATTGATTCACTATGTAGCCTAGTTTGCCAATGCGTTTTCCAGCCAATAGACAAAAAGCTACTCATGGGTATATGAAACAACTGTTTCTGTGGTGTCTGTTTAATTTAAACATCATTTTGGCCATAGATGACATTGGATTAAAATACAAAATATGTTTTTTGTGGTATTTCACTTTTTTTATGTTTTAAATTAATTAATTGCCTTTGTTGCATGTTTGTGGCTGTCAGTAACTTGCAAAGCTTTTTAGCCCTGTGGATGTTCGTTCTTGGCATTGTTGCATTAAAGATGTGTTGTTTAGCAAGCATGCCTCATTTGCCTGGCCATTGTGTATGTTTGCAAGTAAGCCAGCAATGTAGTTGCCTTGGTTCCCTAGGGTCATGTGGCGCAAGCTATTTGGTAAAGTCTGTGTCCTCCTTAGGCCTGTTTGTGTTCATTGTTTTCCAGTCCTCCTGGTTCTTGTTGTTGTGGCCATTTTATGAAGTCAATCAGTGTGTTTTTGCCATAGGCCTGCATGTCTTCCCTTTGTTCCCCTTGGCTTATTGCTTCTTGTTGTGGCCTGGACATGTGGTTGGCTGCCATTTTGTATGTTCAGCCAGGGTGTCTCTTTTCCTTCCTGAGTGTACAGGACTGTACAGTACACCATGAAAGCCCGTGTTGTAGTCAAAGTCTCACAAATGGTTACACTGTATTGTTAATTTTTTTAATAACTGGAGTAACACTAACAAGTGTGACCACACACTAAATTATATATTATAATATGTGGTTGTACTAGTAATTATTGAACTACAACAATGCCACATTTCACTGATGTTCTTCTTGCTTCTTTGCTTTTATCACCCATTGTACTGCCAGACAGAAGACCTGCGCCCTGCGCACGATGTCACGTAACGTGTGACCACAGACATATCTTCAACTTGTGAATCTAAAACAAATGAGAAGTGAGAAGAAGAAGGCACTGCCAATAACCATCAACAGTATGTCACCCAGGACTTTTTTTGGGAAACCAAAAAGTGCGCCTGCAGCAGTGATGTTTTTGGAGCAAGCTGGGAGCAGCACCTCCGCTTCAGCGGACCCACCCCATCAACCTAGGCCCAAGCCCATGTCTGTCGCAAAGGCAGCCAGTCCAATCATGATGACGCCGATGAGCAGTGACTTTGAAATTGACTTATCGTTATCGCAAAGTAGCACCCAATCAATGCAGAAAACTCAGATAAGTGGGCAACAATAGCCGGAACCACCACCAATATTAGTAGTTCATCCCGAAGTAGGGGCAGTTCAGGAGATCGAGCTTCCTGCTGAGGAAGAACAGCAAGCCACTTTTTCAGAAGATTTATTGTCTTCCAGATCCCCAGCAGGGAAAAGGAGGGTTAGTCCATCAAATTCCTCTCCAAACCCTCCTTCTGATGATCTAGACACCACTTGGATCCCACCTCAGTCTGAGAGCGAGACACGCCACGACCATGAGACAAGGCTAGGGGAAAGGAAGGTGCTAGAAAGCCTTAGAGTTTTGGGGATAGAAGTAGAAGAGGAGGATGATGACAAGCCAGTCATCATGGATGTTAGCTCCACCCCAGTAGAGACCGACATTACCCCATCCCAAATTGCTGTGAGGGATGTGGCATGGATACCACCAACACAGATACCATCAACACCACCTCCAGCTGCCATATTTACAAAGTCCCGGCAGCGACCTACATCCACCACAACCACCTAAGTAGAAGTAGGTACTGCAGAGAGTCAAACGTCATGCCCACCTACCAGTTCAACTGACATTGCAAGTGGCACCAGCAGCGTCAGAAAGTTGACCTTCCTGGTTTGAGACTTCCTTTCGGTTAGCAGGAAGGAGGTGAACAATGCTATATGCTCCATTTGTGGAGTAGGTTTTAGTCAGGGTAAGCTTGGTACAAACTATGGTACTGAAGGCCAAACAACCCATCTGAGATAACACCACTTGATCCAGTGGAAGGCGCACCTTAGCGGCCAAAAAACTGCAAGTGTTGTTGGTGGATGGGATGAAGAATCGATCATGATGGAAGGTCAAAACCCTGTCCCCAACAATGTAGTGGTACCGCCCACATTTTCATCAGCAACATTGCAATGGTACAAGAGTCAGGTCGAGTCACCAAGAGGTCCAAGGAAAGAGAGGACCGCAACAAAACAAAACACATTGAGCCTAACAATATCTGGTCTCAAGTCACCTGAATCAGTGGCACCAGAAAAGAAAAAAATCCAGGCTACCGTTCTCAGCATGTTTAGGCAACCAACCAATGGCACTTTTTACAACGTGAATCTGGCTAAAATGTTAGCGCTAGACCTCCTCCCTTTTTCTTTTGTGGAAGGGGTGGGTTTTCTTGAATTTGTGGCAGCCATCTGCCCGAGATGGGAGGTTCCCAGCCAGTCCTATTTCGCCAGAGTTGCTGTTCCAGCATTACATCATGACATGCTGGAATTGACTGGACAAGCTTTACAGCAGAGTGCTGTTTACACTATCCACCAGATGATAAACATGTGGAATAGTTGCCAGGCTGCACACTGGATCTCTTATGTGGGGGTTACAGAAAAGATATCTGCATTTGTTGACACTGCTGACATTTTTAATGGTGCTCGGAAGCATGCTACAGTAGCCATGTTCGCTATGTAGAAATCCCATACTGCTGCAACCATTTTGGAAGACTTTAACACTAAGGTCTTTGAATGGCTGCGGCCAAGAGGGCTTAACATTGGTTTTGTTGCCATGGACAATGGCAGTAATATAGTTAAGGCCAAGGCCGATGGTGGCTATTTCAGGGTCTTGTGTTTGGCGCACTGCATTAACATCATTGGTCAAGACTTTCTGACAAAAAGAAGGCTGAGTCAGCAACTTGTTGACCACCTGCAGGAAATTCTGCACACATTTCAGCTATTCTTTTAAAGCCCGTACGCAGCTGAGGATCAATCAGCATGATAATAGAATGCCAGTTAAAACACTCATCCAGGAGGTGCCAACACATTGGAACTCAACTTCTTACATGCTTGAACGTTTGTTTCAGCAGTACAGACCAATCAATGAATATGTCATGCAAAGAGGGGATGCAACTGTGAAAGGCATGATCAATGAGATGGAACAATGGGGCCTAGTTAAATGCCGAAAAGTGATGCTGCTTCCTTTCGAGGTCTTAACATGTGAAGTCAGCAAGGAGGACTGTACCATGGGCCAAGCTATCCCATTGTTGCAAATGCTACAGGAACAGCTAAAGGAGATGTCTGCAATGTGCGCAGGTTTGAGGGAAAAAAAGAAGCATATGAGTTGGTGGATAGCTTAATCCCTTGCTTCACTGAAAATACAAGGCTGCAAAGAGGCATTGTGTCATCCAAACATTACATTTGTGCCACAATTCTTGATCCACGGTACAAACCATTACTGGACACTTTCAGACCGGGATGTTGCCAACTACAAAACTTGGATAGCTGTGCAAGCTACTCAGCTATAAAAAGAACTGCTGGAAATTAGAGGCCCGCTCCTTCAGGGCACAACAAGTACTGCAGTGCGGTTGGCTCACAGCAGCCAAAACCACCAACTACAGCAAGAACAACATCAACAACAACAAAAACAGAAGCATCAGCCCCCAAATCAGCAAAGAATGGTTTCTACTGGCAGGGCTTAAGTACTCAGGCAAAGGCAAAAGATGCTGAGCAAAGAGGAACACTCATGGCCATTAAACGGATGGTCCAGGCCTATCTGGATGACCCAACAGAGGTCTACTTTGATCAAAACCTATTGCTGTATTGGTATGGGAAAAGGTGCCAATGGCCAGTGCTCAGCAGTCTGGCGAAAAACTATCTGGCTTGCCCTGTAGCAAGTGTCTCTGCTGAACGTGTTGTCAGTGCTGCTGGTACATTCTGACAGTGAGAAGGACCAGTCTCTCACCCCAAAACGTGGAGAGGTTAACCATGATCAAAATGAATCAGCACTTTATACCACTGGATTACACAATACCTGAAGTACCAAAGCAGGAAGATGATGCAGCGACGCAGGTCATGGAAGTGGTATGTTAGGTGACCTACTTCTGGGCGAATCACCAGAGTTTGAGGAGAAGCTCTTCTTCCCTGACAACTAGGCTTTCAAATTACTTTCTTCCTTTCTTTGACGCCCAACCCCCCACCCAAAAAAAAGATATGGCTAAGGAATATTATTTAATTTATTATTTGTGTGTGTCACTATCTTTTTGGTTCTCAAATCCATCCCCACCACCTAACTCTTTTATTGCTGGATTGGAGTTGCAACTGTGTGCAGTCAGTAAAGAAGTAAGTCAACTTCTGACTCGCCCTAATGCCATTTCCGTCAAGCCAGACATTGGATGGAGAATACAAAAAATGTGTGCCTGCCTCCAATCCTGGGCCCTGACTATCTATCTATCCTCTCCTAGCCTAGCGGGACTGCCCCGGAAGAACAGGTAAATTATGGCGTGCATTGCACGCTGAGTGATTATTGTTTGTTGTGAATGATGTCCACATTTCTACACACAAAAAAGTGACTCACGTCAATCTTTCCCTTCTTCTTGTTCAATAACAAAATTGTACTACTACAGGCCGAGCCATTGCATTTTGAGTCGGGATGAGTCTGGACTCACTTCGGACACTGTTGGTACTGAGTTGGACACCATACTCGCTGTCAGAGTCAGTAGGATCAGAGATGATTGATGGAATAAAGCAGGGCGTGGGCGTGAGCATGACTACTTCAAGAAATGCCACCAGAAGAAGTTTTCAAATTCACTGAAACCATTCGATTTGGATGATGATGACTTTGAAGTGGCCTAAAGGTAAACAAAACAGACCAGACCTACATGTCTGTGTAGTGGTTGTGGCAAGTGTGGTGTGACTGACAGAGGTGCATTGATTTTTTACATCATTTGGAAAATGCTATGTTGCTGTGTGTATACTATGTGTGCTCAGTGCCTACTGGCTCAAATTCGAAGCTAAGTGGAGGTTGGTTGGGGTAACTGTTGTTGGAGGTAACTGCCATAAACAGACATGATTTAGCCATGCTGCCTCTGAAAGTCTTCTTG
Organism: Triturus cristatus; assembly: GCF_964204655.1. Lineage (NCBI taxonomy): Eukaryota > Metazoa > Chordata > Amphibia > Caudata > Salamandridae > Triturus > Triturus cristatus. The sequence goes on from NC_140590.1 coordinate 1,863,036,994, forward strand.
TTGCACTCCTCCTTATGCAGTTTAACTTTACTCCTTGATTTTTCAATATCCTTTTTGTTTTTCCATCTACAGGCACTTTACCCTGAGCCATACTGGAAAACCAACTCACATGTACCTTACTAAACCGCATCCGCCAGGCACTCAAGATTGACGGGCGGACAGTGCAAAAGGAATGCAGAGAAAGAACTCCCAATTTGGCAATACAGTGTCATTATTTTCTCTTCAATCTTTACGACTGTGTGAATTGTTTATGTTTGCTTATTTGACTCCTACAGATATTTTAATTGTATTTGCTATCTTTCAAAGCCCGGTGCAACAGAACATAATGTATGTAACTTGGGTCTCTCTAGGGGCAGACAGACAATTGCATAATTAATATACTGTCCTGTACTAGTCTTGTAACACTCATCATCATGCATGCATTTCCTTTTCCTCCCATGACAGATTTATGATGGTCGGGTGCCAAGATAATTGTGTTGACCATGTGTAGTGTTTATCTTTGTCAAACCTTTACCTCAAATCCCCTTCCCATCCAATCATTGAACCCCTAACCCTCTTCCCCAGGGCTGGGTGATTTATTGAGGTGTGACTAAATTAAATTTACACCATTAATTGATCACACACTTGCTGGGATGGATGTGGTGAAAGCAACACTAACTCAAGGCAGGGCAAGGGTCTTCTTCTGCTCTATGTATATAGCCGACACTTGCAATATATGTATTAGATTGCCCACCCATGCACTGTATTCAATATTCAAATTTTTTCCAGAGGAACACAATCCATCATAATTAATTGCCAGCATCATCATCCTTCCAGCACTAAAGGTTACACTTGTCCACTTCATAGCTCGAGTCAACTTCAGTTTGTAACTTGTACTAGGCTGTCCACCATTCTGTTTTATTTTACTTTAGCATTGCTTGTCATTGTTACTCGTTTGGCAGTCTTCTTCTTGTGTACTGTACTTCTACTAGTCGTTCTCTAGTCTCCCTCAGGTAACTGTCTCATTTTCTTTTTTTGCAACTGCTACTGTCTACTACTGCCACCACCATGGCACCTTGGGAAACCAAACCATCACCATGCAGCCATTGCTTTACCTAATCTTCAATCACAGGTAAGAGAAGAAGTGTGGGGGAGGCAATAATGTATATACTATGGAAATTAATTAATTCACACACCCATACCCCTTCCGAGTCCATAGGGGTTAATATATAGTTGCAGACTGCATAGACTAGGAGGAAAGAGTGGTAGGACAAGTGAGGGTACCGCTTTTATTTATTTGTGTGTTTTATAAAGCGCACAGCTGCCCCAACGGGGCGTCCCGGCGCTAGAAACTCAGGAAACAGAGAGCGAAGGATGTAGAAAGCCAAATTTAAGAAGAGAAGATGTGTGTTTTCAAAGATTTACGGAATGCTGATTCAGTTTGGCAGGTACGTAAGGCAAGCGGAAGCTTGTTCCAGCACTGAGTGGCACAGACCTCATAGGATTTTTCGCCTGCTCGAGCTCGTTTGAATCGTGGGGTGTCCAGAAAGAAGAGGGAATTAGAATGTAATGTCCTGGAGTTGACATACGGTCGCAAGGTGTTTTTCAAATGGGCCGACCCATTGCCTTTAGACGCTCGAAAGGCCAGCGTCATGGCTTTGAAAACACATCTTTTGGCAATGGGTAGCCAATGCAGTTTACGGAGGAGTGGAGACATATGATGTCTAGCGGGGACTTTCTCCACCAGCCGTGCGGCGGCGTTTTGAACCGTCTGAAGTTTATGGCAAAGGCCTGCTGTGATACCAAGATAGAGGGCGTTGGCGTAGTCAAGATGGGATGTTATCAATGCCTGGACCACAGTCTTACGGCAGTCCGCAGGTAAATAATTGATAAGCCGTTTAATAGTCCTGATCTTTGCGAAACAGGAGGCTGCTACTGTTTGTACCTGGGTGTTAAAGCTGAGGTGACTGTCCCAGCGTACTCCTAGGTTTCTGACCGAGTCTTTGGGGATGGGGGCTTGGCTCAGATCGACGGGCCACCATAGGCTGGAATCAAGGGGGGAAGGAGATTTGAAGAACAAAATCTCCGTTTTACCTGCATTGAGTCGGAGGGAGTTGGCATCCATCCAATTGGAAATGTCTCGAAGGCAGGATTTCAGTGGGTCGAAAGCGGAAGCGGAAAGGGTATTGAAAATGAAGAGTAGCTGAATATCATCGGCATAGGAGGTGGATTTAATCCCAGTCTGGGCGATCAGCTTGGCCAAGGGGGTGAAATAAACATTGAAGAGGAGCGGGCTCAGAGAGGAGCCCTGTGGAACTCCCCATTTGAGTGGTCTGGGAGGGGATGTGTAGGGAGGGGTGAAAACCTGCTGTGAGCGGTCCGAAAGGTAGGATGAGAACCATTTCAGCACAGCGCCACCCAAGCCAAGGTCCTCCAGCCTCCCCAGCAGTGTCCTGTGAGAGACGGTGTCAAATGCCCCTGAGAGATCCAGCAGTACTAACACCGCCCTCGACCCCCGGTCAAGCGTCCACCTCACCGAGTCAGCCATTTCAATGAGGGCCGACTCTGTGCTGTGGCCCGACCTGAAGCCGTGCTGGGACTCATGGAGGAACCCATTGGATTCGATGTAGTTTGCCAACTGGGAGTGCACCAGCTTCTCCAGGATCTTAGCTGGGGCAGGCAGAAGAGAGATAGGCCTGTAGTTGCTGGGAAGGTCCGGATCCAAATTAGGCTTTTTAAGGATGGGAATCGGGGAGGCAAGTTTCCATTTAGCAGGAAAGCAGCCTGTTCTGAGGGAATTATTGCAAATAAGATTCAAGTGGGAATTAAGTAGAGGTGCAAGTTTTTTGTATTGCTTGGCTGGCCAAGGGTCATTTGGGGAGCCTGATTTGCATTTAAGTAGTTCAGCGAGGGATTCTGCCTCAGAAACAGCTGCAAATTCGAGGAAGGTAGGCGATGATGGCAAGAGAATTATAGGTTCCTCTTCCCGTCCTTCAGCAGTGAAGGTGGGGAAGGTGGAATAGATGGTCTCGATTTTGTCCTCGAAAAATTGTGAGAGTTTATCGCAAAGCAACTGTGAGGCAGGTTGAGTGCGAATCAACGCGTTAGGGTCTGTAAAAGATCTAACTATATTGAAAATCTCCCTAGCGCCGTTGCTGGCGAGTTTGATTTTGGAGGCCAGATAGTCCCGCTTATGCTCCTCAATCATTCGACGATATTCTTTGAGGGCTGTTTTATAGATGATTTTGCTATCCATGGTGTAGTTCTGTCTCCAGTGGCGTTCAAGAGATTTACACGAGGTCTTTTTCTGTCGGAGCTCGTCGGAGTACCAGGGTGCAGAAGGTACAGCCCTATGAGTTTTAATAGATTTGAGAGGGGCCAGAGCATCTAGGGCCTGACCGATCCACGCATCCAAGTGGTCAATCTGTAGATCGAGGTCAGATGACATGCCTGGTTGGGTGTTTTTTAAGTATTCCAGGAGTGTTGGTATGTTACACTATATCAGCAGATTTCAAAAACTGGCTTCGGTCCTGCTACAAAGGAATCCATGCAAAATAAGATTACCCCCCCCCCCAAAAAAAAGATTTACATCATATTGTAAGACTAAAAATGTATTCCCCTAACACATATAAAACTAGAAATGCCCATAACACCTGACCCACCCCCTCCATAATCCCAACCAATGTCCAAAAAATGTCCAAAATCCAAATGTCCGTAAGTAAAACCCTAATCCAATTTCCGCAACTCCCACATCCCACTCTGTCCCCAACAGGTCCCACTCCCACCCACCAAACAAAAGATTTAAAAAGGGGCAAAAGACTGCGAGGCCTAGTGGTGGGCTAGGAGTTGATTCTTCCTCTCTAGGCTGTCAAAACGCTCCTCCATCCGGCTTTTAAGGCGTGCCATCCTAAGGGGCATGAGGCAGTGAAATGTTCTAACGGTCACCGCCAAGGGGGTAGCAGCAGTAGGTGAAGAGAGGCGGCGGGCGGCTGCCAGACCACGCCACTGTACCACTGGAGGCACTACTGGGGCCTGGCTGGGGCCCAGGGCATTAGAGGCTGCAGCTGCTGCCGCCTCCTCCTCCTCCTCTCCTAGGACCACCAGCCGCCGATATTCATCCCTTATGGCCTCCAGCTTCCTTTGCCGGGTCCTGGCTGCTCTCTCCCGCCTGTCAGTTTGGGGATTGGCAAGAGTAGATATATCAAGAAAGAAAAAACACAAATTGTAACCAGTGTTCTTAGCAAAACAGTAACACATAAAATTATTATATGGTGGCACAGTAGCACTAGCAGTACGCAACATAACATTTGTGGTATCCGCCTCGATTCCCCGGCCCCTAAGATTTGGATGAGATTAGAGTTTCAGGCATTAGGCACGAAAGTATGGAAATGGAGTAGACAAGTATTCTTCTTCTCACTATCTTGTTCAGCTAAATTAATCTTGTAGGCATGCCAGCTCAGCTTACACAAGTTGCGCCCTACACAGTCATACTTGTGTGCGTGTCGCAGACTTCCATTACTTTACTACTGTCTGCAGGTGGGGCAGCTGTACTACACAATTATTTCTATTTCTACTATGGCCACGCTCTGTTATATGGGAAAAGCTCAATTTTACTTTCATCCTGACTAGTCTACAGCAAGGCAGATGAATAGTTACTAATACGAATGTTGATAAATGGCAAGATGTCACGTGAGGTACTACTATAGTCACCATGCAGCCGATTGGCCACCCATGGCTGACACTGTCGACAAATGCCATGGGTAGGGAGTGGGCCTCGGAGGGAGGCAATTAATGATGGGTGGGTAGGGTACATAATATCATGTTGTGCTTGGAAAATACTGTGAGTCAAGGGAGTTATCCTAAATACAACCTCAAACATTTGAATCAAAAACCTTGAGAAAAAAAAACATTCCTTCTTTATTCTTCTTCTCAGGGATTTTTCCACTTATCATTGCATTGTTCTTCTAGCACTATTTTTTCACCCTTGGCTTTGCTACTCAGGCACGGGTTAAGTTTTACATTCTCTTGATTCAGTCTTCACCTATGATTGAATACCATCCTTCCATTCTAAACATGGCTATCATTCTCAACAAACGTTTCACCACATACATTTGTCATTTCATTTCACCACCCCGTGGCATGCATACTTACTCCTTGCTTTAGGTTGACCCATAAAACCCCTTGGAGGATTCCTTTCACCCACACACTTTCACCCACACAGGCAGGCATCCTTTCTTTCAACTTTAACCCAGCCTTTAACCACCCATGCATCCTACCAGCCACCTATATGATTCCCTTCAGCCTTCACCCACACATCCTTCTCTGCCAGTCATATTACATTTTACCCATCCTTCCTCCTTCCATCCTTTTTTGCCTTTTTTGTCAACCCATCAAGGTCTGAGCCTTTTTCATAAAACTTTCTCTGCTGAGTTGAAGATAGAAGAGGCCATTAGTTACTCAACTCCAATATGATAATACTAAGTAAAGGGTGTCTTCAGATGTTCACATTTAGGGCCCGATTTCGATGTCGGAAGGACCTGAGTCCGTCCGACATTGACTTTGTACTGCGACCGGTCCCAACCGAGCAATTAGGATGCGACTGTTCGATCACACGCCTATCCTTTACAATAGGAGTATGCATTCCGACCGGAATGCATGCTCTCATTGTAAAGAGAAGAGGTGCAGTTCATGCCTGCAGTCCGTGGCAGGCACCTCAAGCTGCCTGCCACAGGGTGCAGGGATCCACAGGGGGGCCCCCTCGGCCTCCAACCGGAGGCCATGCACCCATGGGGCCCCTGTTGAGGGCCCCCAAAGTCGACCTCCGACAGCCTTTCAGTGTCTGAAAGGCCAGCACAGAAAGGTTCAGACACAGAAAGGCTGTTGGAATCTGACATTGCAATCCCTCTGGCGGAAAGAGCCACAATTGAGATTACTGGAGGCTTACTGAACGGGTCAGTCAGAAATTAATCTGAACAGCTGATTACGATGCAGTAGGAACGGCTCAGACCGAGGGTCATAGCCGTTTACTACGGCATCTCAATCGGCACCTTAGTCTCACAGTAGAGTGTAGAGTGAACGCCCTTGCAGCGAGTGTATATAAATTCAAATTGTAAATACGCAAGTAATATAACTTAACACCGCCGCCACTGCTGCTGGCTCACCCCTGAAGCAGTGCATCAGCTCCCTGAAAGCTGGCGTCACCGTCCCCGCTGGCCCTGGTAGCCAGTATGCCTAGAAAAAACATTACACATTTTCAAATGGCATGGCATATATACGCCTCCCCCTGTTTATTTCTTTCTGTAGCAAGATTGGAAATACATATCCCACACACAGCACCACAATTCTGGTACAGACTATAGAGTGCAGTATGTCCTATGAAAAATAATACAATCCGGTTGGGCATTTTGTTGGAAGCAATTTTTGAAATGCTTCTCAAGAAGACAACCTGTAAAGGACTGGACTGAGTGGTTAGAGCTATTGGTGAATCTGAGTTTTTGAAAAGCAATAAGAGTGGGCAACTGGGCAGACAATAAGACCTGGGTCTTCTTGGTTGGTAAATGTAATGGTGCCGTCCTCAATCCTCAATACTCCCTTCCGGTCATCGTGCACGGTAATCAGCTCACCATCAACTGCTGCTAATATATATAATACTGGGCCTAGATGAGAAAAATACACAACTATGGGGTATCCAACGTGACCATGGCCACTCTTGTTGGACTCGTTTTACTGCTGGAGCGTGAGAAAGTAAAAGAAAGCCTTCTCATTCTCAACAAAAATGCATAGAATACCTTACTTGAGCATGCAATCTGCACTGCAGAGTTGTTGTACTAGTAATAGTACTAGTAGGAGCAACGGTTTCTCTGAATGTTACAGTACCACCACTAGGCAGTCCACAAAATATATAAGGGGAGATGGAAAGCTGACTAAAAAACAAGAAGACAGCAAGCTGTAGACAGACTAGTACAGACAGAGGTAGTTTGAAGTAAAAATTAAAAATACAGGCACTAGAAATCTAAAATAACTGAGTTAGTAAATAGGATAATGCAGGAGTAACTAGAATTTAGAAACAGTAGATCGATCGAAGAGGTAAAGGTTAGGGAAATATATATATATAATTTTAACAACAGGAAGACTCACTGTGGCCAGCAGAGCCATCAGATGAGGAGCATTCCTGCTGAGCGGCACCTCCAGCTCCCGTTCTCGCGCCTCGTGTGCGTCTCACTCTTGCCCCTGGATGCTGATGATCGTGTAAGACATAATGAAAGAGACAAAAAAATTATTTGTGTTGAATATTAAATCGCCTTTGCAATAACATTGATCTTTCATACAAACAATCCGATTCCTGAATACTACACCTACCTAACCTGTGTAGTCCAAAGAATTTGGAATGAATTGCAAAAAATTATATTTGCTTCCAAGTTCAGATCTCATTCGCAAATCTCAATCATGTCAACCACCTTTGACAGGCCAATGAGACTGCATTTAGTCGGATGCATAGATGGACGCATGCATATTGCATACACCAAATTGGTTGGTTGCTGGTACTTGCTAGTCACTATACGAACTACAAAATAAAAGGTTCTATTAAGTGAGAGTACGTGGGCTGCTAAATTATTACTAATACTACTATGTAACTAACTAACTACCACTATCTTAGTGACAGGACCAAGGAAAGGAGTCTCTCTAGTCTGTATTACCTAACTTAAGTTCTTATATAATCTGCCCAAGCGAGCGCAAAGTTGCAAACAAAAGTACAATTATGTAACGCAGAACGTGAGCACCTGTCTATAGTAACGATCACGTGACATAATATACGATTTTTAAACGTAACTTACCTGCATGTGACCAGCTGCATTCTTGCTAATTAGGGAAAAAATTATATTCGCAATAACATAGAACACACAATAATAATTATAATTAGCTACTCACCAAGCCCCACAACCGCAACACCTAACAGGTCCAGCAGGTCCTGCCCTCGGTCCAGGATGTCGGACCACCACCAGCTGGTTGTGTGTGTGCCGGACCGCAGAGCAGTGATACACTGTCCGGTGCACCCTCGCCCTTTGCCACTGGCACTCCGCTGAGCCCGTACCTGGACCCAGGCCTGCTGCAGGAGTGGAGGGGAGTTGGCGCTGAATAAAAAAACCAGTGCTGCCACCTCCACCTCCGAGGCACCGCCTTCCTCTTTGCCACCTTGGCCCTGCTATCTTTCTCTGCCATGATGCTGGGGAGTGGAAACTATAACAAATAACAGGGAGAAGAAGGAAGGAAGGGAAATAAGTAGTAGTACAGGGAAAAAATTGTATAACGAGCAAAACTAACAAAAAACACAGAAAAAGTAGAAAAAACACAAAATATACACTTAAGAAGAAATAGGGATAGACAATTAATAAAAAAGATCAGAAAAAAGTTTGGAGAACAAAGGATTGAAAAGATTTAGGCAAACCTAGTCAGGGTGAAAGTAAAATTGAGCTTTTCCCATATAACAGAGCGTGGCCATAGTAGAAATAGAAATAATTGTGTAGTACAGATTTAGGCAAGATTGGAAAGTAGGCCCCAGAACCATAACATAAAAGAAAAAAAAGATGGCTGAGCCCATGCGTGACAAAGTGGTGAAGTTTGCACGACAGTACTCCCGAAAACGCAATCTGCGTTGACGTACAGCGGGAAACGTCACTCAAACTCTGCCCGCTCGCACCTTTAGAGTCAATATGTAAAGTATTTGTGCAATACTTCAAACAGTAAAACAGTGAAAACACCCTACACAAAGATTCTACACCAGGTTAGAAATATTGTACTTAATTTAGGTAATAGAATAAGATCAAAACAAAAAAAATCCAATAAGTAAAACTTGAGATATGAATTTTTAAGAAATAAAAGGTAAAATTGCACTTAGAAGCAATAAACGCTTATTTAGGATATCTGGTCGTTCTGGACCAGGACAAAGTCAAACATTCAGGCCAACTGTGATTGACCACAAACCAGATACAGGGACCCAGTGAGGCCCACTGAACAAAAGTACCTTGATCCTGGCTGCGTCGAGGTCGAAGATGTGAGTTGTAGCTGTAGTGATGCGTCAGAGTCGATCCACGCAGCAAGGGCGATGCGTCAGTCCTGATCCATGCAGCAAGGGTGGCTCACTGGTTCTGTTCCATGCAGCAGCAAAGATGCGCTGGCTCTGATGAGCGAAAAGCTGCGTTGCGGAGATTTGACTCCGTCGGGGATGCCGTTGATGGAAATGCAGTTGACCATGTGCAGTGGTGGTTTCAAGGCGATGCGTCGGCTCGATCCATGCAGGGCGATGCATCAATTCTGGTCACGCAGCAGGAGCAATGCACTGGTTCCGATCCACAAAACAGGAGCGATGCGCTGGTTCTGATCCATGCAATGGTGCAGATGCACCGGTTCGACAGTGGATCCACAAGTTTTACTGAATCGAGCACTTTAGGCCTCACTTCTAATGGTACAGGACTGCAGTGGTATCACTTGGCAGGGTAGAGTCCAGGTGCCAAAAACAGGAAAGTTGAAAGTCTTCTATGTCCCTGAGGTTTCAGATCAGGTGGCCAACGAGCTAACCCTGAGAGTCAATGTGGGTCGAAGTGATGCAGTTACAGTCCTTCTCACCCAGGCAGGGGAACTGCAGGCAGAAGGGCAGCACAGTGAGCAGGAGTCCAACAAAGCAGCAGTCCAGCAGAGTGGCAGTCCTTTAACAGCACAGCTGTCCTTCTTCCTGGCAGATTCTTTACAGGTGCAGATGTGTACTGAAGTGGTGGTATCTGAGGTCCAGTACTTATACCAAGTTGGGCCTTTGAAGCAGGGGGGACTTCAAAGACAGGCCTTTAAAGTGCACAGAGTTCATGCCCTTCCTTTCTTGGCTCCAGACTCACTACATGGGTTATGCAGCCCTTTGTGTTTGGACAGGACACTGCCTTTTCAGGTGTAAGTGAGCCTGAGTCCAGCTTCTCCCTCCCATCCTGCCCAGGATGGCCGATCAAGTCACACAATTTTTTTTTTTGATTTATTGAATACCCGGGGGTGTCTAGGCTCGATGAAAGCAGTAAGCCCAGCCAAAGCATCTAATTCTGAAATAGCCAGGTTTTTAGCCCTTTCCTGAAGATGGTGAGGGAGCTTGCACTTCTGAGCTCCATTGGCAGCATGTTCCAGAGTTTTGCGGTGCCATAAGAGAAACTTCGGTCGCCCCAACTTGCGGACCGTATTCTCTGAACTTTCATGAGTCTAGCACCTGTGGAACGTAACTGTCTAGACAGTTTATACCAGGCAAAGAGATTTCTAAGAAAAAGTGGTCTTGTATTGCTCAGTACCTTGTATGCTAGACATAAAGACTTGAATTTAAATTGTTATGCCACTGGAAGTCAGTAGAGTCTATGAATTTCCGTGGTTACTGAATCGTACTTAGGGATATTTACCAACAGTCGTGCAGCTGTGCTTTGAATTGTTTGAAGCTTTTTTTGATATTGCTTCTGCATAGTCAGGTAGAGCCAATTACAATAATCCAATTTTGATTGAATTAATGTGGTTACCACCGTATTTTAGAGTCATTAGGGATGTACGGTAGGATCTTCTTGGAGGCAGAGATGATGGCATTTGTCTGGTGTGAGAGTGCTAGTTTATTATTGAGCCACACTCCCAGATTTGTTGCCTTTTGAGCTGGTTTTGGTGGTTCACCCATCTCCGCCGGCTACCAGAGATTGTCCCATCTGGGTTGGAGGTTGCCGAAGATTACAACCTCGGTCTTCTCGGAGTTGAGCTTAAGACAGTGTGTTCCCATCCATCTATTTATTTCCCTCATACAGTTCTGAAACTGTGGAGTGGGTGAGGCTTGATGTTTGTATGCTGCCACTACTATCTGGGTGTTGTCGGCATAAGACGTCAAACTAAAACCAATCTCTCGGATCAGCGGGGCGAGTTCAGATACATACATATTAAAAAGGGATGGGCTCAGAGATGATCCCTGTGGAACTCCGCATGGGAGGATGTATGGATCCGATTGATTTAAGCTCCCATTGTGTATGGCTGTCTAGAGCGAATACACAAAGCCCAGCTGTTACCATCCCAGACTTGTATCAGAAAGAGGCGGCAGGACCAAACGTAAGAAAATGGCAACTTTTTAAAAATGACGTTTCCAGAATTGTAATTTAAAATCAGACTTCAGCATGAGTTGTGATTTTAAATTGTGATTCCAGAGATACCAAACTTGGAAAGTCTATCTCTTCACAATTGGGATTTACACTTACAAAATGTAACAAGGTAATCCCAATGTTTTCCCATGGGAGAGATAAGTCTTACAGGAATGAAAAACAAATTTAAAGTTTTACACTACCAGGATATGTACAACTTACAAGAGTATATCCTGCCTTTTAAACACATTGCGCCTGCCTTTTGGTGTTGGACTGTTTCCACTTTTCAGTAGGAACTGTTTGTTCAGGCCTATAGGCATGCAGGCTCACAATGTCACCATATGTACCCCTAACCCTGGCAAATGGTTTGGGCAATCTCAGAACATGACAACCCTGACTCCCCCAACAATCGTGGTAACAGATCTAGAACCTTTTTGCTCAGTTACTCATGCTCACTCAGAAAGGTACACAAGAAATAAGCAAAGGCGCATTTTAAATATTATTGTGAACTATTGTGATTCTTGTATAAAATATATGCACTGCAATGATTAATCGACAGAAGCAGGTGAAAGTGATTAGCAAGATTAGAATGGTGTAAATAATAAACAATTCCACTAGTGTGCTAAAACAGTGTATATTTGCTGGCATCTAAGTACTGTGTGTAGTGCGCTCTAACTCTGCACTCCCTAACCTATTTACTAGGGTGGTGTTCTGCCAAGAATACCCTACTGGATGATCTAAAGATACATTACATGAAGGGAAGGGGCACGATTCACAAAGGCGATCTGAGACACAAGTCTAACTTTACGGCTTTTGGTGTTCACAGAGGTAATTTACGAGTCGTATCTTTACGTCCGCAGTTGGGCCGTACTCTCTGCACCCTGTCCGCACTTGCTGCATCCGGGGTGGAATCTTCGGCTCGGGCCGGATTGCAATTTGTACAAAAAGGAAAATTAGGAATGTGTGATAAATGGTAAAGGAGGTCATGAAAATCAGTTTGGGCAAGGAAAAGGGAGGGGACACTACCACATACGTTTGCTCCTTACATCATGGTACATGCAGTCCACAATTTGTGCTTCCCTCAGTGTTGACTGTAGTGTGACACAATAGTCAACACTGAGGGGAGCACAAATCATGGACTGCATGTACCATGTGCCACAATTGCGCTCCCCTCAGTGTTGCACTATTTAAATGTGTACCTATGTGCTGGTAGTGGTTCCCCTCTTGCCTGCCCTGGTCGCACATCACATCCAAAGCAAAAGGTTTTTCTTCAAAACTCCAAAACACGACTTTAAAAATGATATGGTTCATGCTCTTCTATGACGTTTTAATGTTGTTTATTCACACTTATCCTATGACTTTGTTTTGTTATTGCAAAACACAATTCTTTGTTGATTTTCCATGTTTATTACTAAATGTTCCAACCATAAATCGTATGATTCATAATGCTGCAATGCTGTGCCCAATAAAATTCAGGTTGCATGACCATGCTTCAGGGGGTCTCTATATCAAAAGATAAAGCAATATGAATGTCTCTAAATGTCTGTAAATGTCAATACCTGAATATTCAAATTTTATAAAATGTCTTTTAGCCAAGTGCAGTGATGCCCGTGAGCTGATGTTTATTTAAAAAAAACATGGCCATGCATTTAAAATACCTACGTTCCCCTATTGTGCGCTCACAATCCTTGTTGTATAAATTGTATTTCGTCCATTGACTATGAAATTTACAGATGTAAAAATATTTCATGTCATTATTAGTGCAAAATCTATGTTAAGATGACAAGCATTTCCAATGGAAGTTCAGTACAATGTTTCTCTATTGTGAAATGATTCAGAATCAGTTCACAGAAAAGTTCACAATTACAAAAAGCTATTGTACTGGTCATCTACACCTTATTATGAGCACACATGTTCCCAGCAGTGCCAAAAGTAAACAATTGTGTATCTATGAGAAGTCTCACTGTTTATCAATCAGTCATTTTGGTATTGAGCACACTTTGATCTCGGGTGAAAATATTACAGCAATCATTCAACTATGTAAAGAATCTTAATTTACCAGCATGTTAAATGTACTTATATTTTAAATAATCAGGTAAGAAGATATTAAAATGTTCAACCTATCCAAGTAATGTACCTTTGTAAAAGCAGTTTACAGATGATTTTAATCTATTAAAATTTCAGACCTATGTTCTTGCGTATAAATCCAACTGCAAGTAAGTATCTGCTGACAGTAAAATCACTTTTCAATACGCTTGGAGATTCCTCAAAACTCTGAATCCATGTTGACCTGTTCTTATTATAAGCTGTGCAAAAGAACAAGATATGTGCCATATGTTCTGGCTGGCCTGGAGTGCATAAAGGGCAAATTTCATTCTCCGCGTGTCGTCCGTCTTCCACTTAGAAGTGTAAGTTCTAATTAGAAGAATTTTAAATACAGTATCTTTGCCAAGTGCGCTTGGATTACATCTATAAAGTCCTCAAAGGCAGAATTTGGCTTGATGGTAAAGAATTGTGATGTCATCGGCCTAGATTTGGATTACAATGATAGGTATTTACAACACACTCCCAGTATATTGACTTAGGATGTTCCTTTGAGTTGCCTTGTAGTGTTTGTGGCTCATTCCAATAAGAAGATAAGCCAAGTTTAACAAGCCATGTTTTAACATGTCGCAACCAAGGGAAAGTTTGCTTTTTATCTAATTCCAAGATTTCCCTAAAACCTTCTCTATAACGACGCTGTTCCTCCGTTGTCCATACTCTAATCCAATAGAGAACAGGTCTCAGTGCTGCCACATGTTCTATCTGTTGACAGTTTGGATCAAAGTGCATTAGTGTCGTCAGCGCCCATACTGGAAGACCTACCAGCCCTTTCCTAAATGTATTTTTGACAGTGGCAAGCAATTGTACTTTATCTATGCCCTGAAGTTCCACCCCATATAATGCTGCTGCCTGTGCCTTATGTCTATAAACATCCAAAGGTGGTGTTATTGCCTTAGCGGTAGAGTTATTATATTTATTCAATATTGGCCCGAGCACTGCGTCAGGTCCATCTTTGCATGGCTTATTTAGGGGCTCCCATGATAATCTGGACTCTAATATTACACCCAGACATTTAAAATTGGCTACATGCTCTAATTTTTGCTCCCCCACTATGATGTTTTTCCTGAAGGACCTCTGTGGTTTTACTGTCATATATTTGGCCTTATGTGTGCTTATTTCTAGTCCTTTTTTGTGCAGTAAGTGTGGAAGCTGTTAAGTAAATTTTGGGGTGCCCTTGGTGTCTGTGAGATCAGGATGGCATCATCCGCAAAAATCAATGCAGGAATCGGTTTTCCGCAGAGCTTTGGGGAGTCATGACTGCATTGCAATGATCGACAACATCTTTCATATAGAGGGAGAACAGGGTTGGTGCCAACACTGATACATTTCTAAACGGCAGCGAACGTTTCCTAAACTAAAGTTTCACTTCCAGTGCTTTTATATAAACATGCCGCGGTCAGCATTTCCTGATTATCTAGAACACAATCTTCTCATCCCCCTGCCCCCGTGACAACAATAAAATATGGCGGGGCACGCCCCAAAGTGCCCTACAAGCTTCACTACCCAAAAGCATTCCAAGAGTATCCCTCCGCCTCCCGGTCTACAAACGAGCAGTGGAGCTCTCCGGTTTCTGTATCGTTGTCCATAAGCAGCCGGACTACTTACTACCACCCGCATCTGCTGAGGAGCTGAATGCATGGCGTCAGGGTGTAAGCATTTAAAGGTTCCAAGTGCAGGAACACTAGTAATATGTGTCTCACACTTAAAGCTACAAACCCTCGTTAAACCCTTCAGAATTATAATGACCCGGAGAAACTATGAGGCCCATTAGGATGGCAGATGGACTTCCCTCCGCCCGCCACACTACCAGTGCTTGGACAGGCTGCCAGTGGTGCGGCGGTCCCACACCGGCGATTAGGATGCCACCGCCACCGTGGCAGTGGCATCCTCCATTCCTAGCATTGTGGCGGGCAGTGCTGAGTGACATAGTCTCTGTCCCCTCTACTTGCAGGTACCTATAATCAAGAATCCATCCTTGGATTCCATCGGACCCTACTTCCTTCTTCCACAGCGGCACTTTCCTGAAGTCCCCCTGTAATGATCGCGGATGTTCTGCAGGAGCGTCCGGAACGTTGGAGAAAAGTCCACAGTCGTCCCCCACGCGCCTCCGACTCTATCAAACTCTAGAGTACGAAGGACCCGCTGGGGAAAACAGGGAAACAAAACAAGGATAGGTGGGGAAAACAGGCAGGTCTTGACGGATGATTCTGGCAGGCGAAATAGCAGGAAGGTGATGGTTCTTGACAGGAAGGAATGATAGGGCCCCTCAGCTGTAACAAAAAGGTAGGTATATGAATATTAATACAGCACTACCCTGGAGCTTTCTTCACTTCATTCCCCCAGACACCTACCGGGGTTAATGCCAGCCTCCTGGATTATGGCCTGCAGGAATAAGTAGGAATAACTCTGCACGACCCACTTATGATCGATTCCCAGAGGAGAACTCAGTTTCACTATGTGTAAGTCACCTTACAGGCTAAGAACAACAAAGACAGGGTTCATAAATGATGGAAGGATACGATTCCCCATATGCCTATATGATGTGTAGGAAGAACAAGTACCGTGATTCTTATGTAGGAAGGTGGCAAACCTAATAAACTGCTCAATGGTCCTTGCAATAATCACCCTCGGGTGCCTGATGCGTGTTCAAGAGAACATAGGGTAGGGACAAGTAGTGGATGCGCCAAAGAGGCCACTGATACTTGAACTGGGGTAAGAACACAAAGTATGACTCCAACCAAATCACAAGACTTGGAGTCGCCTTAACAGCAGGCGTAAGCACAACACAATACAAGCCTGAATCTGGAATTAGCAGGCTGACATATAACACGACACAACTCAAGCCTGAACTGCAGGATTTGGAATTAGCAGGCTTACATACAACACGACACAACTCAAGCCTGAACTGCAGGATTTGGAATTAGCAGGCTTACATATAACACAACACAACTCTAGCCAGAGAGGTTGATTCTGGAGAGGGATATCAAAAGGAGCAGTGCAGGCGATGGGGACTCACTAACCGTCAGCCAACCTCAATCTCCGAGGTAAGGAGAGACGAGTGACGGGCGAACCCCGCACTGCTAATTAACACTTAGACCTTACTTGGCAAGGCGCAACACGCTCGGCCGCTCAGATGGAAGGAGCGCCAACACGCTCGGCCGCTCGGATGGAAGGAGCGCCTCTACGCTTCACCAGGGGGAACAGCGATAACAACCCCAGAGCCGGGACTCGTCTGCTTCGACTCGTCAGCGGCTTCGCACTGGACAACAGGAAGTACGTTTAACCGGAAGTCAGGCAACAACAATCAAGACGGAACTGGGGCTCAGTGCTAGAACGCGAAGTGGCGTTTGCACGCCCTTCGCCGTTTAAATACACACTGCACACAGGGGCCGGACCGCGGGGCATGACACCCCCATTGGGTTCGACGGCGGTTTCCGACACCACTTCACACGTATGCACCCGGCTTCCCTGGTGTAGGTAATGTGGGTACTAGGGTATCCACGGGTGCGGTGGCTCTCCAACCTTCTGTCTTCCAAGGGGTTTCTTCATGGTCCACTGGGAAGGGTCCTTAATCTTTAAAAATCTAACCCCGCTCTCTGTGGGGTGTCTACCTACTTACCTTGGGTGGTTCTGTGGTTCGCCAGGAATTCTACGTCCTCTCGACATCGTCCTGACTCGAGTCGTGGTTCTCATACCACTTTCTTAATATATGGTTTGGTCCCCCTGGGGCCCTCTGTGTTTTTCATACTATTTACTGTATTTCTTGCTAAAGTATTGTGTGCATTGTGTTTATCTCAGTGTTGGAGATATTTGAATATACTAGAGAGTAATATATAATAAATACATAGTTTTATAAATACTTGGTGTGGTTCTTTTTCACTTAATCTAGTTTACCCGTGTACATGTAGGCTACAGCGTTCGCTCCGTACGGGGCCTTTTACATGCGGTTGTGTATTCGGACGGGCGGTACGGATCGTACATGCGCGCTCGGACTTCTGTTTTACGATTTGCACGTAAAAATGTCCGGCTCCCTATCGGACACTTTTCCCGACGCTATTTGGACGTAAAAATTTACGGCTCCCTCTCGGACCATTTTCCCGATGCAATTCGTATGTATTTTTCACGTACGAATCGTACTTCGCAGTTTGTACGGTACTTGTACGATTCGTACGTGAAAATATACGGATACGAGTCGTACGCAATTTTTTTTACCCGGATCGGAATCGGCACCTCTAGGTTAAAAATGTAATTGTTTATTATGCATTAATAAATATTAAAAGTGATGTAAAGAGTTAATTAAAAGTAATTTAATTATATTTTATTAACCCCTTCGATGCGCTTGACGCAACGGTTCCGTCATGCACGTCGGTTGGGCTGTGCTTATGACGGAACCGTTCCGTCATGGCCCTGCCCGCGCACGGAATCTTCAGCGTGGCGCGGAAATCCGCGCCGCGCTGAAGGGGTTAAACACGAATTGATGTATAAATAAGGGAAGATTGTTAAAATATTTGATAATAAAATGATAAATGTGTTTTATTTTTAGAGATTTTTAACAATATTTAGGAGCCCATTAGCATGTCAGGCGGTGGCGATCCGCCCGACATTTGTGCCCACCCGCATGCCAATTCCCCCCACCATATTACTATGGCGGGGGGACCCCGGCAGACGGAGAGACCGTCTGCCGGTTTTCCACCGGTAGGCAATCCGCCCGATTGCCTACCGGGCGGAAAAGCTGTTAATATTGTGGCGGTGTCTGGTAGACACCGCCATCCATATTAGTATGCAGGTGGGGAAATGCCTTTCCCGCCATGGAAAGGCATGCGGTCTTCGACATTGGGGGCCCGTAGCGGGCCCTCAAGGATTCTGGGGGGGTGGGGCGGTGCACATGGGGGGTACCTATGATACCCCCCTGCATTTCAATGTACAACGTGGCAGGCACCGCGCGGTAAAAGGCACGACTTGCTTTTGTGGCATTGCGGCGGGCGGTGCTTTTTAGCACCGCCCGCCGCAATGTTACAAATGCGGGATGCGCCCGCCAGTGTGGCGGGCGCATCCAAATTGTAGGTGCGGGACTGCTACAAGCACTGCGGGCGGTCCCGTTTCCCGGGGGTATGGCGGGCGGACAAAGTCGGCCCGCCATACTAATGACACCCATTGTCTTAATTTTTATTTTTAACTATTGTAAATAATTTAGTTTAAATTTTGTTTTTTTTGTCCCTTCACTAAAAGCAACACCAAACCAGTTTCACCTAAGTTGGGACCAATGTTCCTTCTAATTATTTTTGTGTTTGTGTGGAAGCAAAATGTTTGTGAGTGCACTTTATTCATTTGTGTGTTGAATGAAGATTGTAAGATAGATATCTGCTTAGAAGTGTACGGCCCCCAGGAGTTGCCACAGAGATGGACAGGGACTGGGTTTACCATCAATGCAGTATAAAGCGGCACCGCATGGTATCATTTTAAAGCAGACATATTTTTGGTGCTACTTTTTATTATTAGTATCCTTTACTTTAAAGTACGGTGGGAAGTAATATTGGTTTAAGCCTGGACAGATTTTTATAGAGTTTGTTCCCCTTGGAATTAGGACATTGTAATTGGGACATCTGTGACAAAGCATACTACCTAAAGCACACAGGAATAATATCCTTTGGCCAAAACTAATCAGATTTAAGAAGAACTTTACAGGCACTTTCTGCGGTCTTGTAAGTGGGGTTTTGGGGAAAAGAGAGGGACATTTGAAGTATATTTACTCAGTAACTGTCATGAAAAATTAAAGGGATTTTTCTGAGCCCATTATTGAAATATGAATCTGACATTTATCTGGAAACACTGATCTGATATGGCTACAATGTCAACTTAGAATCACTACTTAATTTGTGAATTAACAAGTGCTGTGCCCACCTTCTCCTCAGAAGTCCACCGGTGCCACTGTTGAATGTCGGGGTCGCTGAATACCAAGCTTCTCTTCTCTTGAGTCTCCTCATGCTTCCTTCATCCACCACAGTACTCCCTCCCACCCCTTTTATCTCTCTCTTGAAGGTTGCTTTTCATCCCTTCTTTAGCCCTTTGTTACTGTTTTGATAATTCTGATCATAAAAAATATGGTCCGGTTCCCAAACAAAAGTGCTGGTGGTCCCCACCTGCATCCATCGGCACAAATAAGCACAGCTTACACTGGACCAATGATGGACCCCGCCTGCATCCATCGGCACAAATAAGCACCGCTTACAGTGGACCAATAATGGACCCCACCTGCAACCATCAGCACAAATAAGCACAGCTTACAGTGAACCAATGATGGGCCCCACCTGCATCCATCGGCACAAATAAGCACTGCTTACAGTGGACCAATGATGGGCCCCGCCTGCATCCATCGGCACAAATAAGCACCGCTTACAGTGGACCAATGATGGTCCCCACCTGCATCCATCGGCACAAATAAGCACAGCTTACAGTGGACCAATGATGGGCCCCGCCTGCATCCATCGGCACAAATAAGCACCGCTCACAGTGGACCAATGATGGGCCCCACCTGCAACCATCGGCACAAATAAGCAAAGCTTACAGTGGACCAATGATGGGCCCCATCTGCATCCATCGGCACAAATAAGCACCGCTTACAGTGGGCCAATGATGGGCCCGCCTGCATCCATCGGCACAAATAAGCACCGCTCACAGTGGACCAATGATGGGCCCCACCTGCAACCATCGCCACAAATAAGCAAAGCTTACAGTGGACCAATGATGGGCCCCACCTGCATCCATCGGCACAAATAAACACCGCTTACAGTGGGCCAATGATGGGCCCCGCCTGCAACCATTGGCACTAATAAGCACAGCTTACAGTGGACCAATGATGGGCCGCACCTGCATCCATCGGCACAAATAAGCACAGCTTACAGTGGACCAATGATGGGCCCCACCTGCAACCATCGCCACAAATAAGCACCGCTTACAGCGGACCAATGATGTGCCCCACCTGCAACCATCGGCACAAATAAGCACCGCTTACAGCGGACCAATGATGGGCCCCACCTGCAACCATCGGCACAAATAAGCACCGCTTACAGTGGACCAATGATGGGCCCCACCTGCAACCATCGGCACAAATAAGCACCGCTCACAGTGGACCAATGATGGGCCCCACCTGCAACCATCTGCACAAATAAGCACCGCTCACAGCGGACCAATGATGGGCCCCACCTGCAACCATCGGCACAAATAAGCACCGCTCACAGTGGACCAGTGATGGGCCCCACCTGCAACCATCGGCACAAATAAGCACCGCTCACAGTGGACCAATGATGGGCCCCACCTGCATCCATCAGCACAAATAAGCACCGCTCACAGTGGACCAATGATGGGCCCCACCTGCATCCATCAGCACAAAAAAGCACCGCTTACATTGGACCAATGATGGGCCCCGTCTGCATCCATCGGCACAAAAAAGCACCGCTTACAGTGGACCAATGATGGGCCCCACCTGCATCCATCGGCACAAATAAGCATCGCTTACAGTGGGCCAATGATGGGCCCCACCTGCAACCATCAGCACAAATAAGCACCGCTTACAGTGGACCAATGATGGGCCCCACCTGCAACCATCAGCACAAATAAGCACCGCTTACAGTGGACCAATGATGGGCCCCACCTGCAACCATCAGCACAAATAAGCACCGCTTACAGTGGACCAATGATGGGCCCCACCTGCAACCATCAGCACAAATAAGCACCGCTTACAGTGGACCAATGATGGGCCCCACCTGCATCCATCGGCACAAATAAGCACCGCTCACAGTGGACCAATGATGGGCCCCACCTGCAACCATAAGCACCAATAAGCACCGCTTACAGTGGACCAATGATGGGCCCCACCTGTATCCATCGGCACAAATAAGCACCGTTCACAGCGGACCAATGATGGGCCCCACCTGCAACCATCGGCACAAATAAGCACCGCTTACAGTGGAGCAATGATGGGCCCCACCTGCATCCATCGGCACAAATAAGCACAGCTTACAGTGGACCAATGATGGGCCCCACCTGCATCCATCGGCACAAATAAGCACCGCTCACAGTGGACCAATGATGGGCCCCACCTGCAACCATCAGCACAAATAAGCACCGCTTACAGTGGACCAATGATGGGCCCCACCTGCATCCATGAGCATAAATAAGCACCGCTTACAGTGGACCAATGATGGGCCCCACCTGCATCCATGAGCACAAATAAGCACCGCTTACAGTGGACCAATGATGGGCCCCACCTGCATCCATCGGCACAAATAAGCACCGCTCACAGTGGACCAATGATGGGCCCCACCTGCAACCATCAGCACAAATAAGCACCGCTTACAGTGGACCAATGATGGGCCCCACCTGCAACCATCAGCACAAATAAGCACCGCTTACAGTGGAGCAATGATGGGCCCCACCTGCATCCATCGGCACAAATAAGTACAGCTTACAGTGGACCAATGATGGGCCCCATCTGCATCCATTGGCACAAATAAGCACCTCTCACAGCAGACCAATGATGGGCCCCACCTGCAACCATGAGCACAAATAAGCACCGCTTACAGTGGACCAATGATGGGCCCCACCTGCATCCATCGGCACAAATAAGCACAGCTTACAGTGGACCAATGATGGGCCCCACCTGCATCCATCGGCACAAATGAGCACCGCACTTGGACCTGGTCCTTTTTGCAGGGTCCTCCCTAAACTTTTTGCCTGCCTCCTATATTTTTTCTGACCTGTTGTTGGCTGTTTTATGACTCTGGGCAATTTACCACTGCTGATCAGTGCTAAGGTGCATATGCTCTCCCTATGGTAAAATGTATACCTTGATTGGTGTCCATGTTTGGCTTATTTGGTTTACTATCAGCCCCTACTAAAGTGCACCAGGAGTGCCAGGGCTTGTAAATACAAATGCTGCTGGTGGGCTTGCAGCACTGGTTGTGCCACCCACAGATGCGGCCTAGTAAAATGTGTCTAAGGTCTGCCACTGCAGAACCTGTGTGCAGTCTGGTACTGTTGCACTGACTGCGCATGTGCACGCACTTGCCAGTCCCTAAACCTTCCCTTAACTACATATTAGTCACCCCTCTGGTAGGCCCAAGGGCAGGGTGCATTGTAGGCATAAGGTAGGACATGCCCTGATGTGTGTGGCATGTCTTAATAATGAATTACAGCCATTTTCGTTTTTCACTATTGAAGGCTACCTGCTCTCCATAGGCCAGAATGGGCTGCTGGAATTACTACACGCTGTAAACCCAGTGGACTCAGAGAGCATGGTAGAAAGTCAAGTTTAGTATGCCTGAACTCAGAATAATAAAATACTTCTTTTAGTAAAGGTAATTTTAATATCCTGTGTTTGTAAATACTGCTTTTAGAAAGTTAGTATTTACTTGCTTAGCCATTTCAGTCCGCCTCTGCTGTGTGTGTGTGCTGCCTAGTTTCAGTGAGGGGCAGGGCTGGGGAATTCCAGGAGACAGGCTGGCTGCCAGGTGGTGGGTAGAGAGATTACACCAGGATGGGTGGGAGGAGTACATCTTGACTCTGAATAGACTTGTGCTCTGCCACCACAATGCCGGCTCCGCCCCCTGTGAGAGTCACCACAACAAAGTGCTCCAAAACCGGACTGAGCCAGGCCCAGGCCCCCTGGCGACAAAGAACAAAAGAATTGCTGTATAAAAGAAGGAGCCCTGCTCCTAAGAAATCAGATTCTGTTTGCGCCAAGAAGAAACTCTGCCTGAAGAGAAGGGCCTGGGAAAGCTGCATGGAGGAGTATTGTCTCTAAGCCTGAGAGACTGGCCTGTGGTGGGTGCCTTGCTGCTGAAGGAGAGGAAAAGACTGAAGAAAAGACTTTTATTCAACTTGTGCTTTACAAACAATCTCCAAGGGCTTGCGTGTGAACTTGCCCCCTGAACTGCGCCCCAGGAACAGTGGGCGCTACCTTTCCCTGGAAGAATAGGAAGCTGCTGTGGGTGGCCCTGCAACGCTGACCCCAGAGAACCTGTGTGCCCCATCTCGCTGAGCACCGCGACTTCTGGCTGCCCGGGCTGCTGTGAGCACCGTGAAGACCAGCCCGCCTGGCCTGACCAAAGCAAACAACTACCCCCTCGAGCCGTAGCTCGCAACGTGAAGGGAGACGACCTGCGTCCAAGCGCCGAGCCTCTGCGACCCTGAGCCGCCGAGACCACTGTAAGGACCCAAGGTGCACTGTTCGCCAAACCTGGTGTCTGCCGACAGCGCGACGTGCTGAGAATCACCCCCGAGCTGCCCCTCCTCCTCCTGACCTCCGTGGTGTGCTGAGACATCCCCGAGCGTCCCCCGAAGTATCGCCATCCACTGAAGAGCCGGGACTGCAACGCGACGCGGGACGCCCTTTGCGGGACTGCTGAGGCCGCCACGAACTCCTTACAACGATCCCAGGTACTGTGAACTGAGAGCACCCTCGTACGAACCGTACTTGCTTTTGTACGGTCCGTACCAGCGCTGGCGTCGCGCTACGCTATTCACGCGTGAAGCGTGAGCTTTGGTACGGTTCACCCCAGCTCTACGGAGCGTCCCAGCGAAGGTACGGTCCGTACCGTTGAAAATATATAGACGTTGTTCACGCGGGAAGCGTGAGGTTTGGCAAGAGGCGTACCGGACTTGTACGACGCGTACCTACAAGAGTACGGTCCGTACGGCTCAAGTCCTCGTACGCGTGCTCACGCGAGAAGCGTGAGAAACGGCACGACGCGTCTAAAAACTTGTACGAAGCGTACCGACGGCCCTACGAAGCGCACAGACCTCAAATAAGTGTATTTTGAACCAAGAATTGCTATTTTAAGAACTGTGGACTGCTGAAAAGTCAGTACAAGTAACTGGAACCTACTTTGAGGTGAAGAACTGTATTTCTAAAGCCTGCTTGAAGAAACCTTTTATATAAAGAGTTTATGTTTACAAATACAGCCTTGTGTCTCTGTGTGGTGGGTTGGTGGTTGTTGTGTGGGACATCTTCAATGCTTAACCTAATGCCCTCTGGAACCTAGCCTGACTGCTCGCGCCACGTTACCTAGAGGGTGAGTAGGGGTTATTTTCCCAGAGTAATCCTTCGCCCTGACTTAGAGGAAAGGGTCCCTGCTTGTCTCATGTGCATCCCTGCGCCAACCAGAGACCCCGGATTCTAACAACCGCTTACAGTGGACCAATGATGGGCCCCACCTGCACCCATCAGCACAAATAAGCATCGCTTACAGTGGGCCAATGATGGGCCCCACCTGCAACCATCGGCACAAATAAGCACTGCTCACAGTGGACCAATGATGGGCCCCACCTGCAACCATCAGCACAAATAAGCATCGCTTACAGTGGGCCAATGATGGGCCCCACCTGCAACCATCGGCACAAATAAGCACTGCTCACAGTGGACCAATGATGGGCCCCACCTGCATCCATCGGCACAAATAAGCACCGCTTACAGTGGACCAATGATGGGCCCCACCTGCATCCAGCGGCACAAATAAGCACCGCTTACAGTAGACCAATGATGGGCCCCACCTGCATCCAGCGGCACAAATAACCACCGCTTACAGTGGACCAATGATGGGCCCCACCTGCATCCATTGGCACAAATAAGCACCGTTTACAGTGGACCAATGATGGGCCCCACCTACAACCATCAGCACAAATAAGCACCTCTTACAGTGGACCAGTGATGGGCCCCGCCTGCAACCATCGGCACAAATAAGCACCGCTTACAGTGGACCAATGATGGGCCCCACCTGCATCCATCGGCACAAATAAGCACCGCTTACAGTGGACCAATGATGGGCCCCACCTGCAACCATCGGCACAAATAAGCACCACTTACAGTGGAGCAAAACGTATGAAAAAGATGGATTTTCCACTGGATCTGAATGGATTTCGAAGGCAGCTCTAAACCGACAGATAGAGATGGGGACGTGACTGCAGTGGTGCTGTTGTTTATGTATTGCTATGTATACATTCTTCTGGGCACGCAGAAGCCCTGCATGCTCTTGATTCACTTGTGTACTTACAAATGGTCCTCGCGGCTCCTGGGCGGTGGTTAAGGGTTCCAGTTCAGTTTCTTGCTGGGCTGGAGTCATGACCAGCCAGTCCGGGCACGGATTGGGCGACTTGAAGAATAAACCTTGTTATGAACTGAGGTTGTTGGCTTTGTCCATTACTTCTACAATGACTGCCTCATAGTCTCAGCAGTCTTTGCATCAAGCACTGCACAATGTGGTCTAGAATAGACTGCTAGCAGCAGGACAAATGGTCAGAGTAGGGCTAGACCACTGGGATGTGTGAAAGGGGACTTGGGAATGACTGTGCTCAGGGTGGGGGTACTTTCTTCAACTCAATTCACAGGAATATGAAGTGCGCAAGTCTCGACCCAGTTCTGCAAGTTATTTTTAGTGCCGCGGGTATGGTCTAGGCTACCTGTTTGTGGTAGTATGCTCTTCTCCTCCAGCTCTGCACACACCATTTGGCAGAGTAGGCACAGTGCACAGCATGTGAAATGGTGACAAAGGTCCAAACATCTGGTGAAGGAACCACCACCATCTCTTCAGTATGTAGCTGACCTTGATTGCACATACAAACAGGTCTCTCTCTCTTGGAATGCAAACTATTTATGCTGAGAATGTATTATAGTGAACTAGAGGTCGCAAGACGCATGGATAACGCTCCACAGTGTAAGGCTGTTGCCTGGTTAAAATAAACTCATATTGAAACCAGCACTTGTGTACTTTTCATAGTGCTAACACTTCTCAGCAGTCCACCCTTTTTATAGGACAGGGTCAACACACTCTTGAAGGGGCATCTTTAGGAGGTTCTATTATGCAGAAACTTGCAAAGAAAAAAATATGGTGCTATAAATATTGGCCAACATTTGAAATAATTTTAAAATACACTCAGTAGAATTATTTGAGCCATTTTCTATCAAGTAAATATTTTTTTTAAATACATTTTCTTTATTGAGGCTTGCAATATACATTCGCACTGATAGTGCACAGCAAGATATGGTGCACAGAAAGAATATCGATGTTGGAATATCGAAGTGCCAGAATATCGAGTTGTTAATATCGATTTGGCACAATATCGACTGCAAGAATATCGTTGACCAGAATATCGACTCAAAGTCAGTAATATCGTTGTTATTAATATCGATATTTATATCAGTGCTATGTGTTTTAGTATGTGTGTAAAAAGTATGTGATGTAATTTGTGTGAAAATGTTAGTAGTAATTAATTTTATGTGAATACATTTTTGTATATTTTAGTTCTGTAGCGGCTTTTGGGTTTATAGGAGAATAGGCTGGGAAGTAATTTTATTATAATATAGTAATTATTAATTTTGATTTATTAGTATTTATAAGTAATTTATTATTAATTAATTATTATTTGGTAATTAATGTTTTTAATAATTAATTGATAATTATATTAATTGTGTTATATTTTTAGGAGTGGTTTGTGGGTTTATAGAGGAATAGGGTGGGAAGTAATTTAATTATAATAAAGTAATTATTAATTTTTTTTAAGTTTTTATAATTAATTTTATATTAATTAATCATTCATTTTTAATAATTATTTAATGGATAATTATGTTAAAAGTGTTATTTTTTTAAGAAGCGGGTTGTAGGTTTATAGGGGAATAGGGTGGGAAGTAATTTAATTAGAATAAAGTAATCAATATTTTTTATTTATTAGTATTTGTTTTATATTTCCATTTTATAGTGTTGTTTTTGGCAATATATTTATGAATGATTCATTATTAATTGTTTTTAAATTCTAAATAATTGGTAAATATGTTAATTGTGTCAAATCTGTAGGAGTTGTTTGTGCGTTTATAGGGGACTATGTTGTGAAGTAATGTAAAAACAAAATTCATTAATAAATATTTTTTAGATTATGATTCAATTATTTCAAAGATAGGTATTTGTTTGTAAAATGTTGTTTTTAAACATTTATAAATTAATTTTTGTGGTTATTTTTTAGTATTTTGTAACATCAAATTATTTTTCTATAGTTTCTAATTTTTTATATTTTTATATGTTTTTTATTTTTGTGTTATTAACAATTTTTGTTTTGTAGTTGTTATTTTGTTTCTTTTTATTTTAAATTTAATTTTTTGGAAACATTAATTTTAACCCTCCGCTATCCAACACTTTCCTTACTGTTGCACTCACTGGAGTGGGAATAGAACTTTTTACCCCTACGCTATCCAACACTTTCCCTACTGTTGCACTCTCTGGAGTGGGAATAGTAATTTTTACCCCTACGCTTTCCAACACTTTCCCTACTGTTGCACTCACTGGAGTGGGAATAGTAATTTTTACCCTTCGCTATACAACACTTTCCCTACTGTTGCACTCTCTGGAGTAGGAATAGTAATTTTAAAGCCTCCGCTATCCAACATTTTTTCTACTGTTTCAGTAAATGTAGTGTAAAATGTATTTTAAAAAGATTAACAGTATTTTAATATTTTAACTTACTATATATATATTTTATTTGTATGTTATTGGTGTATGTGTATATATATGTATTTATAATTTTAAATGTGTTTTCAACAATTTATAATTTATTAAAATAATTAATTATCAATATTATTAAGTAAATATATATATATTGTATTTTATATATATGTATGTTTAATTTATTTTTGCATTATATGTATTACTTATAATTGTAAACATTTTTTAATAATTATAACTATGTTTTTTAAAATTATATGTATTATTTCCTTTATTTAACTTTTTTTTAAAAACATTTTTAAAAAACGATATTTTGAACAACGATATTTTTAACAACGATATTTTTTTCTCTCGATATTTCTGTACTTACCATTAGGTAGATAGGACTTCGATATTCTGGACAACGATATTTTTGTTCCGATATTATTGTACCTCAATATTTTCGTTGTTGATATTCTGTCAGCGATCCGCAAGATACAGCATCACAAATCAATTGAAATAAATCAATAATACCAAAAAGCATAACCCAACATTAAACAGGGTACAGAGAACTTCATTCAATGTTATTGACAATCGTGCCCATAGGTGGGCTACATCGAATACAATTGCTTTTACAATTCTGGCAGTGATTCAAGGCATGTACATCTTTTTGCGATCACTAATATTGAGCAGCAATCCTCATCATATTTCAACCTCCCAGTGCTATATACCCTTTAAATAGATCTATGTGAGGGTTCCAGTACCAGTCTAGGGGATATTCCAGTAAGTAGCTCTTCAGTGGTTGCCAAATGTCACGCGGACGTGAATTTGGTGGTAGTAATGTGGAGAATATATCACTCATCGTGTCACAGCGAATCAGGTCACAGAGCCAGGCCCTTACTGGCGGCGTCTGTGCTCCACCCCAGCGTAGAGAGACCTGTCGCTTCGCGATTGCTGTAAATCATCTTAAACTCTTCTTCAAGGGTTGAACATACCCCAGCAATGCTGTCAATGGTATGGGTTGTATGGTCTGTTCAACCATGAGAGATAAATGTCGGAAGACCTCTCCCAGTATGTCTGAATCGGCCCACAATTCTAGCGCAGGCCTGTGAGGGTCTGGGATCCATCTTGGCGAACAATTGTGGGGTTATATGAGCTCGATGTATATATTTAAACGGTAATAGTTTATGTTGATGATTATTCGAAATGTAATGCGTTTGTGCACAGCAGTATTGCCATATTTTGTCAGTTATTGGTGTACCCAGATCCCGTTCCCAGACTGCACGCGCCTTGACGCCAACCGTAAGTCAGAGAGCTAACGAGAGATGATATGGACATGAAACCAAGTGGGTTCCGTCCGGTGAAGCTATAATTAGCGTGAGGGGGGAAAGTCCACCGACTCACTTGCAGCATCCAGAACTGCCTCAATCGGGGACCCTCGAACCCTATGAAGAAGGAATCTGTCCATGTAACGCATCCCCATGGGAAAGGAGTTCTTCCGTGGTGCACAGTCATGTATCTTTGAACAGGTCCCCAACCTCCTGGAGTCCATGCCTAGTGAATGTATGTTAGGTAAGGGTTTCAGTGGAGGGGTATATGCGCTGGGTATAATCATTTGGTTTGTAAATACCATCGCAGTTCTGTCCATGCCGAGCACGTAGTAGGTCGCGTCTTAATTTCAGAGGGACATCGGGGCAGGCCCTGCAGTAATATAACAGGTAGTGAATTAGGATATATCTGGGATCGCTCGAGCTTAAGATACTGGAGTCGGGCCTCGGGATGATACCAGTAATATGTAAAATGGACCTGAGCAACGAGATAATATAAATAAAACCCCCCGTTCATAAGGCATAATTAGAGTGTTCCAGCCTATATGCAGCTGTTTACCAGCCCAAACAAGGCGAATGAGTACGGTTCGGAGTGTATCGAAAAATTTTGTGGTGAAAGCGATGGGAATATTCAGGAAGAGATATCAAAAATGCTGAAGAACCACCATTTTCAGTATGGCGATTCTGCCCACCATGGAAAGAGGAAGCCTGATATACCGTTTGACCTGTGTTGTGAGTCGGTTGATTGCCATGGTTAAGCCAGATCCCCTCAGATGCACTGCAGTGCAAGAAAATTCTGAGATATTTTGGGGGATCAGTACACCACTTCAGAGAGAATTCAAAATCTTCTTGGGTAGCGACCGGTGTCAAGGGGAAAATTACTGATTTGGGCCAGTTAATGACCAGCCCTGAGTATACTCCAAATCGGACCACCTCATGCAATAATGGGGACAAGTTTGTTGCAGGTTTCCGCACAAACAGCATGACATTGTCAGCATAAAATGAGGTGGCGAAGGGCCCCGTGTGGAATTGTAAGCCTTGATGGAGATGTCTCTCTTGTATGTGCCTTGCCAGGGGATCCATAGCTGCAATAAATAATAGGGGCGAGAGAGGGCATCCTTGTCTGGTGTCACGTGTCAATGGGAATTGAGATGTTATTTCACAGTTTAACTTCAGGCGGGCAACTGGGCCAGAGTAGAAAAGACGTACCAAATTTAGAAATCCGATTGGAATCCCGAGTTTCCGCATCACCGCGTACAGAAAAGGCCACTTCAGTGAATTGAAGGCCTCCTCGGCATCAGTAGTACAGCCGCAGCTTGTAATGTAGGCTCTATTTGGTTCATAACTGAAAAAATAGCGCGTAAATTAAGTGCAGCGGATATTTGGGGACAAAACCCGTTTGAAAGGGGCACAACACAGTATCAACTAGTAAAGACAGACGGGTAGCCAATATCTTGGCAAGAATTTTATAGTCGTGGTCAAGTAAGGATAATGATCTATAAGATGTACAGTGGCGTGGTGATTTCCCTGGCTTGAGCAATAGTGTGACCATGGCTTCACGCATGGTAGGGGAAAGAGATCCTTTCTGCAGAGCCTCGTCATACACTTCTAACAGTGGTGGAGCAAGTTCATGTTGATAGGCTCCCCCGATAGATCATCAGAGCCCGGAGCACGGCTACTGGCTTGTTCTCTTATTGAATGTTTGATTTCGTCTTCATCTATCGGGGAGGCCAAAAAATGGCGCTGTCCCTCTTCTATCCAGACTATAGCCACCTCTTGTAAATAATCCACCAGGGCTTGTCCTACAGGGGATTGCGCGTTGTATATAAGTGGGTATAGTAAGAAAGAAAAGCAGCAGTGATGTCTGTCCCCTTCGTCAACACTGTATCAGTGTCCGTGTCAAGATGTGTGATGAATGCCGACTGATATTGAGGCCGAAGCAGCCGAACGAGTGTCCTGCCGGGCCTCTCACCCTACCCATATGCACGGGCCATGGCGTAATTGCCGATATATTTAACTTCTTGGGTAGCTAATTCAGGGAATTTGGCCAATAATGTTGCTCGGCCATGCAGCAACTGGGGCAAAGCGGTAGTCTGTGCAGCTATGTCCATATCTTTTAGTTTTCCCTTTACAACCTCCAAATCTCTCCATATAGAGCGCAACACATGAGTGTGTTTAGCGATACAGATCCCTTTATATACGCCTTAAAGGTGTCCCACAATATGGATTGTACAGTTACTGTTCTCTCGTTTATCAGGAAGTATTCCCTAATGGCATCACCCACCTCTGTGTGAAAAACCGTGTCGAGCAGGGCAGAGGCAGGGAACCTCCATAAAGGTCGCTGTTTTGGGATCATTGGGAATTCAATCGCGAGAAGAACCGGAGCATGATCGGAAATGTACGGGGCAGATAATGAATTGTCTGGACCTCCAATGGAGCCGTGGTATAAGGTACCAGTGGTCAATCCAGGACCAGGAGCTGTGAGGGGCCGAATAGAATGAATAGTTCCGGATCATTGGCTTTTGTGTGCGCCACATATCTGCTAACAATGCAGACTTCAATAGTGTGGTAAGACCATGTGTTGCATGCGGTTTCATGATACGCCTTGGACCAGTAGTGTCTGTTATGGGGTCTAATATGAGATTGAAGTCACCACCCATGAGTATATTGCCAGTGTCACAATGTTCGATCTGTGCAGCAAGTTTGGGAAAAAAGTCAGTAGTGTCTATGTTTGGTGAATATACGTTAATTAAAAGAAGTGATTACCCTCCCAGCGAAACCAGCACTAAAATGTACCTGCCCTCGTGGTTTGCCACCACCTCCGAGACCTGAAAAGTGAGAGATCGATGTACCAATATACATACTCCACGTGAATACAAGCTATAGCTAAAAAAGAAACGGTGGCTGCTCCATGACGATACCAACCCATGCACCGGTGATAGAGCAAGGATTTGCATATAAGCAACTTGCTGGATGAATCCTCTCCTATAATCATGATAAAGGCGCCGATCACGATCCTGTAAAAACCGGGTACGAACCGTCGGACGGAGCATATTCTCCGTCCGACGCGTACCCGGTCGTCAAAATATACAAACATGGAATTACGATTCGCACGGGAACACCATTTCCGTACGAATCGTGAAAAACCCCGACCGAACAAAATAAACCTACAAATGCGATCCGGGAAAGCGCCGACCTGACGTCGGGACGCTCGCAGCCTGCCATTCACGAACCAGGAATCACGATTCGCACCGACGTCATCCCGCACGGTGAATATTTTCAGGCTGCCAAAAACTGCCGGGAAATCAGGACGACGCGAACAAGGAGTACCAGTACGCGACGGACAGACAGGACGACGCGAACAAGGAGGACCAGTACGCGACGGACAGACAGGACGACGCGAACAAGGAGTACCAGTACGCGACGGACAGACAGGACGACGCGAACAAGGAGGACCAGTACGCGACGGACAGACAGGACGACGCGAACAAGGAGGACCCGTCCGCGACGGACAGACATGGACCCGAACCTACGTGTCATCCCGGTTCTCATAGCAGTCGACCTCCTCTACAGGTTCGGACGCAGACGCCGCAGAAGGTCAGAACAACTAAGGGAGGGGGAAAAGTGGGGTGGGGTGGGGGTGGCAGGACCAGGGCAGGCCACAAACCCCCCACCAAAGTCACACAGCACACATGCCCTGGACATACCTGACTCCCATGCCCTGGTCACTACGAGGGGGTGGGGGCGTGTCCAGCTAAGCCAGCGACCGCCACAACGGAAGTCCGTCACGACGCGAACCGGCAACACAACCAGACAGGTACGTCCCGTACCCACGCCTGAACAGCGTGGGTACGAGTCGTACCACGCCCACACCCACGTCACCCCAACAATGGCGGGACGGCTCGTACCCACGTGGCAAAGGCCTGGGTACGGGTCGCAAAAGCATCACATAGCGTGGGGACGGATATGTACGGACCCTACCCCCACCCCGTATGCATGGAGCGTACCCCCACCCCATCAGTGTAAGTACAACCCGTACCCTCACCTCGAATGCATGGAGCGTACCCCCACCCCAACAGTGTAAGTACGACACGTACCCCCACCCGCGTACGGATGGAGCGTACCCCCACCCCAACAGTGTAAGTACGACCCGTACCCCCACCCGCGTACGTATGGAGCGTACCCCCACCCCAACAGTGTAAGTACGACACGTACCCCCACCCGCGTACGTATGGAGCGTACCCCCAACCCCAACAGTGTAAGTACGACCCGTACCCACACCCGCGTACGTATGGAGCGTACCCCCAACCCCAACAGTGTAAATACGACCCGTACCCTCACCCGCGTACGTATGGAGCGTACCCCCAACCCCAACAGTGTAAGTACGACCCGTACCCTCACCCGCGTACGTATGGAGCGTACCCCCAACCCCAACAGTGTAAGTACGACCCGTACCCCCACCCACGTACGTATGGAGCGTACCCCCACCCCAGTGTAAGTACGACACGTACCCCCACCCGCGTACCTATGGAGCGTACCCACACCCCAACAGTGTAAGTACGACACGTACCCCCACCCGCGTACGGATGGAGCGTACCCCCACCCCAACAGTGTAAGTACGACCCGTACCCTCACCTCGAATGCATGGAGCGTACCCCCACCCCAACAGTGTAAGTACGACACGTACCCCCACCTCGAATGCATGGAGCGTACCCACATCCGTGTATGCCATGAGCGTACATATTGTGAAATAGGAGGGGTGTGTGCAGAGTCCTCCAAGCAGTGCCCAGACACAGGAGGGGTGGGTGCCTATCACTCCCAGCAGTGCCCAGAGACAGGAGGGGTGTGTGCAGAGTCCTCCCAGCAGTGCCCTGAGACAGGAGGGGTGGGGGCCTATCACTCCCAGCAGTGCCCTGAGACAGGAGGGGTGTGTGCAGAGTCCTCCCAGCAGTGCCCTGAGACAGGAGGGGTGGGGGCCTATCACTCCCAGCAGTGCCCTGAGACAGGAGGGGTGTGTGCAGAGTCCTCCCAGCAGTGCCCTGAGACAGGAGGGGTGTGTGCAGAGTCCTCCCAGCAGTGCCCTGAGACAGGAGGGGTGGGGGCCTATCACTCCCAGCAGTGCCCTGAGACAGGAGGGGTGTGTGCAGAGTCCTCCCAGCAGTGCCCTGAGACAGGAGGGGTGTGTGCAGAGTCCTCCCAGCAGTGCCCTGAGACAGGAGGGGTGTGTGCAGAGTCCTCCCAGCAGTGCCCTGAGACAGGAGGGGTGGGGGCCTATCACTCCCAGCAGTGCCCTGAGACAGGAGGGGTGTGTGCAGAGTCCTCCCAGCAGTGCCCTGAGACAGGAGGGGTGGGGGCCTATCACTCCCAGCAGTGCCCTGAGACAGGAGGGGTGTGTGCAGAGTCCTCCCAGCAGTGCCCTGAGCCAGGAGGGGTGTGTGCAGAGTCCTCCCAGCAGTGCCCTGAGACAGGAGGGGTGGGTGCAGAGTCCTCCCAGCAGTGCCCATGGAATGCAAAGGGTGGAGTAGCCACAGATACCGTGCCCACAAAAGTCAGTCAGGTGCACAAAGACCCTGCAGTACATGTACCACATGTGTGCGAGGCTGGGAGTATACGCATGCATAGCGCAGAAAAGAAAACATGTACACATGAAGTCATGTCAATAGGCCACATACACAAGTACAATGACTACCAAGGATGCCACGAATGATGCAGGTGGAGACATCGCTCAGCATGCATGTGCAAAGGTGAAGGACTACGTCACACACCCAGCTAATGGACACACAGCTCTGTGCTAAAGTCAGGGGACACCCTGCAGGGAAGAAGTCAGGGTACACAGAGGAAGGAATACACCTTTGGACAATTGCAACATGCAGCAACTGCTTACATGAATGGAGAAAGGTAGCTAACACCGTGTGATGGCACACAGATCCCAGGGTCCCCCCTATGAGCAGCACACTACTACATTTCCCACACACCCAACACATGACCAACACCCACAACCATGTAGCAGCCCCACCAACAGCAATGCCAGCAATGCAGGAGTGTTCCAAGGGCAAAAAATAAATAGCTTTATTCAGCATGAGCAAAAAACTAGTATGACGTAAGTCCAATATTAACAAAGGCCATAGGGCAGTCCAGGAGTCCCAGCTGGATGGGGGACACAGTGGGATGCGTGTCCCCTAGCTTGCCTGCACAGTTACAATCCGTTGTCTTCCACAGGGGTGAGGGCATCATGTGGGGGGGGAAGAAACAGGCACCGCAGGGACAGGAGGGTGAAGGGTAGGCGTTGTGGGTGCAGGGATGGAGGACTCTGTAGGAGAGTAGGGTCTGCAATCCTATGATCACCCAGATTTTTTGCTTTTGCTTCATTGGTTTACGACTTTCCCCGGCTGCGGGCCTGCCAATCAGACCCACAGCCTAGCTGTTCTCTCTCGAAATTAACACACATGTACATTAGGTGCATCCACTAATTGGAACTGGGCCGCCTTATCAGTCCCTGTATCAGCATACCACAGGTATCCAGGGCATCGGTGTACCCAGGGCCTACCAGGGGCTGCAGCATGTATTGTGCCACCCCTGGA
Organism: Triturus cristatus; assembly: GCF_964204655.1. NCBI lineage: Eukaryota > Metazoa > Chordata > Amphibia > Caudata > Salamandridae > Triturus > Triturus cristatus. Next base: position 1,863,072,591 of record NC_140590.1, read on the forward strand.
TGGCCGCCCAAATCTGACACAACTGGCTGCACGACAGCTGGGGCAAGGTGGTGTAATCACCCATTGCTGTAGGTGTAGTATTCCTATACCTAACCCTAAAATGGACGCATGGATTCCTGTCAGTCACTCCTATGGCAGGCCTTATTAATCCTGAAGGCAGAGTGCTGGGAATCATGTGAGATGGTGCTCTGGCGCGAGCTGAGCCCGTCGACGGCTTGCGGAACCAAATCCTAATAGCCGTTCCATGGTGACGCGGGCCAACTACCTTAAAGTGCATTATAATCCTCGCGGTTATTTGCTAACTTTGGCATCGCATCACCCAAACATGTCGAGTAAGGTGTCATACGAATTGGAATACGAACCCCTCGACAGTTCTGGCGACGGGGTTAGCATTCCACCCTTCTAGAGGGACACGACATGGAAGTAACCTTGAACCCCGGTTAAAGTTGACTCAAGCCTCAGCATCACAAAATGGATGCTGCCACCAGACACAAGTCTGACCTCCTGCTGCTGGGAGACCTTCCAGCGAGGGGAGCTTGGACAAAGGGTTTCCTGTCGAGGGCGGTGTTAGCACCATCCCAGACAGGGTTTGTGTATCCCAGGTAGGCAGGGCTGAAAGGAAGGTGATTGCAAGTGGCACCCCGGTGCTCACTGTGCATAGCCCGGCTCAAACCAGTTTCGGGGGCACACCAGCCCCTGAGCTGGGGCGAAGCCGGACAAAGGATAGGGGTGTAACCACCCCCCTCCTGGTCCCACCCATAGGTAGGACCTAGTCACGGGCCAGCCCCTTTTTCCTAGAATAAAGGTGGGAGCGGGTCCCCTTCCCAAATTGGATAATTCTGAATCTTGAACTACTTTCCACGAAAGGAACTCTTGACTATTTCTGAAGACTCTCCCTTGTGGCTAAGGAGTAGCCACCCTGCACCTGCAGGCACCACCTAAGCGCTTGCGGTTTGCTGCCCGTCTCTCCCACGGATCAAGACTGCCCAGCTCGACGAGACCCGGGTTCCCTGCCATCTCTGACCTCTACCTACATCATCAGCTCAGCTGAGATTCGTAGGTGTGACGAGACCTGCGGGGCCGGCCATCTTCAGAACCTGCACGACGCTTATCTAGCACGCCCACCGAGGGACCCTCGAGTGAGTGCACCTAGGGTTTGAGAAGCCCTAACCCTGAGCGGCTCCAGCACCGAAGTCTGACTCCCCAGCATCCACGAGATCTGTGTGGGGGCCCTTCTGCTCCTTGCTACTCACCGCGTTGTCCGACCACTCGCCGACCGGCTGGTGGCCCTCTTCACGACGCACCACGACAGACTTCCATCACTGGTCTGGTTGCTCCAGACTGGCTCTTGCTCCCCTTCAACAGAGGAGTACCTCGGATCCTCCTGGTCCACTCCCGACGCCATCTTGACTCCACCGCGTGGGTTTGCCACTGCCAAGACCTGCTGCCCCATTCCTGGGCCCAGCATCATCGACAGCAGACACCTTCGTGGGACAGCTCGCCCTCCATCCTGGTCGCCGCCGCGCCTCCTGGTCCGAGGAACAGCCGAGTCCGACGTCATCCACTCACCTGGTCGAGGTGACTTCAGCCGGTACCTTCCTGGTACCCACACGATCGCTGGCTAGCGGTTGAGAACTGAGTCCCCTCTGCTTTCAGGTTTCCTTCATCACCGATCCAGGCTTGGATCTCTCTGAACCTCGACACTGGTCGCCTGCCAGCAACGTCTTCTTTCAGGCTCCTGAGACTACAACGAGGACTCCCGACATCTTGCTGAACCCCACGCAGCCGCAGCCTCTTGGCTAGGTAACTCGAGCCTCTCGGTGCTCCATCGTAGGTTCACTCTACAAGTGTCCAATTCCTTTTTCGTTTAGTCCCACTGATCGGATTCCTCCGGAATCAGTAACTCTAAACTATCTAACCTTTCCCATTCCACTTGCAGTGTATATGGTTTCGTGCCTTCGGGCATTTGTGTAAATTGTGCAACCAGAAGTATTTTCATAAGTGTTTTGTAGTGTGCTTAGCTCCTTGACTCATAGAGAGCCAGGGTAGTCTTGTTATAAATAAATATCCTTTATTTTCATAACAACTTGTGTGGTGTCCTTTCACTTGGTGTTCAAGGGGTATATGTGATGGTAAACAGCTGGCTTAACACGCCCTCTAGAGTTTAGCCTAAAGACTGCTCGTATCCACGCTACTAGGATAGCTGGTCTATAAGGTTGACTTACAACCAATCATCAATAAGGGTCGTTTGGAATGATACACAGTGATCACTAGAATAGTGAGCACTACATATCAGGCCAACTTCTCACATTGGTGAGCAGCGGTTGGGATTTGAGCTCGCTGTTGGTTACCACACACGTATCCTAAGAATATCAAAGTGAAAGATCACGTAAGTACCCAGGTACACATAACTTAACTTAGAATACTCGGAGTTCTACTGAACCAGCTGTTGTAGTGTAACAGGGCTTAGCACACCCTGACTACAACTCTTAGCAAGGGATCAGTAGGTAAGCAAATAGTGTAGGTAGGTGCATCACTTACACCTCACTAGAAAGCATGTCGGTCCACGGAGAGTCTGCGGAGACTCCCTTAGTGGTCAGTGACCCTCCACATGTCGTGTCACGATATGCAGCTCTTAGCTTCAAGGAGATGAGACAACTGTGTGCCTCCAGGAAGCTAAACCAGGGTTCTAACCCTACCATCGCATTTCTGATAGGTCTCTTAGAGACGTACGATGCTAGGAGGTCCTCTAACACAGGTCCCCCCAATGCTGATGGGAACATGCCTCCCTTAGAGGGAACCCTTGGTGACCCGGACCTCGACCTCCATACAGAGGAGGAAGACGAGGAGGAGTTATCAGGAGACGAGGCAAACAAAGGTCCAGTGGTAGTCGGCAGGCTTACGAGGACCAACTTAAGCAGGCATGAGAATGGAACTGGGGGAGCCCCGGGCCCACGCTCAAGCAGGCCTAACATTGGGAACGGACGAGCTAGGTCTCTCTCCAGAGGCTCTAACAGATCTGTTCGTACACATGTCTCTCAGGCATCTTCTCAGGGAGGGATGACGTCCCCTCAGAGAAGGGAGCATGAAGAGAAGATGAGGGAAGTCAATCTGAGGATCGAGCGGGAAGAACTTGCCCTCGCCAAAGAAAGACTTGCCTTGGCCCGAGAACAGAAATTGAGTGGGTTAGATCCCACTGGTGGCAGCATTCTCATTAGAGAGAAAGACAGGGGTATAGATACTAGACACCTGAGTAAAATAGTGCCCCCCTTTAAACAAGGGGACGACATCCACAAGTGGATAACTGCTTTGGAGAGGGCCTGCACTGTCCAGTGCGTCCCCCAAAGTCAGTGGGCAGCTATACTGTGGCTCTCCTTTGAGGGTAAAGGACGAGACAAGCTCCTCACTACTAGAGCTGAGGATGCGAACAACTACCAAGTCCTGAAGAATACACTGATTGATGGGTTCGGCTTAACCACCGAGCTGTACCGGGTGCTGTTCAGGGACACCCAGAAAATTCAGTCTCAGGATTGGACTGACTTTGTCGATTGTGCCACTAAGGCTTTGGAGGGCTGGTTGCTGGGTAGCAAGGTTACTGAGTACACAGGATTGTACAATCTTATCATGAAAGAACAGATTTTAAACAACTGTCAGAACAAATTGTTGCATCAGTCGACTCGGATCTGACCTCTACCCAAGAATTGGGAAAGAAGGCAGACAGATGGGTCAGAACAAGGGTCAAGCAGAACCAGACTCAGAACCAGGGTGGTCAGAAGAAAGCAGACCAAAAGGGTAGTAACAAGAACGAACAAAATGACCAGAAGTCTTCGACAGGTCCCCAACAAACCAAAGAGGGTGGGGGTCAGGCTTCACAGAAGAAGAAAACTCAAGAAGGCCAGTCAAAAAGGTGGTGCCAATACTGTAAAAGTAAGACTCACTGGTTTAGTGAGTGCACCAAGAAAGGAGGGCAAACTCCTGCCACTGCAGTCCCTAAGGCACCTGCACCCCCTAGTACAGTCAGCAGTGGTAGTGCGCCTCCCAAGGCATTAGTTGGGTTAACCTTGGGAACCGAGGGGAGTGACGACTTAGTCAGCACGCTCACTCAGGCCGTCCTTGTCTGTACAGGGGATATGGATATGTCCCCTGGTGCCAGTCCCAATACTTTGGGCAAATACAGACAGACACCTTTGATCAATGGAAAAGTGGCTCAGGCCTACAGGGACACTTGTGCCAGTGTCACCATGGTGACGCCTAACTTTGTGGACCCTGGACAGATCATGCTAGGTACCAATTACCTAGTGACCAATGCCAGCAATGTCACTACCAATCACAGTATGGCAGTTGTTGATTTCTCCTGGGGAGGGGTAAGTGGCCCGAAAAAGGTTGTGGTTAGTTCAGACCTCCCCGTAGAATGTCTGTTGGGCAATGATTTGGAAACGTCACAATGGTCAGAAGTGGAGCAGAGGACTCACATGGAAATGTTAGGCTTGCCAGCACATGTCCTTGCTGTGACCAGGTCACAGGCCAAAAGATGCCCCACTGAACAGGTGCTGGATCCTGGAAGAACGGACCAGACACCTTCCAAGAAAAGGAGCAGTAAGGGTAAGGCTTCGCCTTCCCCCTTGCCCCAGGTCGTGGATCAAGTCTCTGAGGAGGCTGACCTTAAAGAACTGAGGGAAACTGAGCCGAAAGAGCTTGAACCTGGTCAGGTTGAGTTTCTGGGCTCAGGGGGACCCTCCAGGGAAGACCTGGGGAAGGCACAGTTAGACTTCCCCTCACTTGAACCCCTCAGACAGCAGGCTGCTGCTGAGGCTGCAGGGAACGCCACAGGTACCCACAAAGTGTACTGGGACGATGGACTCCTGTACTCCGAGGCAAGAGACCCCAAACCTGGCGCGACCAGGAGGCTGGTCATCCCCTTGTCTCTGAGAGGATTCCTTCTTACCTTGGCCCACGAGATTCCCCTTGCAGGTCACTTAGGCCAGAAAAAGACTTGGGACAGAATTGTTCCACACTTTCACTGGCCCCACATGTCCGAAGATACGAAGGAGTTTTGCCGCTCCTGTGTCACTTGCCAAGCCAGTGGTAAGTCAGGTGGCACGACAAAGGCCCCCCTCATACCACTACCGGTGGTGGGGGTACCCTTTGAACGAGTGGGGATCGACATTGTCGGACCAATGGAACCCCAGACAGCATCAGGGCACAAGTTTATACTGGTGGTGGTGGACCACGCCACCAGGTATCCTGAAGCTATTCCCCTTAGGACCACTACAGCACCTGTTGTGGCACGAGCCCTAGTTGGAGTGTTCTCCAGAGTGGGCTTCCTTAAGGAGGTGGTCTCAGACAGAGGTGCAAACTTCATGTCGGGATATCTGACTGCTATGTGGAAGGAGTGTGGTGTCAACTACAAATTCACCACACCCTATCACCCACAATGCAATGGGCTTGTTGAGAGATTCAACAGGACCCTAAAAGGGATGATTCATGGACTACCTGAAAAGCTTCGGCGGAGATGGGATGTCCTGATACCCTGCCTCTTGTTCGCCTACAGAGAGGTCCCGCAGAAGGGGGTTGGCTACAGCCCTATTGAACTTCTGTTCGGACATCCTGTAAGGGGACCCCTTTGTTTGGTAAAGGAAGGATGGGAGAGACCTCTCAAAAAGCCGGCATCAAACATTGTGGACTATGTGCTCGGTCTCCGCTCGCGGATGGCTGAGTACATGGAAAAGGCATCTAAAAACCTTGAGGCGAGCCAAGAATTACAAAAAGCTTGGCACGACCAAAAGGCTGTCCTGACTGTGTATCAGCCTGGGCAGAAGGTGTGGGTGCTGGAGCCAGTGGCCCCAGCAGCACTCAAAGACAAATGGTCTGGGCCCCACACGATCATTGAGCAAAAGGGAGAGGTCACCTTCTTGGTAGACCTGGGAACTCCCCGGAGCCCCCACAGGGTGCTCCATGTAAACAGGCTCAAGGCATATGTCGACAGGGAGGGCATGGGCTTGCTCATGGCCACAGATGAGGGACAGGAGGAGGAGAGTGACCCTCTCCCGGACCTGCTCTCTCAGAACCCTGACGATGGGTCGGTAGATGGTGTTGTCTTTTGCGGCAGCCTCTCTGGACATCAACAACAGGATTGTAAACAGGTTCTTCAATCCTTCCGACATATGTTCTCTCTGACACCCAGTCAGACCAATTGGTGTACCCATGAGGTCGACACTGGGGACAGTCTGCCCGTAAAGAGTAAAATCTATTGACAGCCTGATCATGTCAGAGACTGCATCAAGACAGAGGTGCAGAAAATGTTGGAGCTGGGAGTCATTGAGCCCTTGGACAGCCCCTGGGCTAGTCCCGTAGTTCTCGTGCCGAAACCTCACACCCAGGGCGGTAAGAAAGAGATGAGGTTTTGCGTGGACTACAGAGGCCTCAATGCAGTCACTAAGACTGCCGCCCACCCGATACCGAGAGCAGACGAACTTATAGACCGGTTGGCTTCGGCCAACTACTTAAGTACGTTTGACCTGACAGCTGGGTACTGGCAAATCAGGTTAGCTGAGGAGGCCAAGCCCAAAACAGCATTTTCTACCCCGGGTGGGCATTATCAGTTCGTGGTAATGCCCTTTGGTTTGAAAAATGCACCTGCCACCTTCCAAAGGCTGGTGAATCGAGTTCTCACTGGGTTGGACGACTTCTGTGCGGCGTATCTGGACGATATCGCTGTCTTTAGCTCCACCTGGGAGGATCACCTGGTCCACCTGAGGAAAGTGTTAGAGGCCCTGCAAAAGGCAGGCCTCACTATCAAGGCCACTAAGTGCCAGATAGGGCAGACACAGGTTGTATACCTGGGCCACCTTGTAGGTGGAGGCCAGGTTCAGCCATTGGAGAGCAAAATACAGGCCATCCAGGACTGGACTCCTCCAACCACCCAGACTCAGGTTCGAGCTTTCTTGGGCCTGACTGATTATTACCGGAAATTTGTCAGAAATTATGGATCCATTGTGACCCCGCTAAACGATCTGACAAGTAAAAAGATGCCAAAAAAAGTTCAGTGGACAGCAAGCTGTCAGAAGGCATTCGATGACCTAAAGCAGGCCATGTGCACAGCACCTATCCTAAAGAGTCCAGACTACTCCAAACCATTCATTGTCCAAACAGACGCTTCGGAGTTGGGTGTGGGAGCTGTTCTATCTCAACTGAATTTTGATGGTCATGACCAGCCCATAGCTTTTATTAGCAGGAGGCTGACCCCCAGAGAGAAGAATTGGTCAGCTATTGAGAGGGAGGCCTTTGCTGTGGTTTGGGCCCTGAAGAAGTTGAGGCCATACTTGTTTGGCACTCACTTCAAGATTCAGACCGACCATAAGCCCCTCTTGTGGCTAAATCAAATGAAGGGTGAAAACCCCAAACTACTTAGGTGGTCCATTTCCCTACAGGGAATGGACTTCGCAGTGGAGCATAGACCTGGCACTGATCATGGCAATGCAGATGGGCTCTCCAGGTATTTCCACTTAGAGCAAGAAGACTCACCTGGTCAAGGTTAGCTTATTGTCCCAAAGTTTGGGGGGGGTCATGTAGGAGAGTAGGGTCTGCAATCCTATGATCACCCAGATTTTTTGCTTTTGCTTCATTGGTTTACGACTTTCCCCGGCTGCGGGCCTGCCAATCAGACCCACAGCCTAGCTGTTCTCTCTCGAAATTAACACACATGTACATTAGGTGCATCCACTAATTGGAACTGGGCCGCCTTATCAGTCCCTGTATCAGCATACCACAGGTATCCAGGGCATCGGTGTACCCAGGGCCTACCAGGGGCTGCAGCATGTATTGTGCCACCCCTGGATGGCCGCCCAAATCTGACACAACTGGCTGCACGACAGCTGGGGCAAGGTGGTGTAATCACCCGTTGCTGTAGGTGTAGTATTCCTATACCTAACCCTAAAATGGACGCATGGATTCCTGTCAGTCACTCCTATGGCAGGCCTTATTAATCCTGAAGGCAGAGTGCTGGGAATCATGTGAGATGGTGCTCTGGCGCGAGCTGAGCCCGTCGACGGCTTGCGGAACCAAATCCTAATAGCCGTTCCATGGTGACGCGGGCCAACTACCTTAAAGTGCATTATAATCCTCGCGGTTATTTGCTAACTTTGGCATCGCATCACCCAAACATGTCGAGTAAGGTGTCATACGAATTGGAATACGAACCCCTCGCCAGTTCTGGCGACGGGGTTAGCATTCCACCCTTCTAGAGGGACACGACATGGAAGTAACCTTGAACCCCGGTTAAAGTTGACTCAAGCCTCAGCATCACAAAATGGATGCTGCCACCAGACACAAGTCTGACCTCCTGCTGCTGGGAGACCTTCCAGCGAGGGGAGCTTGGACAAAGGGTTTCCTGTCGAGGGCGGTGTTAGCACCATCCCAGACAGGGTTTGTGTATCCCAGGTAGGCAGGGCTGAAAGGAAGGTGATTGCAAGTGGCACCCCGGTGCTCACTGTGCATAGCCCGGCTCAAACCAGTTTCGGGGGCACACCAGCCCCTGAGCTGGGGCGAAGCCGGACAAAGGATAGGGGTGTAACCACCCCCCTCCTGGTCCCACCCATAGGTAGGACCTAGTCACGGGCCAGCCCCTTTTTCCTAGAATAAAGGTGGGAGCGGGTCCCCTTCCCAAATTGGATAATTCTGAATCTTGAACTACTTTCCACGAAAGGAACTCTTGACTATTTCTGAAGACTCTCCCTTGTGGCTAAGGAGTAGCCACCCTGCACCTGCAGGCACCACCTAAGCACTAGCGGTTTGCTGCCCGTCTCTCCCACGGATCAAGACTGCCCAGCTCGACGAGACCCGGGTTCCCTGCCATCTCTGACCTCTACCTACATCATCAGCTCAGCTGAGATTCGTAGGTGTGACGAGACCTGCGGGGCCGGCCATCTTCAGAACCTGCACGACGCTTATCTAGCACGCCCACCGAGGGACCCTCGAGTGAGTGCACCTAGGGTTTGAGAAGCCCTAACCCTGAGCGGCTCCAGCACCGAAGTCTGCCTCCCCAGCATCCACGAGATCTGTGTGGGGGCCCTTCTGCTCCTTGCTGCTCACCGCGTTGTCCGACCACTCGCCGACCGGCTGGTGGCCCTCTTCACGACGCACCACGACAGACTTCCATCACTGGTCTGGTTGCTCCAGACTGGCTCTTGCTCCCCTTCAACAGAGGAGTACCTCGGACCCTCCTGGTCCACTCCCGACGCCATCTTGACTCCACCACGTGGGTTTGCCACTGCCAAGACCTGCTGCCCCATTCCTGGGCCCAGCATCATCGACAGCAGACACCTTCGTGGGACAGCTCGCCCTCCATCCTGGTCGCCGCTGCGCCTCCTGGTCCGAGGAACAGCCGAGTCCGACGTCATCCACTCACCTGGTCGAGGTGACTTCAGCCGGTACCTTCCTGGTACCCACACGATCGCTGGCTAGCGGTTGAGAACTGAGTCCCCTCTGCTTTCAGGTTTCCTTCATCACCGATCCAGGCTTGGATCTCTCTGAACATCGACACTGGTCGCCTGCCAGCAACTTCTTCTTTCAGGCTCCTGAGACTACAACGAGGACTCCCGACATCTTGCTGAACCCCACGCAGCCGCAGCCTCTGGGCTAGGTAACTCGAGCCTCTCGGTGCTCCATCGTAGGTTCACTCTACAAGTGTCCAATTCCTTTTTCGTTTAGTCCCACTGATCGGATTCCTCCGGAATCAGTAACTCTAAACTATCTAACCTTTCCCATTCCACTTGCAGTGTATATGGTTTCGTGCCTTCGGGCATTTGTGTAAATTGTGCAACCACTAGTATTTTCATAAGAGTTTTGTAGTGTGCTTAGCTCCCTGACTCATAGAGAGCCAGGGTAGTCTTGTTATAAATAAATATCCTTTATTTTCATAACAACTTGTGTGGTGTCCTTTCACTTGGTGTTCAAGGGGTATATGTGATGGTAAACAGCTGGCTTAACACGCCCTCTAGAGTTTAGCCTAAAGACTGCTAGTATCCACGCTACTAGGATAGCTGGTCTATAAGGTTGACTTACAACCAATCATCAATAAGGGTCGTTTGGAATGATACACAGTGATCACTAGAATAGTGAGCACTACATATCAGGCCAACTTCTCACAGACTCCACCACAGGGGGTGGGGCAGGGCCAAAGGCGGAGGCCAGGATCTCGCTGCACACCTTAGCAAGGTCCTCCAGGGACTCCCCTGCACCCGAAGGAACCACAGGCCCCAAGGAGGGGGGGGGGGTCAGAGGGATGGGTCGCAGCACCACTGGGGGAGGGTGTGGACAGGGGGGGGGGACTCAAGCACCCTGACCGGGGACCTCCTTGACCGCTTGCGGGGTGGTGTCACTGTGGGGCTCAGGGACAGAGCGGCCATGAAGGAGTCTTTGGGGTAGATGTGGCCAGGAGAGCTGAGGGGAGGGGATTTGGAGGGAGTGGATTGGGTGGAATGCGGACTCCCACTCTGGCTGCGTGTCACACGTTTGCCCCCCGACCCAGTGGGTGTGCCTACTGCACCCTGTGTGTGCGTGTCAGGAGGTGTGCGGCGGACCTTCCCTGCTGGTGTGGTGCCTGTGTCTGTTGTGGTGGGTGCATGCTTACGTCTGGGTGTATGTGGGACAGGCATGGGAGTGGGAATTGTGGAAGGAGCAGGGGTAGGGGGTGGGACGTAGCGCTGCAGGAGACCCACTGCTGCAGTCAGTGTGGAGTCTATGGACCTCAGCAAGTTGCGTTGGTCAGCCTGCGATGAATGAATGCCCTCCAAGTATGCCTCCATGTTGTTGAGGACCTGGCTGTGGCCATGGAGGACATTAAGGATCGCAGTCTGACCAATCTGCAACTGCCGCTGGATGTCCACAGACTCAGCCTGGCAGGAAGGAGACATGTGGTGACCGGGCACGTTGGGAAGGGACACGAGCACGTGGGAGGCGGCTGATGCCAATGGAGGGGGCGGTGCCAGATGTAGGGCTGCTGTCAGATGGTGGTGCAGCCACCGCCCACTCGGAGAGATCATCCTCGGACCCGTCAGCTTCATACTCTGTTGTGCCAGTCGACAGGTCCCCGGGTTCACTCTCCTCCGCCTCAGTCCCACTCGAAGTGCCAGCCCTGATGTCACCGCTGGCACTGGTGCTCGGTCCCTCCGCGCCGTCTGTGTCCATGTCTCCCTCTCTCCCTCCGTGTCCCCCGACGATGCTGTGGGCAGGGTGAAGAGACAGAAAGTAATCATACACCTGTATACATATGTCACATGAGTCAAATCTACGTAGGTTACAGTGCATAGCCTGAAACAAAGGATGAGTTACAACTACAAAACAAGGTACATACGTAGGCCCTGCAAGACACAGTTGTGTGACCCACCATGCCATGGAAAAACTATGGAGAGCATGACACAATAGCAAATGAGATGACATGGTATTCTGACTGAGGAGCAAGGCCCTGGGGACAATCCAGCACTGCATCTGCACCACACAGCGTGGCAGGAAATTGGGATGAGCAGGGACCAAATCC